>NC_044981.1:142327229-142654243 GCF_008728515.1 Papio anubis | reverse complement strand
TTATCCAGTTTGCCAGTCTGTGTCTTTTCATTGGAGCATTTAGTCCATTTACATTTAAGGTTAAGATTGTTATGTGTGAACTTGATCCTGCCATTATGATATTAACTGGTTATTTTGCTCGTTAGTTGATGCAGTTTCTTCCTAGCCTCGATGGTCTTTACATTTTGGCATGTTTTTGCAATGGCTGGTACCGGTTGTTCCTTTCCATGTTGAGTGCTTCCTTCAGGGTCTCTTGTAAGGCAGGCCTAGTTGGGACAAAATCTCTAAGCATTTGCTTATCTGTAAAGGATTTTATTTCTCCTTCAGTTATGAAACTTAGTTTGGCTGTATATGAAATTCTGGGTTTAAAGTTCTTTTCTTTAAGAATGTTGAATATTGGCCCCCACTCTCTTCTGGCTTGGAGAGTTTCTGCCGAGAGATCTGCTGTTAGTCTGATGGGCTTCCCTTTGTGGGTAACCCAACCTTTCTCTCTGGCTGCCTTTAAGATTTTTTCCTTCATTTCTACTTTGGTGAATCTGGCAATTATGTGTCTTGGAGTTGCTCTTCTCGAGGAGTATCTTTGTGGCGTTCTCTGTATTTCCTGGATTTGAATGTTGGCCTGCCCTACTAGGTTGGGGATGTTCTCCTGGATGATATCCTGAAGAGTGTTTTCCAACTTGGTTCCATTTTCCCCCTCACTTTCAGGCACCCCAATCAGACGTAGATTTGGTCTTTTTACATAATCCCATACTTCTTGCAGGGTTTGTTCATTTCTTTTTCTTCTTTGTTCTTTTGGTTTCTCTTCTCGCTTCATTTCATTCATTTGATCCTCAATCGCTGATACTCTTTCTTCCAGTTGATCGAGTCGGTTACTGAAGCTTGTGCATTTGTCACGTATTTCTCGTGTCATGGTTTTCATGTCTTTCATTTCATTTAGGACCTTCTCTGCATTAATTACTCTAGCCGTCAATTCTTCCACTTTTTTTTTCAGGATTTTTAGTTTCTTTGCACTGGGTACGTAATTCCTCCTTTAGCTCTGAGAAGTTTGATGGACTGAAGCCTTCTTCTCTCATCTCGTCAAAGTCATTCTCCGTCCAGCTTTGATCCATTGCTGGCGATGAGCTGTGCTCCTTTGCCGGGGGAGATGTGCTCTTATTTTTTGAATTTCCAGCTTTTCTGCCCTGCTTTTTCCCCATATTTGTGGTTTTATCTGCCTCTGGTCTTTGATGATGGTGACGTACTGATGGGGTTTTGGTGTAGGGGTCCTACCTGTTTGATAGTTTTCCTTCTAACAGTCAGGACCCTCAGCTGTAGGTCTGTTGGAGATTGCTTGAGGTCCACTCCAGACCCTGTTTGCCTGGGTGTCAGCAGCAGAGGCTCAGTTGAAAATGCAGAAATCACTGGTCTTCTGTGTTGCTCGCGCTGGGAGTTGGAGACTGGAGCTGTTCCTATTCGGCCATCTTGCTCCGCCAACCATCAACTTTTTCTTAAGATAACACATTAGCATGGAATACCTTTCATTATGTTTGGATAATGGAGTAAATTGGAGGTTTATTTTTGTTGTTCAAGTCATCAAATAGCATTTATTATGGCACCAATTTTACCCAGCTCTGTTCTAGGCAGCAAAATGAATGAGAGTGTTACTGCCATGAAAATTTTTTCACTTTCTCAAGGCTGAAGACATTATGAAAGCTTGGGATGTTGAATTACGAATTCTCAACTTTTATAAGATGAAAAGACTGCCTAAAGATGTGTCTTGTCTTTATAGCAGCATGATTTATAATCCTTTGGGTATATACCCAGGAATGGGATGGCTGGGTCATATGGTACATCTAGTTCTAGATCCTTGAGGAATCGCCATACTGTTTTCCATAATGGTTGAACTAGTTTACAATCCCACCAACAGTGTAAAAGTGTTCCTATTTCTCCACATCCTCTCTAGCACCTGTTGTTTCCTGGCTTTTTAATGATCGCCATTCTAACTGGTGTGAGATGGTATCTCATTGTGGTTTTGATTCGCATTTCTCTGGGAACTGAACAATGAGATCACTTGGACTCGGGAAGGGGAACATCACACACCGGGGCCTATCACGGGGGGGGGGGGGGGTTGCATTGGGAGTTATACCTGATGTAAATGATGAGTTGATGGGTGCTGACGAGTTGATGGGTGCAGCACAGCAACAGGGCACAAGTATACGTATGTAGCAAACCTGCACGTTATGCACAGGTACCCTAGAATTTAAAGTATAATAATAAAAAATAATTTAAAAAAAAAAAAAAAAAAAAAAAAGATGTGTCTTGTCAACCAAAAAGCTAAGGGCTTTTGTGGTGATTTTTTTTTTTTTTTGCGACTCGCTCAGTCGCCCCGGCTGGAGTGCAGTGGCGGGATCTCAGTTCACTGCAAGCTCTGCTTGTCGGGTTCACGCCATTCTCCTGTCTCAGCCTCCCGAGTAGCTGGGACTACAGGCGCCCAGAACCATGCCCGGCTAATATTTTTGTATTTTTAGTAGAGATGGGTTTTCACCGTGTTAGCCAGGATGGTCTCGATCTCCTGACCTCGCGATCTCCCTGTCTCAGACTCCCATAGTGCTGGGATTACAGGCATGAGTCACCGCGCCCGGCCAAGAATTTTTTCAATAATCATCATTTACGAAATCAAGGCAGAAATAAATAAGTTATTTGAAACCAATGAGAACAAAGACTCAATGTACCAGAATCTCTGGGACACAGCTAAAACAGTGTTTAGAGGGAAATTTTTAGCACTAAATGCCCACAGGAGAAAGTGGGAAAGATCTATCATCAACACCCTAACACCACAATTAAAAGAACTAAAGAAGCAAGAACAAACAAATTCAAAAGCTAGTAGAAGAAAACAAATAACTAAGATCAGAGAAGAACTGAAGGAGATAGAGACAGGAAAAACCCTTCAAAAAAATCAGTGAATCCATTTTGCTTTTTAATGTCTGTGCTCATAAATGTTAAAGTCTGTGAGTAATTAGTTCAATATACATACACCAAGAATAAAGACAGATGATAAACCTGACACATTGACACAGACTTATAGATTTTAGTGTTTCTAAATGTTTCCCATGAACCAGGAAAAAACTTAAACATGTGCAATTTTTTTGCTATATGTTAATTTTTGTGGAGAAAAATTGCTATATGTGCAATTTTTTTTGCTATATGTTCATTTTTACACCAGCTACCTTCTGATGTACTTACAAGTTTAATTTGCATAATTAAAAACAAGAAAACACACAAAGAAAAACTCTTCCACTCCCCCAAAATCGTTATGAGATTAAAATTTCTTAAATTTTATTTGTGTTCATGTATGTATATATACCATATTACCAAAACTGTAAGGAAGAACACTTTAAATGTGTGTGTGTGTGTGTGTGTTTCAAGATAATCTAAAAAAAGACAAAGCTAGGACTTTGGTAGCACTATGGGTAGCATTTCAGATTATCACTTAGTAGAGTAAGAATGCATCATCCTGCCTAAGAGCTTTGACAAGAGCTGTCTCAGTACTGGCAGAAAAGGACATTAGTAACCAAGATACATCATTTACAATGTGGCCTTCTTATGACTCCTGTCAAGTTACAGCATAATCTGAAGAAAATAAACATCACTTAAGGTTGCAATGACCTTCTAAGGGCTTGTTTTTAAGAGCAAAGGGTAGATGGCACAACACCATGAGTAACTGAATATGATTGTACTGAAGCAAATTTGATAGAACGTCATTTTCTTTAAACTCTGCTTGTGAGTTCAACATCTAACGAGATTATTTAATATTTCTGCAGACTAAAATATGTCTGCTGCAATGTCTAAATTTTTTTCTGATTTAATTTTCTGCATAAACTTGATAAAAACACATGTGCATGATACCTATTAAAATGTCTGCCTCAATATGATAGAGATACAATGAGTAACAATATAATAAACTTATTATATGTTATGTTTCTCATAAATTGAAACAAAGAACAATGCTCATCAATGTATGAAGAGAACTAATGTGGAAGATGTTTGATGTCAAACCAGAAGACAGTACAATGATTTGTAGTGACCTGAACAAACCGGGTGACTTTTAAAGGATTTGAAATGACTCAATAGGAATAGCAGCACTCTAGAGAAAACTAACAGTTTATTTCAAACAGCAGTGAGAGCTTCTAGTCAAGACAGTGGAAACAAAATGGACAGAATATATTTTCTTGAAAATCTTGGAAATAAAAACAAGAGGTCCGGAAAAAGATAGCATATGAAATAAATAGTCTAGTATACAATTCTGAAGAGAATATTGATTACTAGAATTTAGAAATGAGGATGCACCACAGAACACAACAGAGATAAACATATGACAAGTACTGAAAGTTGAAAGATCGGAAGAACAAATTGAGAAGTTTCCATTTTGTCTAAGAAGAATTTCAGGAGAAACAACCATAGATAGCCGAGGAAAGAAAATATTCAGAGATAAAGCTTACAATTTTTCAAGAATTGAAGAAAATTTTAAATATCAATATTGAAAACATATTGACTGAACTTGATTTTAAAAAAACAAACAAACAAAATTCCTATTTAGACAAATGTTAATGAAGGCTCTGCAATGTGTACATGAAAATCTAACAATCTAGCCTTTACTTCCTATAACCTATGCCCTCTATGTCATTTTCTATACACACCTTAATTATTCATGTCTATATGCTTAATGTTATGTGCATGGTTTTTTTTTCTAATATACATGGATCTTTACTTTTACTTTTGGAAATCCTTTCTAACCTTTCCCTGTATTTAAAATACCTTGTCATCTCACAAAATACTGTTTTTCCTGCTGTAATAACCTCCAGCTTCTTCTTTGCGTACATATTTTAAATTTCTTTTTATATTATTTGCTTATTATACAAAGAAACATGACTTATTTGTGCTTACATCCTCCATATTTTTCTCTAGTAGCCTGTCCTTAGTAGATCCTTAATAAGCATTCTGTGAATAAAGGCCTAAATAAATGAACCCAGATTAAGATCTTCAATTATTTCCAGCTATCAAATAGGCCCTTATTTAAAAGTTTGCTTTAGTAGAAGGCTTAATATTTTAATACTTTAGTATAAAACACAGTTGGATCTCATGAGTTGTAGTAAAATTTTCTTAGTTATAAGAAATGGAAGCATCTTCCACAACGATGCTTTTATTTAGTGGATATAAGATAAATAAGGGTTAATGAATAAGTTTCTTTTACTCTAGTCAAGTTGTATACAGGAAAGATCATTCAATTATCTCTTACTATATGAGTAATGTGAAGAGATTTCCATTGAAATACAAAAAAAAAAAGAGTGAAAGAATAATGAATTCAAGTGAGTTATTTCAATAGAATATTTCCTCACACTAGAAATTGATTTAAAAATTAAAATGTAAACAAGATCTATCAATACAAATTTGGAAAATGTCTGAAAACCATGTGTCCCAAATCGTGCTAGTGGGACACTTTCAGATCTTGAGCAAGCTTCTTTCAAGCTATAAGTATAGTACTCTATGATTTTATTTTGAAGTTCAGTCCCTTTCTCTTTTGTTCATTCCATCCAGTTGGATCAATTTCTCATTTCTCAATTAATATTTTAAATTGTTTTACTGCTCCATTGTGAATCAGCTTTTACTTAGTTATTTTATTCTCTTTTCTGTATCTGTTTTAAAGAATAACCCCTAAAAGCAGTTTGAAAGATGTAATAGAGTAACAATTATAGAAGAAAACAAGTATGCAAATGGGTGGGTGAATGAATGAACGGATAGATTCTGTCCAGAAAGGCTGACATGCAGAATATTGGGAAATGAATATTCTAAGTATCAGGATCTTCTATAAACACTACAGGACAGGCAAAGACTTGCTTTTCAGTTGATGATATTTTCATACATATATTTGAATTAATGGTGTGCTGTGTTGCATATGCAGATTAGAAAAACAATAATACTTGACTGATAAAAATTACATTGTAACTATCAACTTCAGTTAATTAAAAATGAGAATTTTTAATACATATTTTTAATAAACCCACATATAAATCCAAAAGAGCTCTGCAGAAAGAGTAAGAAATATTAAGAAATATTTGCATCAAAAAGAAAGCAAATGCTTAAATTTTGACAAAGGTAATGGGTATAAGAAGTAGACCATTTTTAACTCAAAGCTATGCTAGAGAATACTATTATAGTATCAGATTGTCTGAGCCATCACATCCTAATTAGATCATATCTCTGTACTATTGACAACTTTGACTCTCCCAGATAAATATGTTAAGAGAAAAAGATGACTAACAGAAACTTAATTTAAAATCTCAGTCTTTTCTAGTAACCCAGAAGATATTCTGATAACATTGCAATTATCTTCAATAATCTTAGGTAATGGCTGTATGATATGGGGGAATGTCCTGTATATCCATTCCTTCTGAGAAACAATTGTGGTTACAGTTGGCATTTTTGAGTGTAAGTGCTGCTTCTATAATAGCAACTCCCCTGAAAAGTTTGGCAATAAGTAAGATTAATGACTGAGAACCACAAATCTATGTTGGAATCACTGTTATTTATGAAACATCAGGAACATCCATCTCTGTCTTCTCATTCTGAGAATTACATAATGGAAAGAATACAGAATTGGAAGTTGGTTGGTCAAGGTCACAATTTAGACTCTGCCTCAAACTGGTTGTGTGACCTTGGGCATCTTTCATAAATCTAAGGTTTACCTATGTTACAGCAATATGAGTGGATTACATTAGATTGATACTGAAACCTCTTCTAGTCCAGTTGTAAAAGTTTGTAAATCTGAAACATTTGTCAGCATATAAGAAACATATGTACTGTGAATTGAGAGAAACTCCTGCTACCATTTTACAAATAATTAAACATTTAATTTTAATCTATGAATTTTGAACTTTCTGCATTTTTCCTCTCATTTATACCATTGCAGGCTTATTTCTAATGTCAACTTTATAATCTAAATTTTAATATCTCACAACTTAGAAACCAACTATTTGGCATGCAATTGTTTACTTAAAAGATCTAAAGATAAATACTTTGCAGATAATCTGAATAGCCAAGATTTCCAAATGTTCTGTGTTTTCTAATATGTTAAAGCACTTTTAGATCTGATGTGCTATTTCATTATACAAAGAAAATTTAGTAGAAATAACCAACCAATTAAATGTTGCTTCATAAAATGGCCCATGGATACTAGAAATACTAAAATATACAAATTTCTATACAATACTATAGAATTACTTGTTAGAACATACTGAAAAATCTAAATGTGAGCTTAAACCAACGGCAATAAATATAACTGTGGGTATTAATGCATTTAGTGTTGCTAAATACATGAGGCTGGGAAATTTATAAAGAAAACAGGTTTTTTATCTCACAATTCTAGTGACTGGAAAGTCCAAGAACATGACACCAGTATCTGCTTGGCTTTTGATGAGGGCCATGTGCTGCTACAAGATATGGCAGGAAAATGGAAAGGTGAGGGGTGTGAGAAAAGAGAGGTCCCAAAAAGGAGGAGGAAATATTTCTTTTACAACCCACTCTCCCAGTAACAAATCCATCTGGCAAGAGGGAGAACACACTTATTTCCAATGAGATAGCATTACTTCATTTGTATGGGAATTGCCTACATGACACAAACAACTCCCACTGGGCTACACGTCCCAACATGGTTACAGTGGCAATTAAATCTCAATGTGAGTATTGGCAGGGACAAACCACATTCAAACCATAGCAACTGTGACAATCTCAAGCTGATTTAGTTCCCAGGAGAAATATTAGATTTCCTATAATCTCTGAGTATAGAAGCCAGGAAAAGAGGAAGTGAATAGTAGAAAATGGAGGATGTCCAGGTACCATATATAGTTAATTTTGTGTTAGCTTGACTGGACCACAGGACCCACAGATTTGGTTAAACATTTTTTCTAGGTGTCTCTATGAGGGTATTTCTGGATGAGATTAACATATGAATTAATGGACTGAGGTAAAGCAAATTGCTATCCCCAGTGTGGGTGGGTCTCATTCAGTTCTTTTAAGGCCAGAGTAAAATTTAAAATGATGTCAGAAAGACTTTTCTCTCTTTCTGCCTTACTGTCCTGGACCTGAGATATTGATCACTTCCAACATGGACTAGGAATGGAACTATACCACTGACTACCCTGTATCTGGATTCTTCAGCTTCGATAATTATGTGACCAATTCCTTATAATACACACACAGGCACATGCACACATTCTATTAGTTTTCTTTCTCTGGAGAATCTTTACTGAGGCACTCTATATCTGATGGGTTAGCCACCATTGGCCAAGGAACAGCCTATCTCTGGAACAGGAAAACTAAAAATGGACAACATATTGTTTCTTGAGGAATCATTGTTGTCTTAAGCATAGGTATCTAAACCATTATGCAACTTGTAATAATACAATACACATATATCTATTTGCCCCTCACACACATAGTGCGGACTCACCAGGAATGAAATCATGTCTGGCAGTAAATGAAACAGAGTTACTCTATATGAATTATTATAATAGAAGTTAATATTTACTTGAATATTTACCATGCGTGCGGCTCTGAGCTAAACATTTTTACACTTATCATATTTGATTCTGCAAAATTCCTACAATTACTACTATCATAATCTGCATCTTGCAGATGAGGCAACTAAAATTTAGAGAGGATAAGTAATGTCCATTTCATATCTGAGAAATAATATTCTTGGTCTTAAATTAAGTCTTGATAACTTTAAAGCAATTCTTTTAATCTAATGTATATACACAGAATGATATATAAATTTTGATTATTGGACTGAAACAGTGGCAGAGTGACCCAAGAGAACAAGACTTCTAGAATCACAGGATGTGCTGTTTACTACGTTTTATTCAACAAGCAACTCATATTAGTCTTCGGTTGAGTAACATCTTGAATGTTTTAATCTCTATAAAGCTCTTGTAGGGCACAAATCATGAGTCCTTCGCTTTATTCCCCATAGGGGCTACCACAGCTAGGAGGACAGAATGCTTTGGCTGTTCCATTGATAATTTTTTAAATTTACAATATTTGATATACAAGTATTCACATATTATACACTTTTAAATTTAGTTATGTGAAAATCCAAATGAAGTATATGAACACATTGATTATACAAATAGCAATTTTCAAAATAACTTTTTTTAAGATTATGGTACAGGACAGATAGTAAAATATTTTTTCCTCCCATTTTTGTTCCTAAACAACCTTTATTTACAATTCAAATATTTCCTACCTCTTACTTGCTCTTCCCTACACTGCCTATAAACAGCAAAATAGAAAAATAAATAAATCACTTAGAGGAAAACAAGAGACAAAGGGGAAATGATGTTTACTATTTACCATTAAGAAAAAATTATAAAAATAAAACCTTCCCCAAAAAAGTGGTTTGAGAAGCCATTTCCTTTCTCTCCAATCTCAAAAATTATTCATAAATAATGTTCATTATCATCATGTGATTAGCTAATAGTAAATACATTTAGGTGACTCTAATTTCCATTGATAAGGAATGATCTATATTCACATTTCTGTAACTTAGTTCATCTTCTCATCAATTCTAATAATTGAAGAGATATTTCCTCAGTAAGTGACGCATATGACCAGCTTCATGAACTTTACTCTTCTTATAATTATTATGGTTCTCTCCACAAAAATAAAAAGTAGAATATAGTCCATTGTCTGTAAGAGTAAAGTTGTAAAAGAATTTAAGGAAATAACTTTGGTAGTAATACATAAGCCTCTTGCTTCCAAATGGCAAGGGAGCTATGGGAGAATTGGAGAGGTGTTGTCATTTGAACAGTAAACACTGTAATTGTTTTTCCTGTGGGAATGGAAAGTATAATATATATGATGTGCATTTGCTAGCAATTTTCCTTTGGAAATTTAAACTTATCTTATTTGGATAAATATATTGTCCAGAATTTTACCAGTGACATTACTTGGATTACTCTGTTCATAAAAACTATTAGCTAACAGATAACCTCAAAAACTGAGAAACATGACTTTACATAAAGTGTTAGTTATGAGGAAATGTATCACTTTTCAACAATTTTTTAAAAACTCTGCATGGATATCTCCCCATAAAATAAATGTTTAAGTAACTAAAATAATTTTGATACATTTCTAATTATTCATCCCTAATGATTAAATTGTCCTCTTTGGGGAGAGGTGGAATCCATCTTTTTAAATTCATTGTAAAAACTATGTGCTTTATAATTTATATAAACCTAAAATTTTAAAATTATACAAGCCCATATTACTTAGGACCAGTAATATAAGATTTTTTTTTTTAACTTTTATATTAAGTTCAGGAGGTACATGTGTAGGTTTGTTATACAGGTAAACCCATGTCATGGAGGTTTGTTGTACAGATTATTTTGTCACCTCTGTATTAAGCCTAGTACCAATTAGTTATCTTTCTTGATCCTCTCCCTCTTTCCACCTTCCACCTTCCACCCTCTGATAGATCCCAGTGTCTGTTGCTCCCCTTTATATGTCTACGTGTCCTGAACATTTCGCTTCCACTTAATAGTGAGAACAGGCTGTGTTTGATTTTTGCATTAGTTTGCTAAGGATAATAACCCCAGTGCCATCCATGTCCCTGCAAAGGACATGATTTCATTATTTATGGCTGCATAGTATTCCATGGTGTATATATATCACATTTTCTTTATCCACTACACCATTGATGGGCATTTAGGTTGATTCCATGTCTTTGCTATTGTAAATAGTGCTGAGATGAACATACACATTGCATGTGTCTTTATAATAGAATGATTTATATTCCTTTGGGTATATACTCAGTAATGAGATTACTGGGTAGTTTTATTTTTAGGTCTTCAAGGAATTGCCAAACTGTTTTCTACAATAATTGAACTAATTTACACTCCTATCAACAGTTTTTAAGTGTTTCTTTTTCTCTGCAACCTCACTAGCACCTGTTATTTTTGACTTTTTAATAGTAGCCATTTTTACTGGTGTGAGATGGTTTCTCATTGTGGTTTTGATTTGTATTTCTCTAAAGATCAGTGTTGGTCAGCTTTTTAAAATATGCTTATTGTATGACTTCTTTTGAAAACTATCTGTTAATGTCCTCTGCCCACTTTTTAATGGGGTTGTTTGGTTTTCTTGTGAATTTATTTAACTTTCTTGTAGATGTTGGATATTAGATCTTTGTCAGATGCATAGTTTGCAAAAGTTTTCTCCCATTCTACAGGCTTTCTGTTTAATAGTTTCTTTTGCTATGCAGAAGCTCTTTAGTTTAATTAGATCTATTTGTCAATTTTTGTGTTAGCTGCAATTCCTTTTGGTGTTTTTATCATGAAATATTTGCCTGTTCCTGTGCCAAGAATGGTTTTGTCTAGGTAGTCTTTCAGAGATTACATAATTATGATTTACATTTTAGTCTTTAATCAATCTTGAGTTGATTTTTGTATATGGTGTAAGGAAAGGGGTTAAGTATATGGTGTAAGGAACGGGGTCAATCTTCTGCATATGACTAGCCAGTTATCTCAGCACCATTTATAGAGTAGAGAGTCCTTTCCCCATTGCTTGTTTTTGTCAGCTTTGTCAAAGGTCAGATGGTTGTAGTTGTGTGGTCTTATTTCTGGGCTTTCTATTCTTTTCCATTCATCTGTGTGTCTGTTTTTGTACCAGCACCAGGCTGTTTTGGTTACTTTAACCATGTGGTATAGTTTGAAGTTGGGTAGCATGATGTGTCCAACTTTGTTCTTTTTGCTTAGGATTACATTGGTTATTTGAGCTTTTTTTGTTTGTTTCATATGAATTTTAAAATAGGTTTTTTCTTGCTCTGCAAAGAATGTCTTTGATAATTTATTAAAAATAACATTGAATCTATGCATTGCTTTGGATTAGTATGGCCATTTTAATTATGTTGATTCTTCCTATCCATGAGCACAGAATATTTTCCACTTGTTTGTTTCTTTGATTTCTTTGGGCAGTGTTTTGCGGCTCTCCTTGAAGGGATCTTTCACCTCCATGGTTATTTAGCTGTATTCCTAGGTATTTGATTTTCTTTGTGGCAATTCTGAAAGGGATTGTGTTCCTGATTTTGCTCTTGGCTTGTCTATTGTTGGCGTGTAGGAATGCTAGGGATTTTTGTGCATTTATTTTGTATCCTGAGACTTTGCTGAAGTTGTTTATCAGTTTAAGGAGCTTTTGGGCCAAGACTATGGTGGTTTCTAGATATCAGATCATGTTGTCTGCAAACAGGGTTAGTTTGTCTTCCACTCTTCCTATTTGAATGTCCTTTATTTCTTTCATTTGCCTGATTACTCTGGTCAGGACTTCCAATATTATGTTGAATAGCAGTGGAGAGAGATGACATTCTTATATTGTGCTGGTTTTCAAAGGGGAATGCCTCCAACTTTTGCCCATTCAATATGATGATGATGATGTCAAAGACGGCTCTTATTATTTTGAGGTATGTTCCTTCAATACCTAGTTTGTTGATAGTTTTGTTTTTATTTTGTGTTGTTTTTGGTTTTTGGAGATAGAGTCTCAATCTGTTGCCCAGCCTAGAGTACAGTGGTGAGATCTTGGCTAATTGCAACCTCCGCTTCCTGGGTTCAAGTGATTCTTATGCCTTAGTCTCCTGAGTAGCTGAGGCTACTGGTGCACGCCACCATGGACAGTTGTTGTTGTTGTTGTTGTTGTTGTTGTTATTATTATTATCACTGTATTTTCAGTAGAGATGGGGTTTCACCATGTTGCTCAGGGTGGTCTCTAACTCCCGGACTTAAGTGGCCCATCCACTTCAGCCTTCCAAAGTGCTGGGATCACAGGTGTTAGCCCCTGCACCCGGGCAGTTTGTTGGGAGTTTTTAACTTGAAGGCATGTTGAATTTTACCGAAAGCCTTTTCTACATCTATTGAGATAATCATGTGGCTTTTGTCTTTAGTTCTATTTATTTATGTGATAAATTGCATTCATTGATTTGAGTATGTTCAATTAATCTTGCATCCCAGGGATAAAGCCTACTTGATTATGGTGGATAAGTTTTTTGATGTGCTGCTGGATTCAGTTTGCCAGCACTTTGTTGAGGATTTTTGCATCAATGTTCATCAAGGATATTGGCCTAAAGGTTTTTTTGTATGTGTATGTCTCTGCCAGGTTTTCATATCATGATGATACTGGCCTCATAGAATGAGTTGGGGAGAAGGCCCTCCTCCTCAGTTTTTTGGAATAATATTAGTAGCAATGGTACAAGCTCTTTTGTGTACATCTGGTAGAATTTGGCTGTGAATCCATCTGGTCCTAGGCTTTTTTTTTTTTTTTTTGGTTGGTAGGGTATTTATTACTGGCTCAATTTCAGAGCTATTATTGGTCTGTTTAGAGATTAAATTTCTTCTTGGTTCAGTCTTGGGAGGGTGTATGTCTCCAGAAGTTTATAAAAATATGGAACACTTCATGAATTTGCATGTCATCCTTGTGCAGGGGGCATGCTAATCTTCTCTGCATCTTTCTGATTTTATTATATGTGCTGCCAAAGTGAGCACGAGCAGATTTCAAAAGATAACGACATATTAATTATTAGTGATACATTTGTTGGCTCAAGAAACTGTTATTCCAATCTTAGAGGTGTCCTATTTAAAGTTCATATATAAAATATAATCTGAAGCATCTTAAAATCATGTGGCTACTTTAAAAAATAATTTTAAATATCTGTCCTAATTACCAGACCAGTAGAAATAGGCATATATTAAGTGGCTAATATCTACTTGACGGATTATGTTATTTTAGGATAAAAATTGTGTTGTTTTAAATGAGCTAGGCCGCTGGTAGTAAACTGCATACCTATTTTGTTTTGCTAGTCTTTTGTCATTATGCACTTTAATTTTTACTTAACAATGGTGAAGAAAGCAATAAATTACTTGTCAGCAAATGATGTTAACAAATGGTACTGAGACACATAACATTATGAAATAAATATAAAATGATGTATTATAAAAATATTTATGTTTTATTTCTATGCTGGTGAAACTTTGTAGAATGATTAATATTTATTTCTTAGCAAGTTTTGTTTACAACTTTTTGCTACATTGTATTAGAAACATATAATGTCTTTTAATTTTACTGTTTGTTGATAGTAAGAGGTTCTCAAATGTATATGCCTCAAAGCAATATAATTTTGATTTTTGTTCAAGTATATTTCCTTCACAGACTGACAGATACCTCTACTCATTGTAGTTGGTAACAAACCCAAGCAGATGGAGAATCCACCATGTAAACTATATCCCTCTCTATGTCAGTCTCACAGAGGCAATTACATATTATTGGAAACAATATACAGAATTTATTTACCAGAATTACATGGAACCAGCACATACTTACAAAAGAGCCAGAAAATGCAATTCTACCCTTATTCCTGGAAGATATACAGGTGGAATTATTTTGGGTGCATCAAAATGGCTACTACATTGTTCATTATATTTTTTTGTTGTAATAGCAATTTATATGTATTGTAAGTTAGCATAGTGTAGTGATTACAAGTATATATTCTAGAGCTTGAATACTGGATTTTAAATTGTGGCTCTGCCATTTAACTAGCTGTAAGTTCAACTAACTGTTTTTTAGTTTTCTTATCTGGGTATTTTGATATTTCTATAAAGCATTATTTTGACTATTAAATATGGTAATAGGATTAAAACACTTAGAACGTTGCCTTGCAAGGAGACTCCTATAATTTTAGGAAATTTATCATAAATCCTACAAATTTAAGATTCACAGTTGGATTAGATCTAATATTTAAATATACTTAGTGTGCAGAGTTAAGTAAATGGTCTTTCCCTTGAATGTTTGCGCATCTAGAGATTCAAATAAAGATCTGAGGGAAAAATGTTCAATTGTGATCTTGTAGGGGATCAGTCTTACATAGGCAAATGTAGCCTGACTAACCTTCTACTGCTGACAGGGATAAGGGAAAGTAGGGAAGAAAAGTTCAGACTCTGGCTCAGTAGCAAGGCTGCTTCCACAGCTTTTGGCAGGGGACTGAAATGAATGAGAGGTGAGGACTTCATTTTTTATTGCAAAGGTTGTAGGTAGTTTTCTGGTTCTGTCATGAAAGAAATACTTAAAGCAGTAACAGGATAAATTCTGATTAGCAATAACGAGGAAGAGTCTGTTATTGCATTTACATGGTTGATAAAGAGAATATTCATAAAATTATCACAGGGTGTTGGTATTGGTCTACTTTGGGAAATGCTGTAAGCCTATAACATTTTCTTAAGTATGCTCTTGGTAAGGACATATTCGTCATCTTGTAGGAAATTTGATTTCTTATCAAAATTAATGGCTGAATCATAATCTGTATGATTAAATATGGTAGTACCATTACAAAAGTAAGCGCAACTATGAAATAATGGTACTAAAGTTCTATGGTTCATAAAACAATACAGTAGGCATTTCTTTAAACAAATTTCTAAAAGTTTTATAGATAAGCAGAATAAATCCCTAACCTTATCTCTAAAAGGGAGCAATTGTTTGAAGATACAGATACAATAAAATGACAGCATTTTTCTTAAAATATAACATGCCTATGTAATTCTATAGGTTCATATATCAATTGTATATTTATTAACTAAATTATGATTTACAGAAGAATACTAAAGGGACTGAATATCTTGATTTGGCATAATAAACCCACACGGGTTTTTCAATTCACAATATGTATTGTGTAAACAGGTTTTATTGGGGAAAAATCACATAGTGTAAAGAGAAGGCACATGATTACTTGTTATTTTATGTCTATGACCAGGTCATCTAAAGAAGTTCTTACTGTTTATTTGTAACTAGATTCTTTGGCAAGCTACAAGCCTTCTTAGCACTGACACTGATCTTTTATTCTTCACTGCCTCCAAACATTTAAATAGGATAGTATTGATAACAACAACAATAAAAACAGCCCAAGGAAGATTAAAAAAAATCCAATCAAATGATTCATTGTGGTGCTTAATAAGGGCTCCTATGAGCACTCTATTTCAGGTGAATGGATCCCCTGCTCCTTCTTCTAGTTCCTGGAATAAACCTGTGTCTGGTCTATGTTGCTGGACATGTAGATGTTTAGAGTTTAGAGTCCCAGTAAGGGGAACTATTTCTTACTATTGATTTTTCTCATTCAGCTTCCTTATAATGCAGGTATTGGAAATGACTTATGCATATGTATCAAACAGAACAAGGTTTAGACACCAGGACATTGGGGTAAAATGTCAGCTATGCATGAAAATTTGAGGGGCTTGGATAAAGTCGAGGTTCAATATAATAATCTTACATGAAATTAAGATCAGGTGTGTAAGCAAAGAGTCTTCCGCTGCCCACATACAACCCAGTCTTCTAAAAAGGTGATCTCAGGTGTAAACTCTCCCCTTGGATGTTTAGAGAAAGAAAAATTACCAATCTCCAGTCAACTGATTGCTATGCAACCTAACTTCCAGGGTTTCTTTAGAACCATCAGGCTTGTCTCTATTCATACATTTCAAATCCCTGTCTATATAATCCCAAAACATCAGATATAGCTGAAAGAATATTTAATCAGCATGATCCTGGAAACCCAAAGCTATGGTTAGGCTTCCAGGTTCATCAAAATGGGTCTTTAAAAAAAAATCAATAGGAAAAATAACTGTTGTGTGGACCACAGTTTTCTTATGATTTATATAAAACTCTTTATACTACATGTATTATGGAATTTAGAGAACTTTTAAAAAATGTTTTAGAAACAATACACTGCATATGCATGTACTATGTAACATCACAGTGGGATCTGGAGCAATGCCCCATAATCAAATACAGTGATATTTGTGTAGCAAAATATATGAATATTTAACTACTTCAACTACTAAGGACGTATCAGTTGAGATCAGGTTTGCCATGAATGTCAAAAAATTTTTGTTTTAAAGTTTTTTAAATTTTTAATTAAATTTAATGAATTATGGATTTGAATTGCAGTTTTATTCTACAAGCCAAAAATAAGGAACATTCAGATACATTAACCTTAACTATAAGTGCTCACAAAATTCCCAATTTCATATCGTAAGGATCACATGAATGACTATTTTAAATGATTGGGCTCTTTTTTTTTTTTTTTTTTTTTTTTTCATATCAATACCGCCAATTTGGTGACATTTAGAAGGTGCCAAGAGTAAAAGATCAAGGTCAATGCAAACATGTGCTCACAACAGTCAAAGAAATTGGTCACAAAATGTACAGCAAGAACTTCTTGTTCAGTGGACTGAGTCAAAGATACTAAATACAGAAATATGGACCAAATGTTTAGTTTTAAATACTAATACTTAAACAATCCAAGCAGTTGTTTGCATTTGATTATTTTTGAACATTCAGAATGAATTTTTCATTTTCATCTGACTATCTAGTAGGATCAAAAAAAAATGGGTAAATACATGCATAGAGAAAAAAGTGAAGAATGCTTATTATAAACATGTATGTATATATGTATGCATGCATATATGTATTTAAAATGGTATTAATATCACTTGAAATTAATGAAATAAAATTAGAGAATGATTAATTTCAAGATCATGTTTAAAATCTGAACATAAATGAGGAGGAAATAAAATTTAACTCCATAAAGCATGATCCTTCTCTTTTATTTATTTATTTATTTATTTATTTATTTATTTATTTATGTACTCATTCATATATTAATTTAGCCAAGTAATATTTAATGAATGCTGGGGTTATAAAAATTAACATAATATAAAAACTGGATGGATCTGAATTGCTCGCAATCTTCAAGTCCTGAGCTACCCTTGCCTTTTCTCTATTGGCAAAGTGTACTTTCAATTAGTGAAATCATGGATGTCTTTAAATTTTGAGAGTAGGTTCTCTGTGGCTGGAAAGATATTTTCGATTTTGACCCTAGTTGTAAAACTCAAGTAGTGTATCTGTGGCTTCACTTCCCTTTTCTCAGCAGTCTCCTTCCATTTACCTTGCATATAACATAGGAATTTGCCATTACTGTACTCACACAATAGTACAGTATGTGGCATATCAGTCCGTTTTCACACTGCTACTGAGAACTACCTAATACTGGGTGACTTTTGAAGAAAAGAGGTTTAATTGACTCAGAGATCCACAGGCTTAACCTGAAGCATGACTGGGAGGCCTCAGGAAACTTACAATCATGGCAGAAGGTGAAGTAGAAACAAGGCATATCTTACATGGTGGCAGGAGAGTGAGAGCAAAGAGAAGTGCCACACTTTTAAACTATTAGATCCCATGAGAACTCACTCACTATCAGGAGAACAGCATGGGGAAAACTGCCACCATGTTCCAATCACCTCCCGTAATGTCCCTCCCTTGACTTGTGGTGATTATTACAATTCAAGGCCAAATTTGGGTGGGACTGAACCACATCATGTAGTGAAAGAAATATGTATGTTTAAAGAAGCTCTTGGAGAAAATTAATTAAGTCTTTACTTTTATTCTTATCTCCTTCTGTACCATTTGGCTACCACATAGATTCTAAGGAAGAATCTGTCCTTTGATGGGCAAAGACATTTAAGCTTAGGAACTAATTACCTTCTGCCAGTTAACAGATTTATTTTAAATTCCTTTGGAAATGGCAGAAAAAGTTAAACAGGAGGTTTTGAAGTTAACTAGGGCTTCAGTGTTGAAGTTTCTTAATGTTTTGTGCTAACACATTATCTTTTTCTTGATGGTATAGGTTGCTTTAAATCACTTACTAAAGAGTTTATTTGTCATTCTATTCTCCAGGAAGCCTTTTCTGGACAATTTGAAGAGACTGTAATTTCATATTTCTTACAATTTATCAACTTTGAGTTGATTTTCTTTCTGCAGAAAGTAAAATAATTGAAGCACAACAGTACAATGCCAATGTCAATAGGAATATCAACATTATTTTGATTAAACTGGCTAAGAAAACAATTTTTAAAGTGATTTTTAAATAATAATTTGTGAGAAACAAGAAATATGCATATAAGATATGGCTAAAGTAATTAGAATGTCATCCTGTCTAAATTAATGGCATATACTAAATATACTAGGACACTTCTTCTGAGTAGCTATCAGTTCTTGTCATTGATTCCCCACCCCCATGGGACTTTTCCAGTGAGGAAACAAAAGTACTTGTGAATACCTGGTATTGACCTGCACATCCTCAATTTTATTTGGCCCCATCTCTGTCCCAGAGGCACAACCTTGTAGAGATGATTGAGCTTGCGTTTTGAAGTACAAAGCTCTTAAAAATTATAGAAACTTGACTCCTTTGTTTATGATTTTCATAACATGTGTCTTCCCTGTTGTAAAATACAAATAGAAATTTGTAAGTGTGTTGCATATTCAGTGTTTCAAGTATTGGTTCAACCATGAGATATAATTCACAAAAAGAACCAAAGAGAAATTCTGTTACTGGAAGAATGCAATACATGAAAGTAAAAAACACAAGAAAGAATGTCAATACCAGAATTTATCAAACAGAAGAAAGAATCTTTAAACTCAAAGGCAGGTCATTTAGACATATCCAATCAGGGGAGGGAAATAAAGAATGCAAAGGAATGAGGAAAGCCTACAGGATGTATGAAAAAATTTTTTAAAAAGCTAACACTTACATCATAGAAGTTAGAGAAGGAGAAGAGAGAGAAAGGGACAGGAAGCTTATGTAAGGAAATAAAAGTTGAAATCTTCCCAAATCTGGGGGAAGACATGAACATCCAAGTACTTCACATCTCAAGTCTCCCATCCCAGGTTCAACCCAAAGAAGACTCTACCAAGGCTTATTTAAATTAAACTGTAAAAATCAAAGACAAAGAGAGAATCTTGAAATAAACAAGAGAAAAAGTTTTCTCACATACAAAGAAATCTATGTGAGTTTATCTAGAGATTTTTTTGGCAGAAACTTTACATGCCAGAAAAAAAGTGAAATGATATAGTCAAAGTGTTGAAAGAAAGGATCTGCCCACTAAAAGTATTTACGTGGAAAATCTGCTCTTCAGAAATAAAAAGGGCAGTTAAATACTTCCCCAGACAAAAGCTGAGGGAATTCATCACTTCTAGATCTGCCTCACAAAAATGCTATAGAAAGTTGTTCAAACTGAAACTAAGATGAACAAAGTAGTAGCATGAAAGTATATACAATTATAAAACTGTTAAAATTACTATATAGTCAATCTTAGAATACTTTAAAACTGTAATGCTGGTGTGTAAATCCCTTGTCTCTCTAGTATAAAGCTCACCGTTAAAATTAATATATAATCAATCTTAGAATACTCTTGATACTGTAATGCTGGTGTGTAAATCTCTTATCTGTCTAGTATATTATAATGGTTAAAAGATGAAAAGATGAAACTATTAAAACTGACTATAGCTATAACAATTTGTTAAGAAATACACAATATTAAAAGATGTAAATTTTGACATAAAACATAAAATGAAAGGGGAAGTAAAAGTGAAGATTTTGTATATGATCAAATTTGTTAGCAGATTAAAATAAACTGTTATAAGAGGTTTTATGTAAGCCTAATGGTAAACAGAAAGAAAACATCTATAGTAGATGAATAAAAGATAACGAGAGAAAAAGAACCAGAGACTATACAAAACAGCTAAAACAAAAACTGTTAAAGTGACAATAGTAAGTCCTTACCTAGAAAGTATTTCCATGAATGTGAATGCATTAAAATTTTCAACCAAAGACATGGAGTGGATGGATAAATTTCAAAAACCTAACAATATGCTGCATACAAGAAAATTACTTCATCTTTAAGGACTGAAAATGAAAGGATAGAGAAAGGTTGTGAAAACCAAAAGAAAGCACATGTATTTATACTTGTAACAGACAAAATAGACTTTGAATTGAAAACTTTAAAAGGAGAAAAAAAGGTCATTATATAATGATAAAGGGGTCAATTTACAAGAGAATATAACAATTATAAATATATATTATCTCAAATTGGAGGACCTAAATGTATGAAGAAATATTAATGGATGTAAAAGGAAAGATAGATTATAATACAATAATAGCAGAAATCTTCAATGCCCCACTTTCAACAGTGGATAGATCATCCATACAGAAAATCAGTAAAGAAATATTGAACTTGAAGTACACTTTCAACCAAATGCACACAAGATACCAAAACTTATGAGATACAGTGAAAGCAGTTCTAAGAGGGAAATTTATAGCAATAAATACACATGTTAAGAAGGAAGAAAGATCTCAAATGAACAACACAACATTATAGCTCAAAAAACAAGGGGAAAAAAAGAACAAACTTAGCTCAAAGTTAGGAGAAGGAAAGAGATAATAAAGATTATAATATTAGAGCAGAAATAAATGAAATTGAGAAAAAAAGAAGAATAGAAAAGATCAATGAAACTAAGAGTTGGCTTTTGGAAAAGAACAAAATTGACAAACTACTAATTAGGCTAACTATAAAAAAGAAAAATCTCAAGTAAATAAACGAAAAATTGAAAGAAGATACATTAAAACTGATGCCAGAGTAATACAAACTATCATGAGACTGCTATGAACAATTATATACCAACAAACTGAATAACTTAGAAAAAACGGATAAATTCCTAGGCAAATAGAACCTTCCAAGATTGAATCATGAAGAAATAGAAAATACTAAGAGACCAAGAACAAGTAAGAAGATTGCATCCGGAATAAAAAGTCTCCTATCAAAGAAAAACCTAAGACCTAACGACTTCACTGCAGAATTCTACCTAACATTGAAAGAAAAAACAATGTCTGTGCTTCCCGAACTCTGCCAAAATTGTCAAGAGGAGAAAACAATTCCAGACATGTTTTACAATGCCAGTAATTCCCTTATACAAAAACTAAACAAGATCACAAGAAAAGAAAATTACAGGCCAATATCCCTGATGAGCACAGATGCAAAAGTTCTCAACAAAAAATCAGCATACTGAATGTACAGTACATTAAAATGATCATATGTCATGATCAAGGGGGATTTATCCCTAAATATAAGGATAGTTCAACATATGCAGATCAATAACTGAGAAACACTACACTAACAGAATAAGGGAAAAATATCATATGATCATCTTAAAAGTTACATAAAAGTCATTTGACAAAATTCAACACACTTTCATGGCAGATAACAAAATTGTTAAGCTAAGTGTTTGTTAATGGGTGAATGGATACAGAAAACATAGTATGCATGCATATACAATGGGATATTCAGCCTTAATAAAGAAGGAAATCCTGCTATTTGTGACAACATGGATGAATCTGAAAGATAACCTGCTAAGCGAAATAAGCTAGACACAGAAAAGCAAACACTGTGTGATCTAACATATATGTGGGATCTAAAAAAGTTAAACTCATAGAAGCAGAGAGTAAAAGGGTGGTTACCAGGGATCAGGTGTAGACGAAGTGGCGAAAAGTTGCTCAAAAGGTACAAGCTTGTGGTTATAAGATGAATAAGTTATGGACACCTGAGGCCTCATCATATAATGCACAGTTGGAATTTGCTAAGAGAGTAGATATTAAGTATTCTTACCACACACACTCACATAGGTAACTATCTAAAGTGATGGGTATACTACTTAGCTTGATTGTGGTAATCATTTTACCATGTGTACATATATAAACACATCAAGTTATACACCTTGAATATACACAATAGTTTTGGTCAATTATACTTCAAAAAGCTGGAGAAGGAAAGAAAGAATAAAGGAAGGAAGAAAGGAAAGAAGGAATAGAGTACCTTAGAGACATGAGAAACATATTAAGTTTTTGATATTAAACAAATTTTTAATATTGGGTTATAGACATAAACAAAGTTTACACTTAGTCATACCATAGCGGTACCAGTATATACTGAGTCATACTACTGGTAGTTGTAATAGTAATAAATTTAGCATTTATTCATGTAAATCCTATCAACCTCATCGGTATTATCTATCTCAAAAAAGAACTAAGCAAATATTGCTAGCTTTTCATTAATATCAGCAATGTACTGATTGTGTCTACTTGCTTACACTTAACATAATTGTTCACTTTTTTCTTCTTTTTTCCATTCTTATCTAAACTGGATTTAGAAAATCCTGGTGTGGTAGAAGTGCCAGCATTATTTTTTTCTACTGCCAAAGAAAGGCATATGAATGCCAGTGACTGGTCTGAGATCATGACACTGTATAAGAGAAACGTGCTTTGTAGAGTTTGTTGTGTCATCTTGAAAAATTCAATTAACCTCTCAAATTTTATTCTCTCTTTTTCTCTCTCACTCTCATATATAAAATAATATTTAAGACTAGATGACATTTAATGTCAATATTTGCATCTCAACATTTGCACTCTGTTTTAAAGACAAAACCATCAACACAGGTTTCCTAATGTATTAAAGTTTTAATATTTAATTGACAGTCTGGTAATAAATATAATGATAACAGTATCCTAACAAGTATGTTTCTGTGTGGTATTTTGAAATCTTAGATGTTTCTAAGGATTTCAAATATGGATTCTATTAGTTACTCTATTTGATGCAAATATAATTCCACAATCTCTTTTTTTAAGGTTGAAACCTAAAAATTGTGAGTAGGCAAACTGAAGAGTTAGTAAGCATGGCATGGCTGTGAAGCACCCCACCCTACCCCTGATATATTTTCTCATGATCACCAAGAAAGCCCATTTTCATCTCGAGTTACATGGAAATGCATAGTTCTCACCCTTACTGCATCCACGGGGCCTAGAGACGCTTCGCAAACACTCTAAAACTGTTCTCCTTTCCTCCTTTATGCTTTGTTCAGCTTCTTGTACTTTACAACTCTCAAGAAGCAGTATATTTTTGGCAGGAAGCTGCGTGAGTGATAACTCAAGTGAGCAGTGTCATCTACCTGAAGGATGACACTGGAAATTGCATGATTTGTAAAAGAAGAAATTGTCACATTCTGAATGGTGTTTCATTATGAGTTTCAGCCGGAGTATATCTTCACACAAACTGTTCTTACACCATCCCCAAATTATCTTGCCTCATGAAATTCAAGTTATGAATGTTCATGCAGGTTTTGCTCAAAAGGGCAACTTGTGTTTTAATTAATGTTCTTAAAAGGTCTTAGAGGTGAAAAATGCTATAAATTATTGGAGGTAATTTGATGAGTTCTAGATTACTGTCATTTATTAAAGATTTTACTTAAGTTTCAGCCAGTGTTTACCATTTGCTTAATGCTAAATATAGACAGATTACTTCAATCTAATTCATAAAATATAAACTTATAAAATAAGCTTTATAAAATACTAAGGTTTTATTATTTTCAATATGAAAAATTTCTCAGGATTATTTGAAAAGCAAGTTTTGTTTATTTGTAGTGGTGAAGGCATTTGTATATGATTAACCATTTGGCAAAGAGCCTAAGGCAAGGAGAATTTTATTGCTGAAATATTAACTTTGTAAAACAATTAAAATTTTTAAGTGAATTAGATATGAACATATTTTAGAGTCTGTTTATTTTGACACAAGAAGTACGTATTTTTTTCTAGGAAAATAAGTGTAATAGGACAAATGATTTTAGGCAAACTATCAGTTCTCTGATGTCCTCTGATTACGTTTATCTACAAGTGAAGAACTTGTTGTAAAGGTCTCTTCTGGTTATTAAATTATAATTTTATTTTTTTAAATAATAATTCTAAGATCCCCAAATCATGTATGGGTTATGGATGGATAAAAACTTGTGTCTTATTTGAAGTTTATGAAAATTTGGTGAAAACTGCTGATTGTTTTCATATTTTCCATATATTATAGTATAATTTTTAATTTCAATTGTCTTTAATCATATAATTTGTTTTATATTAATATTTTCATAATTCCAAAGTCTAAAAACAGTGCTTATAGTCAGTCACATTTCCCTGAAAGTAGGTATTTATATGAGGGTAGGGTTAAGCATCTATCTAGTATAACATTTCCTTTTTTTAAAATTTTTTTTGAGACGGTTTTACTCTATCACTCAGACTGCTGTGCAGTGGCACAATCATGACTCACTGCAACCTCTGCCTCCCAGGCTCAAGAGATACTCCTGCCTCAGTCAACATTTTAATTCTTTTGTTTATTTTTTCCATATTTTTTAGTTTTTTCTTATTGTGTGCTATAAGGCTTTAAATATAAATTTATTCATCAGAATTTGACTTCAGCTTAATACCAACTTAATTCTGGTAAATAAACAGGCATTGTGGTATCAGAAAATGTTAAATTTCTTTTTCTCATCTTCAAGGTACAATCTTGGGAAGTTCTAGGCTTCCTTCTGTTCTTTGCTTTTTCTTGTTTTATTTTTATCAACTTTAGCTAATCAGCCAAAAGAAATGAAGGATACATAGAGCCAATTCTCCAACGACTAGAATTATTATTTTAAAATGTCATGGATAACTTTGACCTCTCATAATGAATTACAGTTGAGCTGCTCTTACATATATCGGTGTTTCTATAGATATTCAGGCATTAGGGCTTCAACATTCCTACCTTCTCTCTTTATTTTCCCCAAACAACATTCCCATTATGTTTCAGTAAGGGGAGGTCATTCTCGCAAATTACACCATTGGTACTACGTAGGTTGGAAGGTTCCACAACCATCCTCATATTTGGTGATTTGCTAGAAGGAAGAATCAGGAAGACTTAAAGGCAGTTGTACTCATGGCTGTGGATTGGTACCAAGAAATGATATACGACAGAAACAGCAAGGGAAAAAAGACAGCTGGCAAAGAGTGTGGAGGCACGCCATCACAGACTTCCCATACTGTCCTTGAAGGGGCCACACACAGCACTCTCCTTCTTCTATCAGTGAAACAAACACCATTCCTAGACAGAAAGTATAACTGAGACTCAGACTCCATGGTTTTACTGGGGGCTGGTTACACAGGCATAACTATCAAAATGTTAGATTTCCAGAAGGAAAGCAGGTGTTCACCATAAATCGCATTGTCTGTGCAGCAGAGACAGTGTGATACAGCAACCTTATCAATACTTAGAACATCCCAAAGCCAAGTTTCTGGAAGCCAGCCAGGGACTTTATTTTCTCCTCCCTTCTAAAGCTCAGGCCTGCTATTCAAACGCTCCTGCACAACCTTGCATGCTGCCATCACTGAATTCCACCCACTGTCAGATACCAATTTCAGTGTTTAATGCATGTTGTCCCATTAAATTTTCCCTCGAATTTATTAAGGTTATTAATTCCTTCCACTTTTCTGGTAAGCAAAGTTGCAAAGTGGAGAGAAAACTGATTTCAAAAGATCGTACAACGAGGAAGGGGTAGCAAGATTTGACTTCAAGGCCTCAATTTTAATCATCACAATGTACTCACATGGTACATCTTCAGAATAAATTTACTGAATGAGTGAATGCCAAGTGAATTGAGACTGACGGTACCATCTTATTTTCCATTATTGTATACAAATAGACTCCTGTATTCTTACTGTAACTCAGAATTAAATAAAGCAAAAATTATTCCCATTAGGCAGAAGAAGAAAATTAAGAGCCAAAATGTACAGAGATATACAACTATTTATTACCACTTATAATTTAAATACTCTTTCTGGCAAGGTCCACTCTTTCTACACCAGCAAATATGCATGTGCTGTTAGAACTGTTACTCTAATTAAAATGCCCAACCACTGTCGGAAATAGGAAAACTGCCTGCAATTTTGGAGAGTATGAGAGCTCAGAAGATGAAATGTAAATCACAATCACTTTTAGAAGACAGGTCAGCTGAAGTAGGAAATCTTCTCTACGTTCTGTTTTTCGGGGGTGACTATTAACCCAGCACACAGTATTCAGGTCACATATCACTTCAAGGCAGAACCACTAGCCCAGTAACATGTGGCAAGCTTGAACCTCACAGTGGTTCTCACAGAATGAATTACTTCAGTCAGTACTCATTTTAATTTTTTCATTGTAATACTAAAGGCTGGCATTTGTGCATAAAAATATATAGAGAAACAACCATATTGGAGGTTAATCCAACAATTAGTTTAATTTCACAAGAGCTGAGCCATTGAGAAAATATGCTGTACAAATAATTTTCTTTGCAATCCTTGAAATAATCACAAATATTTCTCCCCAAAAGAAGGCTGGCTAGGAATGTAAAACAAAGAGTATGCTTTTACAGAAACTTTACTTTTTAGAAAATACTAGTGTAAATTTTCTTTATAATATAAATATCTGTATTTGTTCCCGAGGTTAGCAGATTATTATAGTTAGTACAGATTTTACTGTTTATTATTAGTCGCTTAAACTAAAAATAAAATTCCAAATTAACACACTAAACATATACTAAGACCCTACTATCAATTAATTTAAAAGCTTTCTAAGTGTTTTCGAGTGTAACTAGGGTTGAGAAGTATTAAGTTAGAGGTTGCCCATTCTGTGTTTATGGAACCTTTTTAGTTAACAATTGTAATACATTTCTTGGTCAATGATTATCAAATGTGCATTTTCTGTAGCTACATGACAGTCCATATAAAACAAAATATAATTTTGAAGACTACAAAGCATGCTTTTGTAAAGAAGTCTTTAAATATATAACTCTAACATAACATGATATTTTACTTAGAGATGATGATGATGATTATTATTATTTTGGAGACAGGGTCTCACTCTGTCACCCAGGCTGGAGTGCAGTGGCACAATCATAACTCATTGCAGCCTCAAACTTTTGAGCTTAAGCAATCCTCCCACCTCAGCCTCTCATGTAGCAGGGACTACAGGTGCATGCCACCAAGGCTAGCTATTTTTTTTTTTGAGACGGGGTTTTGCCATGCTGTCCAGGTGGGTTTCGAGCTCCTTGGCTCAAGTGATTCTCCTGCCTGACCTCCCAAAGTACTGGAATTACAGGAGTGAGCCACCGTGCCTGACCTCACATAGAAAATTTAGAAGACAGGTTTCCAATTCCTATACAGAGTAATAAAAATACGCTTGTTGACAAACATACTATTTTCAGTTTCAACGGTAATTTTTCTTAAGAGTAGGCAGAAAAAAATAACTAAGGTTATGAAATCAGCTAAGAGATCTATTTGTTCATCACAAAGTTCTAAAAGGTGGGTCTTTGTCTTTGTAGTTGTTACTTTATCAGTTAAAACTTTTCTATGCAAATTCTTTGTCTTACAATGTCCTTTACAAATTATTTCTTATCTCTGGTTCCTGAGGCAGCCATTCCTTTCATGATTCCATAACTTAGAACTGTTTTATCTTCCTGGAAATCTCCTTGACTATCCTTATTCATCTATTAAAATTCAATTCAAGTTGGGGTCCAAGCATCTCAAAGATTTTACTCCATCCTTTCTAATCAGGAGTAAAGGTCATATCTCTGGGCAAGAAAATATATTTCAATGTATCATACTTTGCCTGATTACAAGTTCATCTAATTTACTGCTTTGTGATCTCCTCCTAGGATAGCAGTCAAACCTTATTCATTTTTATATCGTATAAAGCTAGTCTGGTAATGAATCTCTTAGATTTAATAGACAATACTTGGATAATTTTATACTTAGTTGCTTTTTTGCAAAGAGATTGAATTTCAAGTTTCTGAAGTTTCACATTTGTGAGTCCTGGAAATATTTGCTTAGTTGAGTGAGTCCACACACTAAGCAGTACATTTGAATTACCTTTTTGATGTAGGACTCTATGCTCAGAAAGTTTGAGTTAGTAGGTTAACCAGGGACAAGGACTAGTAATGTGTACTTTAAAACAGCTATCTGGCAATTCTAATGCATGATCCTAGGATTGCCAGGCCTTCAGAGACAGTGGCTTGTAATAATGCTCATATGAAAACCACCAATTAATTCATATAATCTTTCTTTTTATTTATTGATTCAATATATACTAATCCAGTCTGGTACCTGCAAGGTACTAGGGATGTATCAGTGAACAAAAGCAGCCCTGGAGTTTACCTTCGGAGAGATGACAGTCTTATGGTGATGACAGACTTAAAAAGATCATATCAATAAACATGTAATAATGATAGGGAGTGATAAGTGCTATAAAAATAAATACAAGGGAACTGGCCTCAGTTTTCAAGAAGCAAGAAATGCTTTAATGAGAAACGACATTTAACATGGGACCACACAAAAATAAATAGAAGCTAACTAGGTGAAGAAGATAAAAGAAGCAGATAGGTGATTTTTAAAAAGCGTTTTGGATAGAGGGAAATTCATCTAGACTTTGAGGTAGCAAGACTAAGCATGCCACTTTGAGAAATCAAGAGACACTGTGACGGGATTGATAGAGATCTGTGTAAGGTAAATTTAGAGTGTGTATAAGAGTAGAGGTGGGACTCACTGAGGCTTTGAAGTCAGGTAAGGGATTTTGATTATTATTCTAAAAAGAATGGGAAGGTCTCAAGCAAGAGACTCAGATGATCAGATCTGAATTTTGGAAAGAACACTGGCTGCTGTGTGAAAACTCAGTAGGATTGGGGTGGAGAGTGTGTGTGCTGGGGAGAAAAGTGGGAGAAGGCAGACCAGGCAGAAGTTTAACACGGGAAATAAAAGAAATAATGGCATCTTAGACTATAGTGGCAGCCAGGGATGAAGAGAAGAAGGCATAGTCAAGACACATTGAGAATTAATAGCTGCTTTTGAGTCTCTCAAAAAGAAACTTGTTTTCTGACTTCTTCTAAACGAGATAACTGGTTTCTTTCATATAGTAGAGGGTTGAAGATACAAGATTGTTGCATGTTAATAGTGCATAATAGGACATTACACTTTTAGAAGAGGAAATATATTGAAATAAAAAACAAAAGCGCTTTCAATTCAAATGACTCATGTCCCAGCTCTGAAAACCCCATTGATCTGTCCCCTGAGTAAATCTCCTAAGCACTCTGCTCCTTAATCAATGGTAAGGAAAATGGGGACAGCCCTCAGAAAATGCAAGTGCTGATATAGTTTTATAGGATGATACTACTTCTCATTTTTTACAGCAATAGTCATGGGTACTATTTGATTGTGACTTAAACACTTGACTCTCCAAATCTTAATACTCAAAGACAATTTCCAGAAATCCACTTGATATGTTATACAACATCAATCAGATCTTCATTTGTTTTTATTTTTTGACTTTTATCTTCAGTTCAGAGGTATATTTGAAGGTTTGTTACGTAGGTAAACTGTGTCATAGGGCTTGTTATATAGATGATTTAATCACCCAGATATTAAGCATAGTACCCATTAGTTATTTTTCCTAATCCTCTCCCTTTCAGACAACATCTTTGCCACATTTTCTCATTCATTTTTCTGACATATATTAAGATAAACTTTGTAGCCTCTTCCTCCCCTGAAAACAAACTCCTCCACCTAATATTAGGTTTAATGATAAGTGATAGTGATATAATTACCTCTCTATTTAGTTAAATTATAGATGATAAGAAGTAAGTATTCAAATGACAGTTTAATGTAATGAAAGTGCACATTTCATTTCATGTGCTATCATAGTCCTTAACTTTTTGGAAAAGGTTGATAAGGATAAATGCTAAGACAGAAGTGTTTTCTACAGGGATTTCCAGCCTCTCCAACAATTAACCAATTATTCTTAACTTAAAATAATTAAGTCACTCATATATATTGACTCAATAATTAAGTCAATTCATATATATATTGACTGCCTTTGCAGCACATATAAGCACAGTGCCCTAAAGGACAATGTAAGCCTGTTATTGAAGAAAATGTTATCAGCAAAGATTTGATAGAGAAAGTAGCATTTAAGGTAACACTGGAAGGAGTATATTACATTCCTAGGCTGGCCTTGACAAGGTATTAAAAACTGGATGGCTTAAAATAACAGAAATTTATTGTCTCAGGGTTCTGGAAGTTAGAATTCCAAAATCACGGTGTTGGCAGGGCCATAATGTCTCTCTGAGCATCACTTCTTACCTCTTCTATCTTCTGATGTTTGCTAACAATCCTTGGCTTGTGAATCCATGCCTCCAGTCACATGGCCATTTTCTCCCTATGTCTCTTCACATCGTCTGCCAGCTCTGTGTGTTTACATGTATCTGTTAACAAATCTCCCCTTTTTATCAGGACAGTAGTCCTATTGGATCAGGATCCACCTTACTGGCCTCATTTAAACCTGATTGTTTCTATAAAGACTCTATTTCCAAATTATTCACATTCCACAATACTAAGAGTAGGACTTCACCACATCTTTGTGGGAGACCAGAAGTCAACTCACTCAACCAGAATTCAACACTGGCTAACTAAGCTAATGATAGTAGAGCAGGAGCAAGAGAATTAGAGTTAAATGAGCTAACTGTATCATTACTGCCTTGAAATTTACCCTGAAAATAAGAGTAAAATGTGGCTCATCAACAGGAGAATTTTATAGCCTTCATAATGGTATCACTAACTGTTCTGAACGCTTGATAGGAGAGACAGGAAGGGTTTCAGCTAATGATATTGAAAAGTGAGACACAGGAACATTTCTAGTACCCACAGTTGGGGACTTCTTTATCTCTCTTCTTTCTTCCCCTCTCCCGCTGTCGGCTGCCTCTCTGAGTCACTATTCTGTCACTTGATGTAGGGGTGTATGAATTTTTCAGTCTAAAAGCCCATTCCCTAGGCAGAAATTCTCAGTGTTTTCAGTGAGATACCCCAGAACAGAACATGACCATTTGCAACACGCTATTGGGCATTCTTCTCTAGCTTAAATTCCTGTTCTTTCTTTTTCCCAAGTGGTTATCAGAGGGCATGGGAGTAAAAGTGAGTGTGTGTGTGTGTTTTTTTTTAAAGATGTCTTTGATACAAAGCATATATTATTATATTTATCCTAAAAGTGAATTACTGAAATATGAGGATTTGGATGATCACTGTTTATCCATGTTTTGACAAGTGTCTTAACTTTTGGAATCTCAGTCACCAGTCTTAAAAACACCTGGCAATTAATTTCTTACAAATCTTCCACTCATTTACTCCTAAAGCCACCAAGTCAACTTATATTTAATGCTTGACATATACTCGGCATTGCACTAGGTGATGAAAATACAAACATGAGGAAGCCACTGGCCTTGCTTTTAAGCAGTTTCTAGTCCATACATAAGCTCTCAGGGGAGCATGAAGTTAACGGTCATTCTATCTTGATGACGCTGACCTCACCCAATAAGACGCACAAACAGAAATGTCCGGAAAATGGAAGCAATGTTAAAAATGGTCAAGAAGTGCAAAAAGAAACTAAAGAAAATGTGCTTTGTATCTTATCTGTAGACAAATTGTGTTTCTAGGCATTTTCCTTACTATCTGGTCCACTACCTTCTATCAAGAAATACATTTACATTTTTTTATTTGAATTAAAAACACACCTTAAACTCTTATTTTTCTCAGATCTGTGAAGCTGATTCTAAGAATATAAGGCTGCATGGCAATTATGGGCTCTGGACTTTAATTTGAAAGAATTTTTTAATTATAAGAGATGTGGAGAGTGTGGGCAGGGAAGAATTTGTTACCAGAAGTGGATCTTTGGGGTTCTTAGGCACAGGGGTTAGAAAGCTGTAAAGAGCTAATGCATGGGCCAGTAAATTAGGAAGTTTAAGGGACAAAGGTGGAGAAAAAAGATTTCAGAGTCATCAAAAGATATTCTGATTAATGAAACATAATAGTAGATGAAACATTTTAAGGCTGAGAGAATATGTGGTGATCCAGATAACCATAGCCAAACCCACTCAGTCCACAGATACTCAGTGACACACTGAACTTCCTGGTTCATTTTAACTATGATAAAAGTGGCAGCTGAAGTCCAGTGCTTGTGAGCGTCCAGCAATGTTACTGCCAAGGTTATTATCAGTTTTGCATGTAGAAAAACAGCATCCCTTCAAAATATCTTCCTTGAGAGATGGGACCCAAACAATTATATAATTATTACTTTGGGCAAAATTATAAATGAAATAAATAACAGAAAACGTATGAGGACAATAAACTGTGTAACTTCAGCCCACTGTAGTTGTCTGCTGCTCTTTTCTGAGGATGGAGGAGAGAAAGTCAGAAAAATTAAATTTGCTGTGTTTCTAGTTAAGTTGGCAACCATGAATGCGTCTAATGCTTCAGATACCCACTGAGAAGGTTTTAAGTACCTGCCATTGGCTCAGGCCTGGAAACACTATGCCCCTGTCTCTACTGATAAGACCCATAAAAATTTGTTAACGAAACACAAGCAGCAGCATGGTACTTAATGATTCTGATGATAAAAATAGTGCCTGCAAAGTGTGAGAGTTGGCATGAGCAAAGGATTGTTTAAGTCAAAAGCTCAAAGCTGGATTTTTTTTTTCCTCGAAATTGCATTCTTCATGGAATCCAAGAGATTTTTGGAAAAGGACAATCAAAGAAAAGGAACATTGAGGAAGATAAAGAGCTACAACCTATAAAGAAATACTAAGGAGCTATTACACAAAGGAAAAACTAACAGTTTATATGTCCAAAGACAGAAATTGATGGTTTGGGGAGTAATGGTATTAAATAGTTCCCTGAGTGGTATATTTACTATGACTTTGTTTGGTATTTTAATATTTAATATTTTTTTCATGGAATTGAATTTCGAGACAAAATAATCCAGCTTTGAACCTCTGACTTAGACAATTCATTCCTTTGCACCCAACCTTTGACCTTTGTGATCAAAGCTAATAGGAGAATCTGTCTCATGCTCTCCTACTCTCCTAATCTCTATTCCTCTGGCTATCCTTTCTCTTCCCCTTTGGTTCTTCATAACTGTCCACATCTCCCAGCCATTAAAAAGTGCCAGGATTCTTTTTACATATTGAAGGGTTCTTTGTCCCTCTTTTCTGCCTGTTTTTACTACTACATAGAGGAGAAAGGAAAATTTGAGTCCTAAAATTAAGGGGAAGAAAACAAAGTAATAAACTTTAGCTCATAATTACCATTTATTTGTTGTTGTTGTAGTTTTTCCAAAGAAGAAAACATAAATAAACAAGACAAAACTACATCATACTGAATGGTTAATTGCTTTCCAGGTGCTCTTATGAAATACACTTAACAGGTCTGTATACCTCTTGCTAAGGAAATGGTGAACTTACTACCCAAAAGAGCAAGTGACCATAATCCTGGCTATATTACGATGTCATAATTCATATTTTACTAATTAAACCATGGAAGGGACATTTCCATTTGTCTCTTTCCAATCCCTGTATTTCAGCAGAGGCAAAGGTATTCTTAGCACACATATATAACTAACGTAATTTCAAGACCATAAGACCATCATTTACATTTCATCTGAGTCCATTTTTAATATTTTCCTTAGTTGTCTAGAAAAGAAGACTAGCTATTATGAAATGAATGGTACCTTTAAATAATCTGCTCAGGGATACAGATAACATTCATGAAGGATTACATATCTCTCTACAAATGCCATTTGTGCTATGTAGACTGGGAGGGGGTATTTTCACGGTTGGCGTTTTATTCATTTATTTGAATGAATACAAAGAAATCTGACCTTTAGTTCTTTCACTGTCCTCTTAATCAAGATATTATTAATGGGTTTCCCTGAACCCTAAAGCCCAGAAGGAAATACTTAAAATACACTGTTATTAGACCCAATGCAAATGTGATTTACATGCGCGAGGATCAGTGTTTGCATTAAAATTTCCTGTATGGTATAGACCTTCTCAACGGTAGAAGATCCTTAAACCTTCACCACCAAATTTTAGAAAACATTATGTTTATGTTGGCCCCTCCACAAAAATCTTTTGCTCTGAACTATAACAAATTGTTCACCTGACATAACATCATTTTATCTCTTAGAACTGCATCTGAATATCTATCTTAATAAAGGCTTATTAAAGTTTTTCTATGTGGAAGAATTGAATATTATAAAGTTTATTAGTTTTCAATCAATTGGTCTTTTCCTAGAAAGTAGAATACAGATTTCTGGTGAGTTTAGCAATTTACTCTATGGTTTTCTACCCATAAAGAAATAAGTTATGATAGCATACAGACAACCAAGATAAATCTCTCACTGATGATGGCGGATTTATAACAAGCCTTTGTAAATTGAATATTCATGTTACAAAAAGTTCTCTTAAACATGAATGATATACAATAACATCATAATTCATTTTTCTTCTTTTACTTCTGTTCACTACAACTCTGATGTATTTATTTCTTATCCTTTCACTTTTATATGCCTGATTTACAATTTCTTAAAATGGAAGACATACTTTAATATGCAATAAGGTGTGTGCACATTACATGTATATGTATGTGATTATATCACTGTAATCAGAGTAACTGATTAGATTTTGACAGGAGCATAGCAAATTTAACATTTTCTCTTAGGAATAAAACACTTCAATTTTCACAAATCCTGAATAAGTAAATAACTGGTATAAAAGCTCACATGACATAAGTATAAATCTTAAATGGTAAGGAGGAAGGTGGTTCTCTGCAGTATTTCAGAACTAAAAATATATTTTTGTTATTCTCTATTGTATTTATCCTTCAACCCTTTTATGAGAGACGGGACAATCAAATTGGTTTAGAAACACCTATAGGAATGTTAGAAAATATTCTGATTTATTGATCTATTTTGTGATGAATATTTGAACCAGACAGTATTTGTAAACTGGGAAATTTCATATAATCTGAATTTCCAGATTTTCTTAAAAAATCAGAAGATGGCAACATCGAACCCATATTCTTTATAGTAAATGACTAGATGGTCCTTAGTAGCAGAATTTTTCAATAAAAAGGTGAAAACCTTTCCCTAACTTAAACATTTCACATGGCTACAAAAGCCAGGATGGTAAAGAAAATAAATGAAGTCAGCAAGACACAACACGTTAGGGTGCTCACAGGCTGCAACGAATTCACGTCGTGTCTCACAGGAAGCACCTGCTACTCTGCACTAACCAAGCATTTACTACAAAGGAATGCTATCTCAATAGTGCCACACCTTCCTATTTTCCAAGAAAATCTGGAAGCTCAGATCATTATCTTAACTCCCCCAGTTTCCAAGAGCTGTTTGGATCACATGTTGGCTGATTAGATCTAGTATGAAGACCATGCTTGCGACCACTAAGGAAGATTGTTTTAAAAAACATGTGTATTATGGAGAATTTCGAACACATATAAAAGTGAACAGAATAGTGTGAGGAGTTTCTTGTGCTCTACGGACATCAGTCTATGATTAGCTGTGACCTATCCACACACCATTCACTTTTCCTATCCTGCAGTATTTAGAAGCTAATTCCAAACATGATATTGTATCATTTATAAATATTTTCAAGCATATTAAACTCACTTTTAGAAAAACAACATGGTAATACGTTTTAGCCAAAAGAAGAAACTTTCTACCAAGTTACATACACAAAACTGGTCCACCAATGTTTTATCTGATAAATCACCAAAGTAAAAAACTTAGAGAGCATTGAAAACTACTCAAAAACTAAGTATAGTTTTTAAAAAGCAGACAACAATTATATGGTTGGTCTTTTGGATTCCTGCCTTATTCTGCCATCTCCTACCAGTGAGAATGAAATGGAGTATGTGATCATTTTGGTATCATCTTGGGTAGACCTTGTGAAAAAACTTTATCTTTGTGGTTTCAAATTCTAGCTTATTTGTAACAGTTGTCAGAGAATTATAATGTAAGTTGTAGTGTCCTATTAATCTCTAGATGAGCAAGAACAGAACTCATGATTGAAAGAAAGCATCTGTTCATATCTTGCTGACAAAATAATATTAAGAACCCTTACTCAGCTGATAGCTAGTGCATGCAAAAGGGTTTATCCCCTTTGCAATTTCTTTGCTCCTGATTCACACTGCATAAATCCAACATAAGGGTTTTGAATGTGATCAATAGTTTTAATGAATACCCTTCTAAATCCTATTGTTTATAAAGTTATCCATAAAGAGTTAGTGAAGCTTGACTATAAGCCACTCACTTATTCCCAACTCATAGGGTAAAATACTAGCTATTTGTACATAAACTTTCTACTTCTTTAAAAAAAATCAGTTACATTAGGTACAAATTTATTTTTACCTAAAATGGAGAAAAAGTAGCTATCCTCAGAGATCCCATTAGAAATTTCATTTGAGTAAAAGTAGCAGAGGACAATTATTTGCTATTCTGAATAATTTTTTAAGAACATGTATCTTATTCTGCAAGACATTTTACATTTTAGACTGCTTTGCCCCAAAAGCTACCATTAAATAAAAAATACAATGATTTTCTAAAAAAGAAGGAATTTCACATAATTACAATGTGTGTATTCATAGGACATCAATATTATAATGATTTTGTCTGGTTCTATGCAGCACTTTGAAAATGATGCTACAATAATCATCCCTTTTTCCTTCATTTTTAGATTCAACTGAAGTGTTGAACTTCATTAACCTTGTTGGAAACTTAGAAATATAATAAAACTGCTTTGAATGTTCCCTTTAACCTATGATTTTGATGGAACTGAAATTCAAAGCAAAATGGAATTGAAACTAGACAACACATACATTGGTGGAATTAAGAATGTAGTGCAATTTCATGCCACGGTGACTTTATCACACTTGCCATAGCACAGGGGTAATAGTCTTGGGAAGAAGAGCAAGTGTAATCACATAGCTTCCATTTAATTACATTTATATAAGTAACCAAAACTTTATGTCATTTTTGATAGTTGATACCTGGATACTTAGTATTTCTTTCCAGTAGGAGGCAAGCATATCAGTAGCCCATCCATTGCACCTCTTGGGTTTGTTAAGTAAAAGTGGGGAATACAGGATGACTTGCACTGTTGTTTGGGTAGCTGGCCTTTCCAGTCACTACTATTCCCACCAAAGCTTCAACATGCACCTGCCAATCATCCTAATGAGAAACACCTGGTCATTTAATTGAGTGACTCTAGAATCTTTACGGACATAAGCTGCATTCCCAATAAGACCAAGGATTTTGGGCAGGAAAGCATCATAACTACATATTGGTATACGGCAATAGGAGGCTGAATGGCAGACAAGTAAATAAAATAATAGGAACTTCTTTATGCAGCTACAAAGAAACTGCCTTTCCAGACTATTTTCCCTGCTCATTTGCCTTAACTTTGCTGAGAATGATAGTTGCCGGTTTAAATAGAAATGAGATGGAGGACTGCTGGAAGAAGAAACTTTTTTCTCTTTTAAAATCAATCTTGATTTGAATAAAGGAAGAAAACATGGATTCAGACTGTTGACAACTGGATACTACACCAGTGATATTTGACAGATGAGAATCTGATTAATAGTCCTATAGAAAAAAATAATGTCATAAAATGGATTAATATATTAAAATCTTAGGGAAATGATTTATTTACCACAAAACAATTTATATGGTGCTTCACATAAAATTTTTAGTTATATCAAATACATATGACAGTTATAAAATATTTATCATTTTTGCTACTTCAACTGATTTTTACTTCCTCAACATGCAGTAAATATATGTTTTCAATTAGATTATTCCAGAAAATTGAATCAAATATCCATATTAACGATGCAGATTTATGATAAAATTATCGTATGAAAATATTTTACTAGGTAATAAATGCAGAATAATACTTTGCTCATCAATGAAATGAAATTGTCTCCGGGTTGAATGACAGAGTTTCAGAGCCTAGAACAGCAATACAAAAAGAAAAGAAAAACTTCCCCAAGCTGAATCAGAGAGGAATTTAAGGTGTGCAGAATTTAATTATGCTCATTAGAAATAGGCCAAGAGGCAAAGCTTTATTCTCATGAGAAGCCTGATAATGCTTTTAATGATCACGAGCGTATTTGGCTATTCCACGTCATCTGTGAAAACAACTTCTTTCCTAGAACAATGACCTCTGCACAGAAGCATGTGCTAACATACAATGGTTTTGTTTAACAAGTCTGATCATTTTTCTTGACCACGTTTTATCCACAAACTAACCAGGCCTGGCCCTCCTGTCACACAAGGGTTCATGATCAGGGCAGGATAAAACATGTATTATTTTCTGTGTGTTTTCAAATCAACAATTTCAATCAGACTAATACTTAAGAGACAGCCTGAACCAATAAAATACACACCACTGACTCTAATCCCCACTGTCTTTCTAAAGTATAAAACTTTGGACAGGATAAAGAGAAGCTTTCATTTTGTTAATTTAATGAATCTATATTTATTATTCATATATTCCCAGACTCTGAACTGCTTTTTAAGGAAAAGAGTTTAAATTGTGTCTGTGACCAAAGGGAATAAAACAGGAGGTATTATGAATAAAGAGTAGAGAGGAGTAAACGTTTGAGGGCTACAGGAGACTTGCACTCTTTGCTTTCTTACTAAGGTATTTTATTTGAATTATTGCTCACCATTGATCATTTATTCTATCCAAGGAAAGGCTGAAAGTTCATTTTTTTTCTGCTTCATTGTGTCCAGAGATTAGAGGTGTCTTCAAAATAGCTCAAGGATTTTTCCTTTTCATCATCTCTAATGCATGCTATTGTCAAATGTTTATGGAGTTTTTGTTTTGTTTTTAATAACTTTTGGAAGAATTTATACAGGTGGATAACAAAATCTCTATACTCTTACAGTGTTTTAAAAGCTGCTTCTTTTTTGTTGTTTTCCTTAAGCATGGGTTATTTCAAATAGCTCTTGGTAAAATTTCATTGAAATAATTTCTGTAGATTAAATATAGATAAGTAATGCCAATAAATGTTCATTGAGCCCATGCAAATTGTTCATATGATATTGTGTATCATATTTTTCAACTGTAATAAATAAAAAAACTATTTATTGTCTTTGATCACTGGGAATTTAGCATTTTTAAAATTATGTTAATTTTCTGGATATACACGTGGTTCTTATTTATTCCATCTTTATTTTACATCATTGAGTTTTTCCCTTCACTGCTGATCACGTCCTTAAACTCAAGATCAGCAAAGACATCATAATTTCATTTCAGAAAAGTAAAACTAATGTTGGAGTTTGGAACAGCAAATAAATATTTATGGGAAAAAATTTAATCATTTATTATTTCAAACTATGAGAAAATAAGCATTTTATGTTTTCTAATGCCTCATATATCTTTGAATAATAGTTACCAAATGTGCAGCTACTACTGGAAGATAGGATGAAAATGTTTTAGTGAAACATGTCTAAAGAGGCCTTGAAAAGTCTCTGTTTGGCCGGGAGCGGTGGCTCACTCCTGTTATCTCAGCACTTTGGGAGGCCGAGGCGGACGGATCACGAGGTCAGGAGTTTGAGACCAGCCTGATCAACGTAGTGAAAACCCATCTCTACTAAAAATACAAAAATTAACCGGGTGTGGTGCCGCGGGCCAGTAGTAATTCCAGTTACTCGTAGTTCCAGCTACTCGGGGGCTCAGGCCGGAGAATTGCTTGAACCCGGGAGATGGAGGTTGCAGTGAGCTGAAATCACGCCACTGTACTCCAGACTGGGCAACAGAGCAAGACTACGTCTCAAAAAACAAACAAACAAAAAGGCTCTGTTAGTCTGCTTCATACAATTGTAAAATCAGAGCTAAATAACTCAGGATAAAGTGTGATATTTTATTTTTGTGATAGTTTCTGTGAAGATTTCAAAACCTTTCACAGTAAGTACTTTACCTGCCTGACATGTCTGTCTGTCTTACCTCCTGTATGAATTTAGCTCACAATTAAAGCCTATTTTTCTTTTTCAAAAACTATGGTGAGGCCTGGCGCAGTGGCTCACGCCTATAATCCTAGCACTTTGGGAGGCCGAGGTGAGCTCAGGAGTTCGACACCAGTCTGGGCAAGGTGGCAAAACCCCGTCTCTACTAAAAATACAAAATATCAGCCGGGTGTGGTATAGTGCGCGCCTGTAATCTCAGCTACTTGGGTGGCTGAGGCAGGAGAATCGCTTGAGTCCGGGAGGCAGAAGTAAATTGCGGTGAGCAGAGATCTAGCCATTACACTCCAGCCTGGGGGACAGAGTGAGACTCTGTCAAAACAAAACAAAACAAAACAAACAAAAAACACGGTGGTGAACAGCTGTTCCCTTTTTTCTTATAATCACCTTACATATTCTAGTATTTCACTATCGTTATCCACCCTTTTAGAGTTGCTTTCTGGCATTACATTTTTATTCTATTTTTTGGAACAGAATAAGGAACAGAATGAGGAACAACTGTTCGTACCTTATACTTAATACCTATAAAACATCGGTACGAGCACACCCTTCTTTTGCAGCCCTTTTTCCTTTTTCTGTCTTTCACTGTCACATATTCTAGCCCTACCAGGCACAGGTCAATGAATGATCATTCCTTTTTGCATTTAACAAATGTTGAGAAATGACTACTCTATACCAGTCACTAAACTAATCATATGAAATATGCTCAGTCCCACAGTCTAGTGGGAAAGGCAGAATAAAACTAACACAGATGCAATGGGTCAAATGATGATAAAGTGTGCAGGAAACAGTTAATTCAGCTTACCTGATGTGGCTCATCTCTTTTCTGTCTTTGGAAGGGCTTGGTTTTATAGTCAGCCCTGAAAATTTCACCTTTGAAAACTCCCCTGTGTTACTAATAGATAAGGTTATTTTATGTTTGTGGCACTTAAGCATACTGTACCAACTTGTCTAGCTAATTTGTGGAAATACGATATATTGTGGACATCTGCTTTCCTTCTAAGTCTGGAGTTTCAGTAATGATGGCTTTCACACAGACGGTATGTCCCTGTGTGAGCAATTTGGGCCATAATCCTTAAAGACACACTCCTCAATGCCATAATCCCAAATGTTGAAATCCCCAAAGATCAAAATTCCTAATTTAAAATCTCAAAGGTATAAACCTGGAAAATTATTTTTAAAATTTAAAGGCATTTATTTGCCTTTTTAAAGAGTATTTATTTGAGAAACATATAGAAACACTACAGAACACTTTGTTACTTTATGCCATAAAATAGGCAATAATAATATACATATTTTTGCAGGCATAAACACTAGATATACTAGCAATAGTTGCATGGGTATAACAGTCATGCATTCATAAAGAAATAAATCAAAAAGTAAAAGATGTGAATGCATATCACTGTGGTTGGTAATAGTGTGCACATAGCTTTATAAGTGTGGTCATCTGAAATATCGTGTCAAACAAACTAAGTCTTTGACAAGATGGATCAAAACACATGATGGATAACTACTGCAGTTGCTCAAAGAGCTGAGAGCTCAAGAAATTTTATCTTTCACAAGTGCCAATGCACAAAAAGAAGATCATTTACTGAAGAAGTTTGAACGTATACATGCACAATGCCTACACACAAAGTTAATGTTGTGATAATACACTTTGGTGGAATCATATTTACAAGAAAATGCATAAACTGAATTAGAATTCTGTAAAAGGCTTTACATAATTTATACCTCCAGTTTTTGAAATGATGCAAAGAGGAAATTCATAGCATAGCAAATTATAAAAAATAATGCTGACACTTTAAATAGTGAAACAAACAAAAAAGCACACAACCAAAACAAATCTAAAAAGTAAATTTGACATGTAAAAATATATTACAGAAATAGTTTATGGGCAATTGCATGGAGGTAGTCCATAAGAGCTCACCAACTTTGCATGATTAATAACTAAATTTTGAAGTCTTGCTTTGCAATGAGTAAGTGCTTTGTTTTAGAGGGGCCACAGGGGTGGCTCTCCTAGGAAAAATACATTCACATTTATTTTCTGCATGGTTCCACTCTTTATGAAATTCTTCTATGATTCAATATATACTGACATAAGCATTCCCTATTACATTTTCTCATCATGTGTGCCATGCTTCTATGTTGTTTTGGTATGCAGAAACCCCTTCCACATGCACTCATATACAGACACAAATCTGGCAGAAACAATACTGGTGATTGAACAGAAATAACATCGTGTAAGTATCTTCTTATCTTAACCATGTGCATAATAAGTTTCAAATCAGTCAATAACTTCCCTGACTTCTTCAGGCAAATGTGGCTTTATTTCATTAAAAGCTTTTAGAATTTCATTAGCCATAAGAAATGTCAATGCAGACAAATGAGGCATTTTTAAACTGAAGTTTTCACTGTTGCTCTGAGTGCCAACCCACTCATCTGAATTTTCTGCCCAATGCAAATAAAGGCAATAATAAAATAATAGTTCCACCTAGCATGATGCAACTAAAATGATGCATGTATCCTGCATACAACAAAAAGTGTACTAGTTCCTTCTCGAGAATTTGGCCTCTGGGATTTTAATATTCAAGATTTTAATATTTTAAGATTGTGATTTTCAGGATTTTTAGACATTAGGAAAGTAGGATTTTAATCTCTCAGGATTTCAGCATTTGGGATTACAATGTTCAGGATTTTGTCTTTTGAAATTATGATCCCAGCTGGGCATGGTGGCTAATGCCTATAATCCCAGCACTTTGGGAGGCCTAGGTGGGTGGATCACAAGGTCAGGAGTTCGAGACCAGCCTGACCAACATGGTGAAATCCTGTCTGTACTAAAAATAAAATTAAAAAAAAATTATCTGGGTGTGGTGGTGCACGCCTGTAATCCTAGCTACTCTGGAGGCTGAGGCAAGTGAATTGCTTGAACCCAGGAGGTGAAGGTTGCAGTGATCTGAGATCACGCCATTGCACCCCAGCCTGGGCAACAGAGAAAGACTCTGTCTCAGAAAAAAAAAAAAAAAGAAAAAAAAAGAAAAAAAAGGAAAAAGAAAGAAAGAAATTATGATCCCAACTGCTATGAGAGCAACCTTCTGTATAAAATACGAACTCTGAACTAAAGTTAGGTTCCCTGGACAGAAGCACTTTATATGTTTTGTTACAGTTTGCTGCTGGAATAATTAGCATGTCCTTTGCAACCCCTGATAGGAAAGTACTTTGGAACCCTACATCTAATCTGACTCCAACTGATTCATTTTCCCATTGTTGATCCTTCTCTGTAATCTCTTTTTTAATGTGGTAAGTAGAATCCTGTGAATACCTACTTCTAATTTGAACCCTTTTAGCAAATCACTGAATGAATAGTCGGTCATGGAACCCTCTCCGAACATAACAGTAAATAAAAAAGATAAGCAGAGTAAAGGACCGAGGAATGACAGCAATATGCTATTATTTTAGACAGGGTTTTTAGGAAGGGTCGCTCTAATAATGCCAGTAGAGTCCTGATTAAATGACCCATCAAGTTAGGCAATCCGTGGCGGAAGAATGTTCCAGCTAGAGACAACAGCAAGTGCAAAGACCACAGAATATTTACAAGTGTGGTGTTTCCAGTGTGACTAGAGCTTCAGAAGTGAGGTGAAGAGATATATGATAGAGTTTAAATAGATAGTCCAGGCACAGACCATGTTTAATGTCAAAGGAATTAAATATAAACTTACAGTATCTTACTTCTCAATGCTTAAGACATCAACAAATATATTTAAATGATTTATGTTGCAAAAGGTAGACAATATATCGGCACATGAAATTTTTCTTGCTAAATGAATCTGTAAAATGTCTCTCATTAAGGAACATTGTATCCAGATCTTATAAACCTTACAAATAAGGGAAATGAAGTTTTTCTCCAGGTGTTAAATGAATAAGATCTATATATTATGAATAAGATTAATGACCAGTAGGACAAATTAAAAGATTATCTAAATATGTGACTATAGATTTTGAAAAGAAACAAAACCTGAAGTAAAATTTATCTGAGAATAATTTCAAGGATGTTAAGTGGATGCACTATTTGAGAATTTACAGAGTATTTGATTAATTGAACTAGAGTACAACACAAAATCATCTTAGGCCAAGGGTGGGAACATTCGTTTTGTAGCAAATGAGGTGCAACATGTGCCTGTGACCAGGGAACCAAATGATCCTATTAAATAGCACACCACCCAGAAGCTGCCAATTAGTGCAATGGAACGGACTTTGGAAGGTTCTTGTGAAGCGTCAACTTGGAGATGACACCACGCAGCATGGGACGCTATTCTTCAGATGCCGTATGGCATCAGAAAGCCAGTCTCTGGTAGATATATGCTTATTTCCAGGGCTTTCTAGAGCCATAGGACTGATACTTGGCCCCCAAAAGAATAAAATATAACCATCGGTGATTTATAATGATCTGTTTTCAATCTGAAAGTCCCCTGAAGTCACCTGATAGGATTTGGCTGTGACCCCACCCAAATCTCATCTTGAACTGTAATAATCTCCATGTGGGATTATTACATGTGGGGTGGGGCCAGGTGGAGATAATCGAATCATGGGGGCGGTTTCCCCCATAGTGTTCTCCTAGCAGTAAATAAGTCTCAAGTGATCTGATGGTTTTATAAAGGGGAGTTGCCCTGCAAAAGCTCTCTTACCTGCTGCCATGTAGGACATCCCTTTGTTCTTCCTTTGTTTTCCACCATGATTGTGAGACCTCCCCAGCCATGTGGAACTGTGAGTCCATTAAACCTCACTTTCTAATAAATTACTCAGTCTTAGATATGTCTTTATTAGTAGCATAAGAACTTACTACTACATCACTCTGTACTAACTTGTTTATATTGTTTATTGAAAATGCACTAAATGGTGGTTTGCACCTGTTTAAACATGTTACACAGAACAAAGTGTATAAAAACCCTCAGTAAACTTATACCTTAGCTTACCTGAGAGCAATATAACTGCTTGGTTCATAATCTGAAGGTAAAGTACATTCTGTGCAAATAACACGGTTTGCTGTGTCTGGAAGTTTTTTGACCTGTCTGTTTCCCTGTATTTTCGTTTTCATGCTGTGTCATTTCCTTTTCCAATACTAAAGCCTGTATGACTATACTTTGTGGATTCTCGGCAATTATTCAACCTTGTATAATTTCTGCACATTCCAAGTTAACAACCATGTTATAATGCTGTGTCCACATAATGAAATGCATGGTCTGAAATCCAAGAGGTAGAACTCAGTGGTCTGCTTACTTATAATGAGACTTCAACAAGTAGAAATTACTTTTTAGTTCAGTAATTTAATAAATTTAATTGAGGGTATATTAACAACAGGTTGACATACAATGTCATGTGATGCCTATATTGTGAACAAAGGCACACTGCTTTGCCCTTGTCAACTGACAAACTAATGAAGGTAGACATTAAATAACATAAAATATTTTGGAACCATTCTCAATGCCACAAGGACATTATATTTATTGTTTATTTATACTCATTTGTATTACCAAGAATCAAATGAAATGAATTTTTAATCTTTTCTAAGCCAAATACATAATGTGTATATGACATGTATTCATATAATTTAATACATACCATTATGAAGTTTGAAGTGCATGATATTTAGGTTTCAAAATTATTTCTGTAAATGGTTAATAGTACTAAAGAATGTTATTAAAGAAGTAACAATAAAAGTGCTGCAATGATTTTTTTTTTTAGTTTAATGCTCTTTTCAAAGTCATCTTCAGAAGCAGAAAACGCCATAGATATTGATGGAAAACATGAATTTAATCAAGAAATAAAATATCTGTATATTTTAGAAGGCATTGAATATGCTCAAACAAGCAGCTTCTGCATAGCTTTAATCTCTTCTTTAAAGAAAGTTTATGACTATAATACAAATCAAATTTATTTTTATATGAGCAATTTTAAAAGAGAATGAAGGAGACTCTGTGCTGACCTTTGGAACAATATGGCTTCTATTCTTTACTTAGGCTTCTCTGGTTTTATTTCTTGCTAAGTGACTCGGTGATACAAAGACAACAGAGCAATTTATTATTTTTATTATACAACATTTCATATTACATAGAGATATTGTCATCGAAAAAATTGGCTTCTGCCTCCAGATGCAATAACAAAATGACAGCTTTTATGATAAACTTGGTACTCACCAAGCTCCTCAGTCTGTTCTTCTAGTCCTTGGGTCACTGGTGCCCTGAAAACTACACAATTATATTCATTAGCAATAGTTCTTGTTTATTAGATATTTCTGTTTCTGGCTTTATTCTAATCTCCTCGTCAGTCATAATTGCCAACAATTTACTGAGACAAATCATAGCCTGTCATACTCTTTGGAACCATATATTATGACACTCTTTGCATTAATTCAAAAATCTGATTCCAACTGCTCAATTGTATGAATAAATTATAGTGGAAGTCCAAAATGCTTACGGACACTGGAAGTCTCTCATTTAATATTCAACCTGTCATTTGCATTATTTTAACTTAAAATACAAGATAGTCCCCTGGCATATTTGCTGGAATTATGTATAAAGCAATTTAGAAATCATGTGATAGGTTCAAGAAACTTTAAAAAAAAATCCCTAGCTTAACTGAAACATAATAAATCTACCCTCTCATTACTTCATTTTCGATGTGGACACATTGTTTTATGACAGCATTGTAAAAGTGAAATGTCTGCAATATGTTTTAAAACTGCAACGATTGAGAAAGCGGAGGTAATTAGGAAGCTTACTAGGGATTTAAATGAGTATTGTAATGACCTTCGCCATCCCCAAAGTAATTAAAGACAGAGGAAAAATAATTGAGGTTGATTTGCTTTCAATAAGTGAGTAGTTCCTGATTTGAAAGATTATAGATACTTTTATACTTCCACAATGCAAAACTTTCTCAAAAAGTAAATTACCTTGAGAAGATGCTTAAAAGGCACATACTTATTCTGTGAGGTTGCCTTAACATCCACCTAATTCTAGTTATTCAAATACTTCACATTTATCTAAATAAATGTTATTTGATTGAATTCCAAATCACTCAATATCTTACATATTATTTTTCATAGGTTTGTATTTCATATTGTTCTATTTTTCCAAAGCTTAATGGTTATTATTGACTCACTGACATATGCCATGCTTTCTGTTGTTAGCTACCACTTTAAAAAAAGGAATGCTTGTGATTTTTGCACATTGATTTTGTATCCTGAGACTTTACTGAAGTTTCTTATCAGTTTAAGGAGTTTTGGGGCTGACACGATGGAGTTTTTCTAAATATAAAATCATGTCATCTGCAAATAGAGACAACCTAACTTTCTCTCTATTTGAATATCCTTTATTTCTTTCTCTTGCTTGATTGCCCTGTCCAGAACTTCCAATACAATGTTGAATAGGATTGGTGAGAGAGGATATCCTTGTCTTGTACCGGTTTTCAAAGGGAATGCTTTCAGCTTTAACCCATTCAATATGATATTCGCTGTGGGTTTGTCATAAATAGCTATTATTTTGAGGTATGTTATATCAGTACCTAGTTTGTTGAGAGTTTTTAACATGAAGGAATTTTGAATTTTTTCAAAGGCATTCTCTACATCTATTGAGATAATCATGTAGTTTTTGTCTTTGATTCTGTTTATATGATGGATTATGTTTATTCATTTGTGTATATTGAAAATATACACCTTGCATCCCAGGGATGAAGTGGACTTGATCGTGGTGGGTAAGTGTTTTGATCTAATGCTTGATTCGGTTTATCTGTATTTTACTGAGGATTTTTCGCATTAATGTTCATCAGGGTTATTGGCCTGAAGTTTCCTTTATTCTTGTGCTCTTCCTGGTTTTTGTACCAGGATGATGCTGGCTTTATAAAATGAGCTAAGGAAGAGTCCCTCTTTTTCAATTGTTTGGAGTAGTTTCAGAAGGAATGGTACCAGTTCTTCTTTGTATTTCTGGTAGATTTCAGCTGTGAATCCGTCTGGTCCTGGCCTTTTTTTGGGTGGTGGGATATTAATTACTGCCTCAATTTCAGAGCTTGTTATTGGTCTATTCAGGGATTCAACTCCTTCCTGGTTTAGTCTTGGTAGGGTGTATGTGTCCAGGAATTTGTCCATTTCTTCTGGATTTTCTCGTTTATTTGTGCAGAGGTGTTTATACGATTCTCTGACGGTAGTTTGTATTTCTGTGGGGTCAGTGGTGATATCTCCTTTATCATTTTTTTATTGTGTCTATTGGATTCTTCTCTCTCTTATACTTTATTAGTCTAGCTAGCTGTCTATCTATTTTGTTAATTTTTTAGAAAAAAAAAACAGCTCCTGGATTCGCTGATTTTTTTTAAGGGTTTAGTTTTGTGTCCCTATCTCCTTCAATTGTTCTCTGATCTTAGTTATTTCTTGTCCTCTGCTAGCTTTGGGATTAGTTTGCTCTTGCCTTTCTAGCACTTTTAATTGTGATGTGAGGGTATCGATTTGAGATCTTTCTAGGTTTCTGATGTGGGCATTTAATGCTATAAATTTCCTTCTTAACACTCTTTTAGCTGTATCCCAGGTATCCTGGTTTGCTGTCTCTTCTCATTTGTTGCAAAGAGCTTGTTAATTTCTGCCTTAATTTCATTATTTACCCAGTAGTCATTTAGGGGCACGTTGTTCAATTTCCATGAAATTGTGTGGTTTTGAGTGAGCTTCTTAATCCTGAGTTCTAATTTGATTGCACTGTGGTCTGAAAGACTCTTTGTTATGATTTGAGTTCTTTTGAATTTGCTGAGGAGTGTTTTACTTCCAATTATGTGGTCGATTTTAGAATAAGTGCCATGTAGCACTGAGAACAATGTTTATTCTGTTGATTTGAGGTAGAGGGTTTTGTAGACGTCTGCTTGGTCCACTTCATCCAGAGCTGAGTTCAAGTTCTGAATACCCTTGTTAAATTTCTGTCTCATTGATCTGTGTAATACTGAGAGTAGAGTGTTAAAGTCTCTCACTATTCTTGTATGAGAATCTAAATCTCTTTGTCGGTCTCTAAGTACTTCTTTTATGAACCTGGGTGCTGCTGTATTGGGTGCATATATATTTATAATACTTAGCTATTCTTGTTTAATTGTTCCCTTTATCATTGTGTAATGCACTTCTTTGTCATTTTAGATTTTTTTTGGCTTAAAATCTGTTTCTTTATAGACTAGGATTGTGACCCCTGTTTTGTTTTTTTTGTTTTGTTTTGTTTTTGCTTTCCATTTGCTTGGTAAATTTTCCTCCATCCCTTTATTTCAAAATAAAGAGCCTGTGTGTGTCTTTGGAAGTAAGATGAGTCTCTGAATACAGCACACCGATGGGTCCTGACTCATCCAATTTGCCAGTCTGTGTCTTTCAATTGGGGCATTTAGCCCATTTACGTGTATGGTTAGTATTGTTATGTGTGAATTTGATCATCATCATGATGCTATTTGGTTATTTTGCACACTAGTTGATGCAGTTTCTTGTAATGTCATCGGTCTTTTATTTTGGTGTGTTTTTGTAGTGACTGGTACTGGTTTTTCCTTTCCATATTCAGCGCTTCTTTCAGGAGCTCCTGCAGGACAGTCCTGGTGGTAACGAAATCCCTCAGCATTTGCTTGTCTGAAGAGGATTTTATTCCTCCTTCACTTACAAAGCTTAGTTTGATTGGATATCAAAATCAGTGTTGAAAAGTATTTTCTTTAAGAATGTTGAATATTGTCCCCCAATGTCTTCTGGCTTGTAGAGTTTCTGCTGAGAGATCTGCTGTTAGTCTGATGGGCTTCCCTTTGTAGGTTACTTGGCCTTTCTCTCTGGCTGCCCTTAACAGATTTTCCTTAATTTTGACCTTGGGGAATCTAAAGATTATGTGTCTTGGGGTTGATTATCCCATGCAGTATCTTAATGGTGTTCTCTATATTTCCTGAATTTGCATGATAGCCTGTCTTGCTAGGTTGGGGAAGTTCTCCTGGATAATATCCTGAAGTGTGTTTTCCAGCTTGTTTCCATTCTCCTTGTCTCCTTCTGGTACTCCAATCAATCATAGGCTCAATCTTTTTATGAATTCCTATATTTCTTGGAGGCTTTGTTCATTCCTTTTTATTCTTTTTTTTTTCTGTTTTTGTCTGCATATCTTATTTCAGTAAGGTGGTCTTCAAACTGATAGCCTTTCTTCAGCTTCACGAAGTTCTCGTGCTGTGTTTTTCAACTCCATCAGGTCCTTTATGTTCCTCTCTAAATTGGTTATTCTAGTTAGCATTTCCTCTAACTTTTTATCAAGGTTCTTAGCTTCTTTGCGTTGGGTTAGAACATCCTCCTTTAGCTCATCATAGTTTTTTATTACCCATCTTGTGAAGGCTACTTCTGTCCATTCATCCATCTGATCCTCCGTCCAGTTCTGCGGCCTTGATGGAGAGACGTAGTGATCATTTGCAGGAGAAGAGGCACTCTGGCCTTTTGGGTTTTCAGCATTTTTTTCACTGATTCTTTCTCATATTCATGAGTTTATCTAGTTTTGGTCTTTGAAACTGCTAACCCTTGGATGGGGTTTTGTGGGGGCCTTTTTGTTGTTGTTGTTGTTCTTGTTGATGCTATTGTTGTTGTTTTCTATTTGTTTTTTCTTTCAGTACTCAGGTCCCTATTCTGTAGAGCTGCTGCAGTTGGCTGGGGGTTCACTCCAGACCCTATTCATCTGAATCACTCCCATGCCAAGAAATGTCCCTCAAGGAGGCTACAGAGCAGCAAAGATGGGTGCCTGCTCCTTCTTTTGGGACCTCTGACCTCAAGGAGAACCAACCTGATGCCAGTAGGATCACTCCTGTATAGGGTATCTGACAACCCCTGTTGGAGGGTCTCATCCAGTTGGGTGGCACCAGGAGCAGAATCTGTTTGTCCCTTGATGGAGAGGGTATGATTCACTTGAGCAAAACCCACTCCTCTAGGCTTCTCGGATTTCTCAAAACTACCAGGAGGAGAGGCTAAGTCTGCTTGTCCACAGAGACTGCGGCCACCCCTCCCACTAAGGGCTTAGGCCTTGGAAGATTAGAATTCTGTCCCTGAGACTCTAGCTGGCATTATTGGAGATCCTGCAGGGAAGCAGGGTCCCCTGAGAAAGGATAGGTCAGGGTTAGGCCTGAATAGGCACTCTGATCGCAGACTGCCACAGCCAGTGTGTGGGGCTGTGGGAACAAATCTTGGGACCAAGTCAGCCAGTCTTCCCGGCTCCAGCAGGGGAAAAGCTCAGCGTGGAGCTATAGAAATGGGTGCCACACTTCCCCCACCCTTGGAGCTTAGCGTGTTAGGGAGTTGTGAGTCCCAGTGCTGGCTGCTGCCCCTCCCCCAAGGAGCTCAAACAGCTTAGACAACAGCAGCAGGTGCTGGTCGCCCCTCCCCCGGGAGTTCAGTAGGCTTAAGCAGATTTCAGCTGAGAAGCTGTAAGAATCTGCGCATTCCGGAGTTGGGACGCTAGGACCGAGTGGCATGGGTTCTCTAGTGGGATCTTCTGATCCATGGGTTGCAAAATTCCGTGGAAAAAGCAGTTTCCTCAGCTGGGTAGCGTGCTCACTCACTGTCTCCCTTGACTGGGGGAAGCGGGTTCCCCTTCCCTGTGTTACTCTCAGGTGGTCTACCTCAACACACTGTTCTTCCTCCTCTCTGTGGGTCACACCAACTTTCTAGTCAATCTTAGTGAGAACCTGGATACCTTGGTTGCCCGTGATGGAGTCACACGTTTATTATGCTTTTTTTCCAATGGGAGCCTCCAAACACTGCAGCTTCTACTTAGCCATCTTGGCCCTGTCCCTCAAATTGTCGCTGCATCACTGAGGGTACACGAAGGTGTCCTCAGAGTCTTCTCCAACCCCTCCTCTCAAGGCCAAGCACTGCTGATCTATCAATCTGTCTCAGGAAGCACCTTTGGGCAGACTGGCTCTTATGTGTTTAATATAATAATATACATTATATTTAAATTATATATAAAATATAATTGATATTTCTTTTTTTTTTTTTCTTTTTTTTTTTTTTTTTTTTTGAGACGGAGTCTCGCCCTGTCCCCGGGCTGGAGTGCAGTGGCCGGATCTCAGCTCACTGCAAGCTCCGCCTCCCGGGTTTACGCCATTCTCCTGCCTCAGCCTCCCGAGTAGCTGGGACTACAGGCGCCCGCCACGTCACCCGGCTAGCTTTTTGTATTTTTTAGTAGAGACGGGGTTTCACCCTGTTAGCCAGGATGGTCTCGATCTCCTGACCTAGTAATCCGCCCGTCTCGGCTTCCCAAAGTGTATAAAATACATTCAAATTCATATAAATTAAATTTTTTAATTTTAAATTAAAAATTATGATCTTATTTGCTTACTCTGTCTTTTTTAAATCTAATTATAGTCCTTAACATTACAAATACAGTAGTTGTTGAAGTTTAATGGGTTAAAATACACATTTGCTAGGCCCCACCCTGGATTTTCTGGCTCAGTATCATCTGATAATTTGATTTAAAACAAACTTCCAAGTGAAGGTGATGCTGCTGGCTCAGGTGTCATACTTTGCAAACTAGAATTATAGAGTTTTCTAAAGTGTTTACTAGTAAGAATTGTGGAGTGTATCTGGCATAGATTATAATTTATTGCTTACAGAGTCTTGGGCTAGTTAATCAACCTGTCTTGTTCTGTCTTAATTTCTTCAGGCTGCTATAACAAAATATTTTAGACTGGGTAATTTGTAAACAACAGAAATGTATTGCTCACAGTTCTGGAGGCTGGAAAGTCCAAGGTTATGACATGGTATATTTGGTGTCTGATGAGGGTTCACTCTCTGCTCCAGAGACAGTGCCTTGTGGCTGCACCAGGAAGGGCCAGGTAGAAGAAACTCCCTCGGGCCTCTTTTAAAGAAGCACTAATCTCATTTATGAAAGCAGAGCTCTCATGAATTACCTAATTGTTTCCAAAAGGCCCCCAACTCTTAACTGCATTTCTTTGGGGATTAAATCTCAACTGATACAATTTTTTGGGGGGAGAACCTGTTCATATTATAGCATTCCAGTATCTTTATTTATATACTTCTGGTGGGTAGGGTAATATTAGTATCTCTACATAAGGCTCTTGTAAGGTTAAAAAAGATAAAGATAGTTATTGAACAGATAATGATATAGATCAGAATGTTGCACACAAAAATTGCTCAATTAATGGAAGCTTTGAAATTGTATTTATTTTTCAATTATACACACTAAGAGATACCTGACAAGAGAAGGAAATAAAGGGTATTCAAATAGGAATACCCTATTTGAATCTATCTTTGTTTGCAGACAATATGATACTATATCTAGAAAACACTATTGTTTCAGCCCCAAAAGCTTCTTAATTTGATAAGCAACTTTAGCAAAGTCTCAGGATACAAAATCAATGTATAAAAATCACTAGCATTCCTATACACTAACAACAGACAAGCTGAGAGCCAAATCATGAATAAACTTCCATTCACAATTGCCGCAAAAGGATACCTAGGAATACTGCCAACAAGGGAAGTGAAGACCTCTTCAAAAACTACAAACCACTGCTCAAATACATTAGAGATGACACAAACAAAAGGAAAAACATTCCATGCTCATAGATGGGAAGAATCAATATTGTAAAACTGGGATTACTTCCCAAAGCAATTTGTAGATTCCATGTCATTCTATTAAACTACCATTGACATTATTCACAGAATTAGAAAAAAACTATTTTAAAATTCATATGACATCAAAAAAGAACCTAAATAGCAAAGGCAATCCTAGGCAAAAAGAAGAAAGCTGGAGACATCAGGATTCCTGACTTCATATTATACCACGCGGATACAGTAACTGGTACAAGAACAGACACATAGACCAATGGAACAAAATAGAGAACCCAGAAGTAAATCTGCACACCTACACACCATCTGATCTTTTACAAACCTGACAAAAACAAGCAATGAGGAAAGGATTCCCTATTTAATAAATGGTGCTGGGAGAACTGGCTAGCCACATGCAGAAAACTGAAACTGGTCCATTTCCTTACACCATATATAAACATCAACTCAAGATGGATTAAACACTTAAATGTAAAACTGAAAACTATAAAAACCCTAGAAGAAAACCTAGATAGTACCATTCAGGACATAGGCATTGACAAAGATTTCATGACAAAGATGCAAAAGCAATTGCAATAAAGGCAAAAATTGACAAATGGAAACTAAAGAGCTCTGTACAGTAAAAGAAACTATCAACAGAGAAAACAGTGTACAGAATGGGAGAAATTTTTTGCAACTCATGCATCTATCTTACAAAGGTCTAAAATTCAGCATCTCTAAGGAACTTATACAAATTTACAAAAAGAGAAAAAACTCATTAAAAAGTGGGCAAATGACATGGACAGACAATTATCAAATGAAGATGGACATGTGGCCAACAAATATAAAAACAAATCTCAACATTACTGATCATTAGAAAAATGCAATTCAAAACCAAAATGAGATACCATCTTACATCAGTCAGAATGTCTATTTTTAAAAGTCAAAAAGTAACAAATGCTGGAAAGGTTGCAGAGAAAATAGAATGCTTATACACCACTGGTGGGAGCGTAAATTAGTTAAACCATTGTGGAAGATAGTGTGGCGATGCCTCAAAGGCCTAGAGGCAAAAATACCATTTAGTCCAGGAATCCCATTACTTGATATAAACCCAAGGGGATATAAATTGTTCTAGGCTAAAGACATATGCATGCATATGTTCATGACAGCACTATTCACAATAGCAAAGACATAGAGACCACCTAAATGCCCATCAATGATAGACTGGATAAAGAAAATGTGGTGCGTATACACCATGGACTACTATGCAGCCGTAAAAAGGAATGAGATAACGTCATTTTCAGGGAAATGGATGGAACTAGAGGCCATTGTGCTTAGTAAAGTAACACAGGAACAGAAAAACAAATACCACAGGTTCTCACTTATAAGTGGGAGCTAAGTAATGAGAACATATGGACACACAGGGGGAACAACACACACTGGGGCCTGTTGGAGGGTGGATGTTGGGAGGAGGGAGAAGTTCAGGAAGAATAGCTAGTGGATGCTGGGCTTAATACCCGGGTAATGAGATGATCTGTGCAGCAAACCACAATGGCACACATTTACCTATGTAACAAACCCACATCCTGCACATGTGCCCTTGAACTTAAAATAAAAATTGGGAATTAAAAAAAAAAGAAATGCCTGAAGTATTACCAAATATTATTGGAGATAATAACCAGGTAGCATGATTTAGATTTTGCAGTGTTTTTTAAACTTCCTTTCTTGTTCTCCTTACTTTGATTTTTCAGATTTATTTTTAGTTCTATAATTGATGCACAGTAAACTGAATATCACTAAACTGTACACTTTGATAAAATTTAACAGGGGTATACATCACTGAAGTCACCACCACCACCACAGCACCTCTAAAACTTTCTTCTTACCACTTTATAATGGCTCCTTACTGATCTTTTGCTTCTCCACTTCCTATCCACACCGATACGCACTTTCTAGAATTGCGTTTACATTGAGTTATGCATATCTACTCTTTTTGGAATCTTCCTTCATTTATCCAATACAATTATTTTGAGATTTATCCATGTTGTTTATATGTAAATACATAGTTCATTCATTTATACTATTGAATAATATTCCATTGAATGAATATACAACAATTTTTAATCCATCCTCTGATTAATGAATATGTGGGTTGTTTCCAGGTTTTATTATTACAAATAAATCTGCTATGGACATTCATGCTTAAGTCTTTGGGAGGAAGCATACTTTTATTTTTCTTCAATAAGTTATAAAAGAGGACTGGCTGGATTGTATGACATATGTTTAACATTTTAAATAATTTCCAAGTTTTTTTCTCTTATCGTTATAGTATTTCATAGTCCCACCATGCAGTGATGCATGAGGGTTCTAGTTACTCCATAACCTTTTGTACATGCGGCCAGTGTTTTGGATTTTAACCATTCTGTGTGTACTGGTATCTCCTTACAGTTTTAATTTTTATTTCCCTAGTGACAATGTTATGCATGTATTCATGTGCTTATTTTTCATTCATTTTTGGTTGCTTATTGATAGATCAATTGATTTTTTGCTGGTGTATTTTTATGAATATTCTTGAGCTTACCCCCCATCCTTTGTGTTTCAAATTCCAATAAATACATTGCTCCAATCTAGTACTGGCATTTTGCTAATTTCCAAATACTCATTTAAAGTCACTTGTTCCAGTGTTATATTTTCAATGTTCTACTTTGTTTTTTAAATAATATTAAGCATGTATTTTATATTTACTTTTTAATAGTGCCAATGTTTTCAGTTTTACAAAATTGCTTCATTTGGAGTTGTTTCTGTTGAATTTTGAACGTGGTATCACACCTCCTCATAATAAGAGCCCACAATCCTTGAAGATTGATAAGGGAAAAAAAAAATTGAGACTGATTTTAAGGTATGTTCCTCTAGAATGTTGCAGTTTTCTTCTGCTAGTTGTCTGGCATGTTGTCAACCTGGAAACATGGTTATCGATATCTTCTACATGAAGATTTAAGAATGAGATTGGGATCATGATTTCGGTTTTAAAACTACATGAAGGATAGCCTGTGCCCAAGAATTATGAGAGAATATCCAGCAACAAAACTAAGTTGATCAAGTTACCTTATTATCTTTATTTTTTATTTTTTGGTGACTCTTGTGTTCTAATTCACCTTTTCACTGAACATGTGGTTCTCCATGTTTCTGGCTTTCTGCAAAGTTTATAAATTTCCCAGATTTCTGTCTCCTGCCTTGTATGATTAAATAAAATTAAATATCTGAATTATTGGTCTTCAAGTTTTACTTTTACTTGTATACACATCCTAAAACAACTTTCATAACTTATAAATCTATGATATCTAATTTTTTCAGCCTAAATTTTACATGGTGGCAAAATACATAATCTTCCATGTGTTTTAATATTGAAATTTGAATAGTGAAATAATAAAACTGTTCCACTCTTTTAAATATGTTCAACAGGATCTAAGTGAATCAATACCTGTGATTATCTAAGTGAAATCATAGTTAGCATTCATAAATCTTACATTACTTCCTATGTTGAGCAAGAAGGTTCCATGTATAGCCTCACCTATTGTGAAAAGATTCCACATTCTATTGTGTCAATTAACATTATATCTTATTTGGGGAACGATAACAAGGCCAGAGTCAACAAAAAAGAACACACGGACTCAGATCTACCTATTGTCCCATTGAGAGGACAACATGTTCTGCTGTACATGTTCCATGGGATTGTATATCAGTGGATGGGCAGTCTCTCCTATTTTTCTCCTTTCTTGCAGGGAAAAATGTGAGCTCAGCCTTATCAGTGAAGAGTCACATAGATTACTTGCACATCTGTAAATCTAAGTTTGAATGCCAGGATTTTATGAACATCTGGCATACCAGCTGCTCATTACCTGGAAGTCTTGGAGCCAATAGGAAATTGTAGATCTCTCTAAAGCATTGTAAAAGCCACTGGTCTTGTTGGAAACTTGTTTTTGGTGCACTCTTCCCTTCTGAGGAAAGAAGAAGAAAACAATCCCACTTAGCTCATCATCTAAGCAATGCCACAGGAGTGGGAAATCTTGGATCATTTTTAGTTAAGTTTGTATCTTCCTTCACAAACTCATATTTGCATGGCATTTCTTATATAGAAATATATTCTATTATACAATTTTTATACATGAACATTTTTATCGCTCACTGTAACATACTTTTCAATTAAATTATATTTATAAATCAAAATTGATCTTTCAATTCCTATAAAGCTGTCAATGTTAACAAAATTCCCTTGTATTGAATTACTATGCAATTATTAATAGTACACAATTAATTAAAACATGAAAAATAAATTTTACTGGAAATACATTCCTTAATGAGATGGATGGGGCTTTTAAAAATTAATTCATGTACTCACAGATGAATATGATTTATTGCTAGAATAAAGCAATGTTCAAGGGAAATTAACAGCAAATGAAGAGTATATGGACCACGAATAAATTCAATACTTACAAAATGTGAATTAATTATTGTTGTTAAGTTCATTATTTATAGTAGAATCCCCAACATATTCCAACTAGATTAATACAAAATCAATAAATATATGAATTGCATAAATAATTAAGCAACACAATTCGTTGAGTAGGGATAGCGATCAGATTTTCTCCCAAGGAACAGATGGATAAGAATTTTTCAGTGCCCAATAATCTATTGCCAAAGTTTAATAAAAATGTCCCCCTTCTACACCTGAATAAATGCATAAATTAAAGGTATAAATTTGACATGCCAGAAGTAAAAACAAATTATCTTCTATTTGAAATCAGGCAAAGTAAGCAGTTGAGAGTTCTTTGATTACAGAGATTATGCAAATATAATTATTTTGGATTACCCTTTTAAAATATGGGCTTTAAGCTACCAATGACTTTCTTCACAGAATTGGAAAAAACTGCTTTAAAGTTCATACGGAACCAAAAAAGAGCCCGCATTGCCAAGACAATCCTAAGTCAAAAAAACAAAGCTGGAGGCATCACGCTACCTGACTTCAAACTATACTACAAGGCTACAGTAACCAAAACAGCATGGTACTGGTACCAAAACAGAGATATAGACCAATGGAACAGAACAGAGCCCTCTGAAATAATACCACACATCTACAGCCATCTGATCTTTGACAAATCTGAGAAAAACAAGAAATGGGGAAAGGATTTCCTATTTAATAAATGGTGCTGGGAAAATTGGCTAGCCATAAGTAGAAAGCCGAAACTGGATCCTTTCCTTACTCCTTATACGAAAATTAATTCAAGATGGATTAGAGACTTAAATATTACACCTAATACCATAAAAACCCTAGAAGAAAACCTAGGTAATACCATTCAGGGCATAGGCTTGGGCAAGGACTTCATGTCTAAAACACCAAAAGCAACGGCAACAAAAGCCAAAATTGACAAATGGGATCTAATTAAACTAAAGAGCTTCTGCACAGCAAAAGAAACTACCATCAGAGTGAACAGGCAACCTACAGAATGGGAGAAAATTTTTGCAATCTACTCATCAGACAAAGGGCTAATATCCAGAACCTACAAAGAACTCAAACAAATTTACAAGAAAAAAACAAACAACCCCATCAAAAAGTGGGCAAAGGATATGAACAGACATTTCTCAAAAGAAGACATGCATATAGCCAACAGATACATGAAAAAATGCTTGTCATCACTGGCCATCAGAGAAATGTAAATGAAAACCACAATGAGATACCATCTCACACCAGTTAGAATGGCGATCATTAAAAAGTCAGGAAACAACAGGTGCTGGAAAGGATGTGGAGAAATAGGAACACTTTTACACTTTTGGTGGGATTGTAAACTGGTTCAACCATTGTGGAAAACAGCATGGCAATTCCTCAAGGATCTAGAACTAGAAATACCATTTGACCCAGCCATCCCATTACTGGGGATATACCCAAAGGATTATAAATCATGCTGCTATAAAGACACATGCACACGTATGTTTATTGCGGCACTATTCACAATAGCAAAGACTTGGAATCAACCCAAATGTCCATCAGTGACAGAATGGATTGAGAAAATGTGGCACATATACACCATGGAATACTATGCAGCCATAAAAAAGGATGAGTTCATGTCCTTTGTAGGGACATGGATGCAGCTGGAAACCATCATTCTCAGCAAATCATTGCAAGAACAGAAAACCAAACACCGCATGTTCTCACCCATAGGTGGGAATTGAACAATGAGATTACTTGGACTCGGGAAGGGGAACATCACATACCAGGCCTATTATGGGGAGTGGGGAGAGGGGAGGGATGGCATTGGGAGTTAGACCTGATGTAAATGATGAGTTGATGGGTGCTGACGAGTTGACGGGTGCAGCACACCAACATGGCACAAGTATACATATGTAACAAATCTGTACGTTGTGCACCTGTACCCTAGAACTTAAAGTATAATAAAAAAGAAAAGAAAAATATGGGCTTTGGATTGTTTATTTCTTTTTTCTTCTTTTTTTTATTTTTATTTTTTTTAATATCTCAGAAGTTTTGTTTACACCCTTGGACAATGTAATGCAATACAATTCAGATGAGTTAAACGTTTTTGATGTTCTTTTTTCTTTGTCTGAAAGTGAGAGAAATGTATTGGGAAATGATGGATGTATTGAACTTCAGAAAAATGGGATTTTCACAAAGCCAAAGCAGGAATATCGAGGCAGATATTTGATTCAACAAATCTGAGAAAATTATATGGACTTGACCTTGCTGGCACTTACTTTTCATTCAATAACTGAAAGAGTATTTAAATGATATAAGCTTCATACTGTCACAGACCAATTGAACTTTGTAGATCTGATAAGACCTTATATTGGGTAAACAATATCACCCAAAGTTGTGTATATTTGTTTTAGAATCTTGAGGTTAGAGGGAAATGGGACCCATTTATGCTGAATCTGCCCCTGGACAATGGTACCTCTCTGCTTCTAATAAAGTGATATATCCCTACATCGATCAGTTAGGAAAGTACATTCGTGTTTTAAAAACATATGTGTTGGCAGGGGCATAGGTCATGGCATGTTCTCTTCTCCCAATCATTGCGCATCTGATAAGATTCAGGAGCCAACAGCCATTCCTGAGCAATGGAGTGTGTTGATTAAAATGGCATGCTAGAAATACTATGGAAACAGATTGCAGGCTTCATTGAACAATCAGAGAGATTAAAGTTAGGAAAGTAAATAAGGAATTTGTTATCATGGAGCATGTACTTTGACTAAGAGTAGTCAGTGAGTTTAAAAAGATATTGTGAATAAAATGCATTAAAATTAATCTTGATTTGGCTTTGCCAAACGAAGGAAAATGAGGAGGAAAATCCTAAGATAAAAGACCAAGAAACTACATCTCATAAAATATCTGTAGAAAAAAAAACAAAAAAGAATAAGGGGCTAGTGAAAGAGATGAGGGGACAGCACATTTCAACCGTATATAAACTCATTAATAAATTCAAGAAATACTTAATGAATGCCTGTTTCATACCAGACACATATCTCTAGATAGAAGTTAGAGTCACGTTTAGAAAATAAAATGAAAAATATCTTACTTTTACTATGTTTACATCAAGGTTGAAGGAACAGATAATCATATATAAGTCAGGTGGTGATGAATATAGCAACATAGGTGAAATTGTGATGAGAAAACACATTGTAAGTGTTTAAAAATCTAAGACGGTTTCCTTAAACTCTTCAACTTATTTTAAAATAATTCGGTTTTAAACTCTAGAGCTGGTTTAAAATTGCGAAAGATGAAGGACAATTAAGAATTGTAATGCTTAAATAAATTAACATGTAAAATAAGCCTCCTGACAATGATACCACTTCAGGCTATGGATGAAGCTCTCCATTATATCTGCTTCTTTGAGCCACTAACCTGAGTATTATGTTTTGGAAATTTGTATATTCTCTTTAGCTTGTTCTAGTGTCCTCAATCATCTTGAGCTTGGTGCCTCAAAGAGTTTTGACTTGCATATCCTATCTGTGATCCAGACCATCTTCATTTTCCTTTATATCTCAGCTACAGTGAATTTGCCAATCTAGGGAAAAGTCAGGAAATGCAATTCCCTGCAAATTTTTGCCACTTATATATTTTTAACCTTGGACAAATCCTTTAAACCCTATGAATCTATTTTATCTACCATAAAATGGGGATAATAATATGTAACAACACCTATTTAAATAATTAAATGAGAACCTACATTGTAAAGTGTTCTTGTAAACTGCAAAATTCAATGTAAATAACAAATATTGTTATGTTTTACTATATTACTTCACAGTGACTTGCAAGCTATTTTTAACATTAATGCAATTTTTCTTTTCTTCACCACATCTTCAGTCTCCTGCTTTCTTTTAAATTCTTTAACATTGCAGATTATAGGAGATATAGTAATAACTATATTTATCGATATTTTATATTAACATTTTACTCTAATAACTTATTTTTAAAAAGTCTGTCTTGTAACAGAAAATTTGAAGTTCCTATTCTCTCCTACCAAACTCCTTCTACCTCAAAGAAATCCAGAAATCTATTCACAGTCACAGACCACTCTCCTTGCATGCATATATGATTTCAAATGCTGCTGAACTGGAAGTGGCTGACTTTGCAGTCTTATTATTTGTGCTAGTTTTAAGTATCTTCTTCACATTCTTTCCACCAAGAGCATATGGCTTTGCATGGTCTATTCAGGAAATACTCATAATTATTCCACTGAGCTCTAGTGACGATGAATGTGTGTGTTATTGGAGATAAATTGTGCAATCTGCAAGGAAAACAAAGATGAGTTTTTGCTTAGATATTTTCACTCATTTTGTGATGGAGGCAGATGCTCTACCCCACACAGAAGTAAGGTATTGCTTCGGGGAGAGGAATGCTAAGAGCATCACATGAGTTGTCTCTTTCTTGTGTGTTTCATGGCTGATTAGCATGTCTTCCACAAACTTTTCTGATGTATGGTTGTAACTATTTTCCATAAAAGGATATAAGAATAAGGTAATGAATGCAAAGTGTTTTTTTTTTTTTTTTCTAACCCAAAGGAAAAACTAAATTAAGTCTGAAAATTGCGTGGTAGAAAATGTAAGTATTTTAATACCACTTGATTAAATATTAGAGGTTGCTTTTTTTTTGAGTTCTGACAAAAATACATGTTTAGTCAAAGGCAAGAACTCAAGAAATAGCAGCTGACAATAAAAGGGTTTTTTTTGTTTGTTTGTTTTCACTTGTCTGTGTTTTTTTCTTTTTAACTTCTCCTTTGCTGATCATTACCCTCAAAACTAATATAGAAAATCATAAAAGCCTCTTTCTTCTAAGTTTACAGTGGAATGAAATAGTAGCAAATAGTTCCCAGGAAACTAGAATTACTATTGTCAAAGAAAACCATATGCCCAATTACCAGTATTTCATATATCTGAACACAAGTAAATATGAAGTGTGACCTGTATTCATTTGCTCATCAGAGCTGATAATATACTAGGATTTTATTTTTCATGAGAAAATAGTTCTTTATGAGAAAAAGAAAGTAACAGCTTTAATGTGGGTTTACTACTGCCATTGTTGTCCTGGTAAATCTTCATATTTTTCTTTTGAAACAGAAAGAAACCATCATGTCACAAAAGCAAGGACAAACTTTTCTACAAACTTGAGGTCTGACTCAGTAGAATGCTACACACAGTAATAAAAGGTCTATGTACACTGGATCTGCAAGTTCATAAGAAGGAAAAGGGAAAAAAAATAAGTACGCCATCTCTTTTGAAAAATATTCTTTGGATCCAAGCAAGTGTCTTCGTAAACCATCAAGAATACATTCAGGAACAATGTAATAATGCCTAATCTTCACAACTTGTTTCAGTTTATAAAAATGACTGCAATCCCATTTTGTTCCTGAAACTTCCAAAATCCATTAAACTACTTTATTTTAATACTCACCAGCCACCCACCTAAATGATGTCAGTTAATCCCGGTTATAATATGCAGGATGGTTTGAGGGGAAGTAGAGAGAACATTTTGAACTAAATGATATTTTATGTTAAAAGCCTAGTATGATTATCTTTTTATAAGAATCTTGAAATAAGAAAACAAATAATTTTCCTCAGCAAGTCCCTCTACATATTTCTTTATTTTCCTTTGGGATCCCTTTTGCTAGTTCAAAGGAAAGAAAATAGAGTATCTTTGAGGGTGTATGAAGATGATGTAAAGAAAGGAAATAATGATGAGGAAGAAAGAGTGACACATCCACAGAGTTCTTGGCCTTCACCAGCCAGCATTATTTGTCCAGGGTTCTTGTGGAGGTGTTCAGGCTATTTCTAGGCACCCTCAGGTGACTCCTTGTGGACTGTTGAAGCCCTGCTCTGATAAAGTAATGGTGGTTGTGAGCCACAGGGATGCCATTGCCAATTCCCCTTTCTGGGTTTCATCTTTTACTTTTGACCTTAAAATTAATCCTCAGAGAGCTAATATTTGTATTGACAAATGAAGCATAATGATCCCTGAAAGAGCAGAGTCACTACCAGTTCATTCATTAAGCAGTTGTGCCCTCTCTTTTAAATTAGGAGATTTTCTAATTTCCTAAAAGAACTCACAGATGATTTAACTTTTGTTTGTTTGGTTTTTTCTTTGTTTGTTTGCATACATGCAGAAACAGAAGCCACCTTCAACTCTTGGGTGCAGTGTGCTAGAAGATATTTCTTTGAAACCCAGGGACAATGCATAGAGACATTTTATATGGTAGAAGAATCAAAGCATAAATGTTCCATTAAAAAACCTATAATAAACATTCTGATTCTACTCTTCTATTTATTTTGAAATATACAATAAATTATTGTTAACTATAGTCCCATTATTTTGCTACTGAACACTCAGTATTATTCCTAACACACAAAAAAAAATGATAAATGTTTGAGGTGGTGGATATCCCAAGTGCCCTGATTTGACCATGACACATTACACACCTGTATCAAAATTTCACATGTATGCCATAAATAAGCATGATTTTTATGTATCCATTAAAATTAGAAAAGAAACCTGCAACAAACACATTTTGTGTGAACAGAAATGTCCCCAAATATAGGGGAAAATGTTTGTTTTTTTTTATTTTTTCACTTATGTATCATTGCTCAATTTCTTTCAAAATCGATTTAGGTCAATTTGTAAAAAGACCCAAATGGTGTGGAACATGTCATAAGATGTGTTCCCTAGACACAGATCCTGAGATGAATATTCATGTGAAAATGATATATTAGAATGTGTTCTCAAGATCAAGTGAGAGGAAAGAAGGGAGATGGATCTTATAAGGCCCCAAAGAGTAAGGCTATTTAAGAGTGTTGTGTCAAGCAAAGTTTATAAGTGTGTACAGTTGTCTATTCCATGTGTATTCAAACTACTTCTGATTCTTTTTCCTAATGGTGTTAAAAAGAGGACGTATTTGTAGATCAATTTGCTTACTAAGTGCCAGAGGTCATGTCGATCTTTTCTAGTAAAGACACACATCTGAAACAGCAGTGTGGGTAAATGGCCATAGAATGCTTTGGGGAAAGATCAGAGGAATTGCTGCCATATACATTTGCCATTGTGTTATAGTGGCCTTCCTAATGCACATTCACCCTCTCCTTTAATGTATGAACTCTATTTCTTGGAACTACCTAGGAGTTGCTGCCCCTTGTTGGTGTTACAGTAATTTAGTGTCCCTTTTCTTTAATTGTTTATTGCTACCACTTAGCCTCTGCTATTCTGAAACCTTATTATAATCATTATCACTAGGGAGCCCAGTTCCATAAATGCAACCTCTACCATTAACCCTAGTATATAAGAACAGCTCACACTGAACATCTTTGCAATGACCATGCCCTCACCATCAAAGTCTTCTTATAACTTTAATGAAGGTAGTATCTCCTGAGCCTTATTAGAGAAAAAAGACAACTGAGAGAGGAGATTGAGGTTACGGGGTCTTTCATAATTGATTATTCTAGAATATCCACCTCTCATATGCCACCTTTATCTCCTTCACAACACTCTTATAGGGCATTTCTGACGCAACTCCTTCACTTAATATGAGTCATCAGTTTTTCCAAGCTTTGAAAAGTCTAATAGCATATTAAGACTAAATGAATAATTTCAATCATGGAGTTGGCGGTTATAGTAGCAGAACTACAAAAAGGGCTAAATTCACAGCCTCAGCAAGTCTCCTATGCAAAAGTCACAGGGAAAAAGTAGGACTCTGAGACTTGAAATAGAATGAATCTGGATAAGTTCACTGAAGAACACTGAACGGTCTTGAACGGCTAGAATAGCTGGCTGTAGGATAACATCATTCCTATTGTGAGAATCATGCAAAAGACTCAATGTGGCAGATGCCTTGAAAGCTGATAACTCCTTTTCTCAAGAGCTGACATCTGCTCCTCCTGGCTATTAATCTAATAACTAGGTCAAGTTTTGCAAAAGTATGTTGGAAATGATAGGTCTTGCTAAAGGAATAAAGGAATTAGTGTTTGAAAGAGCTACATGTCCTGACATGTGATAGAAAGAATAAGATAATGTCTGAGAATGGCTCTTAAGAGCCATTTAACTTATAAAGATGTAGGGAAATAGGAAAGTGGGCAAGAATGACTGCATTGTCAAAGTCCCACTAAAGTTAACTTTGGCTCAGTTTCAGATAGGACCTTTGGAAACAGTGTAGATTTCATCTCTAAATTATCTTCTCCTACACTATACCCTCAAGTATTGGCTAAAAGCCTAGGAACATGTAAATTTCCAGGCAAATTTGGCTCTCTGTGGGCCAAGGTAAAGTGGTTTCTAGCAGCATGACAGAAATAGTGATTTTTTTTTTTTTTTTTTAATGAAAGCACCATTGTGCATTGTGCATAAAAATATTGTAGGAATTCAAGGGTCCATGTGCAAAGCACTGAAGAGCACTGACAGTATCTGATACAGAACCATTTTTATTCTGCTTCATGGTTCATGTAGAAAATTACCCTTGCATTCAGAATGAGGTAAATTTCCATTACGTGTTGCAAGGAATGATCATAGGAATAATAAATACACTGTCAATTGGTTCCGTAGGTGATATTAATACTTTTTATCTATTTTCAATAGAATATGCATGTATGCAGTTGTTTTTATGGGTATATATTAAAATTAAGGCACTCCTGATTTAGAAACAAAGTGTCAGTGGTGATTAGGACAAAAGCTAGGTCATGGTATACAAACTTTGCTTTGTAGTGGATGATTGTGTTCTCCAACGTGAAGCCTTATCATACAATTATGGCCACAGTAATTCTGTGCATCATCCTACTTAGTAACTGATTTTCTGAGATAACTAGATGAAGAACGAGGGTAGGTAATGCCAGGGGAAGTTTCTTCAGGGGAAATTTTAAAAGGTAAATAAATAATTAAATTAGAAGAAATAAGGGCCTATAGAATAAAAACTACTTCTTATTAAGTATTTAACAAAATACACATTTAGTAGAAAATTAAAATATTCTTTCAATGAGGTATAAACATTTTTGTAAACTTCCTGAAATTTACACCTAATCACTATTGTTTTGATAGGCAATATCATAAGCATACATTTTCTAAAATTACATTATAGGCGCATTTTATTTTATTTCCAAATATAAATTTTATTTTGATCAATTTATTTTAGACATAAAATTAACTTAAACTCATGAAAGGACAAAAGGAAAAAAACATGAATGGAATAAAAAGTTATGGTAAACAGAGGAAAGTTGTTAAATTCATAGGAAAACTGAAATGCTCTAGTTATTACGTAAGTAAGAACAGTTAATTTTAAACAACAAATATTGGTACACATTAGATCATCGTAAAGCAATTGTATGTTTCTTCCCTTTGGCCACCTACTTTGGCCAAAGAAATGTGGACAGAGGAAACATTCTACTATTTCTGAACTAGGGCTTTAAGAGATGGCGTATGTCTCCATTCACTCTCTTGTGCTCCTGCCATTTCCCTTCAGAAGAACATGTACTTGGTAGCTTCTGGTCCAAAGAAAATGAAAAGACACAGAGAACAGATCAGAATATCTTTCAACAAGCTCAGCTGAGTCTTAAGCTGAAGCATATCTGCCTCAACTGATATACAGACACGCAAATAATTTAAAAAATTAAATGATGATTGTGACAAGCCATTAAGATTTGCATTGGTTTCCTATCTCAATAGAAGATTAACACAATAAACCATTCCCTAAGTCTGAATATTCTACCTTATGTACATCCCAATATGTATTGTAACACTACAAAAATACATAAAGTCTTTCTAGGAGAGGCCTTAGTACCACAAAAGCAAATCTATTAGGGTCAGAAAAGTTGGAGTCTCGGTGAAAATAACCCATTGTTTTCCAGTTCTGCCTTATAAGAATCCAAATAATTACTGGCTTTGAACAACATTCTACATCTCTGAACCCTAAATGAAATACTAGAGAAGATGATCTCTAAAATCCCATTAATTGCAATATTTTGTGATTATTTGCATTATGGTCCTTGATAAGATCTGCTATCTGCCTGTGTGACTGATACAAAGTATAAGTTCAAAGACAGGATGCTAACTACAAGAATTCCAGTTCCCTTTCCATTTATGTCATTACCTCAATTTCACTTTAGCTAATCATAAGAGTGTGTGTGTGTGTACATATACATATATATATATATATGTATACATATATATATATATGTACACACACACACACACATATATATAATCTCAACCACTCAGTGGTGATTTGTCCCATGCTAGACAAGATTGCAATTCAGCAGAATGACTCAGGGAAGTTGGCAAGAGTGAGCAAGTTGCCACTCTATACAAATGTGATGAAATATATAGCTAAGTTATGAAAATTGGTTCTGCTGACATCTGCAGAAGAAATCATATTAAGGATGGGTGGTGCTGATCATGCCACTATGCTAATAGAATTTCTGGTGTACTTTCAATTCCTCTGGGGAGTAGACCTGACTAACTAAATGTGTTTGGGATTAAGTGCAAAGATGAACTGTACTTGATTGTGAAGGGCTGTTCTATACTCTGAACACCTTGTGAGTACCCTGCTCCCCAACTTTGTCACCAACAGAATTCAATTTTTATGCCCTTTTCTTCAACTAGGGTATGGCTTGAAGGGTGTCAGAAAGCCTCTTTCTCAAACTATCGCCCTCAGTAGTTAATAAAATATCTCACATGACACCATTAGTTTATTTCTCAACATTTTCTGGACAGATGACATAGTGTATCATTTCGTAGCTTTTGGTGTATTAGTGGAGATAGAAGTGCGTATTCTCAATATATAGCATATCAGTGAGGATTTTCCTCTTTTATCTTTGTTCCCAAAAATATGATGGTGCCCTAGTGACTACTAAATAAAATAAAATTATTCTAGCTTCCCTTAATGTAAGTTTAACTCCACTTTTCCAGTTTGTATCCCATCACCTTCCATATCCAACCATCCCCATATATTTATTAATTCTTGATTTGAGTCAGACATAGTTATGAGATTATAATTTACATTCTGAAATACATATATTCTTCTTTTATAAAGAGAGGTGTGTTCAAATGATTCACTTACAGTAGAGCATATTAGGCAGTATTAATTGTTATCAAGAAAAATAAACCCCAAAGGGAAAAGAAAGTGAAGGGTAATAATTTTTATTAGTGTGATAGAGAAAAATATTGGAGTAAATGGTATTAGAGTAAAAAAATGACATTTATGAAGTAGTGAGCCATATGTTTATTTTGGAGTACATTCCAGGGAGAATTAGCCCAAATTGGAAAGGCTCTGAGGTGAGAACCAGCCTTCTGTGTTTGTAATTTGAGATGGAGTAGGCACAAGGTAGAAAGTTTAGAGATTAGGTCAGAGAGATGATGGACCAGATAACAAAGGACCTTGAAGGACATTGTAAATAATTTACTTTTGCTCCAAATGAGATGGGAAACCTAGGAGAGTTTTAAACCAGAGAAGGATGCAATCTGACTCAAATTATAACAAGATTGTTCTGGCCATTGTACTAGTAATTGACCTACAAGGGAAAGGGCAGATGGCAGAGAAGTTGGGAGGCTATTGCTATAATCCAAGTGACAGATAATGGTGGCATGGAGAGCAGAGTTATTGACAATTAGTCTTATTCTGCATAGACTTTGAAGCTAAACTCAAAAGTTTTCTGTCATACTAGATGTAACTTGTAAATAAAGAGAACAGTGAAAGGCAAGAACTTGGCCTAAACAACATGAACAAAATCTCAACTAACTAACATGAAGACAGTAAGTACAATAGGCAGGGAGGGAGATATCAAGTGCTCAGTTTTGAATAAGTTACATTTGAGATGCCTATTATATCCTCCATATTAAAGTGTAGAATAAGGTCGAAATAAAAGACTATAATTCAGCATAGAATTATAGGCTACAACTATGAATTTGTGAGCTGTGACTTCCTAACTGACATTCAAAGCCATAGATTGAATGAGATCACCAAAAGAATGACTATATAGATGAAGCAAAAAGTGTTGACATAAAGACAAAGCTGATGACAAATCAACAAGATTAGGAATAATTAATTACTGCTTAATTTAACAACATGGAAGTCATCAGCAACATTATTAAACAGTTTTGATGCAGTAGTGTGGTCCAAAGTCTGATTTTAGTAGGTTGAAAATTAAAGGACTGAGTCTAGAGAAGGCAAGTTCACATAAAATATTCTAGGAGTTCTGCTGTAAAAGAAATACATGGACTAAGGCTATTTGAGATGAGGAGAGAAGATGTGTTTTGTTTCTATTTTTATTAAAGATGGGGCAAATAATATATTTTCGTACTAAATCAGGATTATTCATTATAGAGGTAAAAGTTGATAATGCAGGAGAGAGAGGAAAGAAAGGAACAATGTCTTCAAGAGGAGAAAATACATAGGATGTTGTAAATAAGTGAAGAATTTGGCCATGACTAGCACCACAAACATTTAATTCATAGTGATGAATAAAAAAGCAGAATTTACAAGATGAAATTGAGGTAGACAGGTAGATGTGGTAGTTCCTACAGCAGGTGGGAAATATCTTGTCTGTTATCTCAATACAAGGGCAAACATTTCTAGAAGAGCTAACGGTAATTTGAGATCTGAGGCACGAGTAGGGCATATGCAGTAAGAGGAGAAAGAAAGTAAATGAAATGTAGTCTAATGTTCGGTAGCATTAATGGTCCATGTGGCGTGACTGCTCATGAATTTAGAGTCAGATCAATCAGTATTTCTGTATGTTTCCACCCTCTTGTTTCAACATAATTTTGGTTTTTCCAAGCAAGTACAAGAAAGTGAGAGAGGGACAAGTAAACAATAGAGTAGAAGAGTATGATTATAAGGAATAGCCATGAAATTTAAGCTGGAATAGTAAGGTGAATTAAGAACTGGAGGAAAGTAAGGATAATGACAGGAACTATGATAGGTAGAACTTAGAGAAGGAGAAGGATTGCTGTTGTGGGATTGCAAAAAGGCATGAGATTAAAAAATTTCAGCTGCTAGATGAAGAGTGGGAAACATAAATTTAAACTATGAAGAGCTTGCAATTACTAGGAGTGATTATATTTAAAGAGTGACCATGGAATAATTAGCTGAGTGAAGGTGAAGAAGATGCTTTTTGGAGAAGAGAAGGTTGAAAGAGTGAGAATCTGGCATATCAAAATTGTCACTTTGTAGATATTAATCACTAAGAATTACAACAGCAGTTTGAAAGAAGAGAGAGACAGTGAACAGGAGCAAAGAAATGAGGGGGAGTGACTTAGGACTTAAGATCTTAATACAACAAAGCAGAGTAGTTTCAGAATAGTCTGATGACATGAAAAAATCTGGGTACAGATGGAAAAGAGCAAAAGGATGGTGGGAAGGAAGCAATAAAGAAAATCAGGAAGGAGATTCACCTGCCTCCAGGCTGAAGGGTGCAAGGTAGAAGAAGAAAACTACCTCTTTTTGAGAGGACTCTAGAGAAAGCAGTGTCCATTGGGAAGAGTCAGGTCTCCCATAAGAGAAATAGGGTAAAGGGATCAAACAGAGAGGAGGTGGTACATATGAGGAGTTTTATGGATAAATGACAGTGATTTCCAGAAAATAAGAAGTAGAGCTTCATGAGTTGTGAAGAGATAGAGGAAAGGGTCATAAAGGGGACACAGGGAGTCAAACGGGCATTAAAGTCCCCATAGATAATGGAGTGACTGGGAAGATCTTGGTTTGTTCATATGTATATTCACCATAAAATAAGTCTTAATAGTTTGTAGTAATTTGTAATAACAGAGGGATTACTGGGTCAAATGGTATTTCTGGTTCTAGATCCTTGAGAAATTGCCATACTGTCTTCCATAATAGTTGAACTAATTTATATTCCTGTCAATGTGTAAAAGCATTCATATTTCTCCATAGCCTTGCCAGCAATCTATTGTTTCCTGACTTTTTAATAATTGCCATTCTGACTGACATGAGATGATGTGTTATTGTGTTTTTGATTTGCATTTCTCTGATGATCAGTGATGTTGAGCTTTTCTTTTCATATGTTCATTTGCCGCATAAATGTTTTCTTTTGAGAAGTGTCTGTTTCTACTGTTCTTATCCTTTGCCCACGTTTTGATGGGGTTGTTTTTTTTTCTCCTGTAAATTTGTTAAAGTTCCTTGTAAATTCTGGATATTAGACCTTTGTCAGATGGGTAGATTGCAAAATTTTCCCTTATTCTGTAGCTTTACTGTTCACTCTGATGATAGTTTCTTTTGCTGTGCAGAAGCTCTTTATTTTGATTAGATACCATTTGTAAATTTTGGCTTTTGTTGCGATAGCTTTTGAAGTTTTTGTCATGAAGTTTTTGCCCATGCCTATGTCCTGAATGGTACTGCCTATGTCTTCTTTAGAGTTTTTATGGTTTGGGGTTTTACCTGTAAGTCTTTAATCCATCTGGAGTTAATTTTTTATAAGGTGTAAGGAAGAGATCCAGTTTCAGTTTTCCACATTTGGCTACCCAATTTTCCCAGCACCATTTATTAAATAGGCAATCCTTTCCCCATTGCTTGTTTTCGTCAGGTTTGTCAACCAGATGATGGTAGATGTGTGGTGTTATTGCTGAGGTCTCTGTTCTGCTCCATTGGTCTGTATCTGTTTTGGTGCTAGTGCCGTCCTGTTTTGATTACTGTCATGTTGTACAGTTTGAAGTCAGGTAGTGTGATGCCTACAGCTTTGTTTTCTCTGCTTAAGGTTGTCTTGGCTATACTGAGCCTTCTTTGGTTCCATATAAAATTTATAATAGTTTTTTTTCTAATTCTGTGAAGAATGTCAATTAGTTTTATGGGAACAGTGTTGAATCTATAAATTACTTTTGGCAGTATGGCCAATTTGACGATATTAATTTTTCCTATCCATGAAGATGGAATGTTTTTCCATTTGTTTGTGTCCTCTCTTATTTCCTTGAGCAGTGGTTTGTAGTTTTCCTTGAAGAGTTCCTTCACATCCCTTGTTAGCTGTATATCTAGGTATTTTATTATCTTTGTAGTGATTGTAAATGGGAGTTCATTCACGATTTGGATCTCCTCTTGTCTATTGTTGGTGTAAAGGAATGCTTGTGGTTTTTGCACATTGATTTTGTATCCTGAGACTTTACTGAAGTTGCTTATCAGTTTAAGGAGTTTTGGGGCTGAGATGATGAGGTTTTCTAAATGTAAAATTATGTCGTCTGCAAACAGAGACAACTTGGCTTCCTCTATTTTCTGTCTCATTGATCTAATACTGACAGTGGGTGTTAAACTCTCCCACTATTACTTTGTGTAAGTCTAAGTCTCTTTGTATGCCTCTGCGAACTTGTTTTATGAATCTGTGTCCTGCTGTATTGGGTGCATATATACTCAGAACAGTTAGTTCTCCTTATTAAATTATTCCCTCTACTATTATTATTAATGCTCTTCTTTGCCTTTTTTGGTCTTTGTTGTTTTAAAATCTGTTTTGTCAGAGACTAAGATGGCAAACCCTGCTTTTTTTCTTGTTTTTCATTTGCTTGGACTAATGGGTTTTGACTCCTTATCCAATTTACCAGTTTGTGTCTTTTAATCGGGGCATTTAGTCCATTTACACCAAAAGTTTGTATCGTTGTATGTGAATTTGATCCTGTCATCATGGTGCTATTTGGCTATTTTGTACACTAGTTGATGTAGTTTCTTCATAGTGTCATTGGTCTTTAAATTTGGCTGTGTTTTTTGCAGTGGCTAGTACCAGTTTTTCCTTTCCATATTTAGTACTTCTTTCAGGAGCTCTTACAAGGCAGGCCTGGTGGTAATGAAATCCCTCAGCATTTGCTTGTCTGAAGAGGATTTTATTTCTCCTTCACTTATGAAGCTTAGTTTGGCTGGATATAAAACTCTGGGTTGAAAATTCTTTAAGAATATTGAATATTGACCTTCTTAATTTTTTTTTTTTTTTTTTTGAGACGGAGTCTCGCTCTGTCACCCAGGCTAGAATGCAGTGGCCGGATCTCAGCTCACTGCAAGCTCCGCCTCCCGGGTTTACGCCATTCTCCTGCCTCAGCCTCCCGAGTAGCTGGGACTACAGGCGCCCGCCACCTTGCCCGGCTAGTTTTTTGTATTTTTTAGTAGAGACGGGGTTTCACCCCAGGATGGTCTCGATCTGCTGACCTCGTGATCCGCCCGTCTCGGCCTCCCAAAGTGCTGGGATTACAGGCTTGAGCCACCGCGCCCGGCCAATTTTTTTTTAAGAATGTTGAATATTGATCTTCTGTCTTGTAGAGTTTCTGCTGAGAGGTCTGCTGTTATTCTGATGAGCTTCCCTTTGTAGGCGACCTGGCCTTCCTTTTTGGCTGCCCTTAACAGGTTTTCCTTCATTTTGACCTTGGGAATCTGATGATATATGTCTTGGGGTTGATGTTCCCATGGTGTATCTTAATGGTGTTCTCTATATTTCCTGAATTTGCATGTTGGTCTGTCTTGCTAGGTTGAAGAAGTTCTCCTGCATAATATCCTGAAGTGTGTTTTCCAGCTTGTTTCCATTCTCCCTGTCTCCTTCTGGTACACCAGTCACTGAGTTCAGTCTCTTTTGAAGTCCCATATTTCTCAGAAGTTTGTTTATTCCTTTTCATTCTTTCTTCTCTATTCCTGCCTGCATGTCTTATTTCAGTAAGGTGGTTTTCAAACCCTGATATCCTTTCTTTTACTTGGTTGATTCGGCTGTTGATACGTGTGTATGCTTCATGAAGTTCTCTTGCTGTGATTTTTAGCTCCATCAGGTCCTTTATGTTCCTCTCTAAACTGGTTATTCTAGTTAGCCATTTCTCTAACTTTTTATCAAGGTTTTTAGCTTCTTTGCATTAGTTGGAACATGCTCCTTTAGCTCATCGTAGTTTTCTATTACCTATCTTCTGAAGCCTACTTCTGTCAATTCATCCAGTTGATTCTCCATCCACTTCTACACGCTTGATGGAGAGACATTGCAATCATCTGAAGGAGAAGCGGCACTCTGGCCTTTTGGGTTTTCAGCATTTTTTCACTTAATCTTTCTCATCTTAGTGAGTTTGTCTAGTTTTGACCTTTGAGGCTGCAGACCCTTAGAGGGTATTTTTGTGGGGGCCTTTTTGCTGTTGTTGTTGATGCTGCTGTTGTCACTTTCTGCTTGTTTTTCTTTCAATAGTGAGGTCCTTCTTCTGTAGGGCTGCTGTAGTTTGCTGGGGGTTCACTTTAGACTCTATTTATCTGATTTGCTCCTGGGCCTGGAGCTGTAACTTAAGGAGGCTGGAGAGCAGTAAAGATGGATGTCTGTTCCTTCTTTTGGGACCTCTGACTTCGAGGGACACCAACCCGATGCCAGGAGGATCGCTCTTATATGTGGTGTCTGACAACCCCTGTTGGAGCTTCTTACCCAATGGGGAGCAGGACCCATTTAACAAAGTAGTTTGTCCATTGGTGGAGACAGTGTGCTTTGCTTGGGGGAAACCCACTCCTCTGGGTTGCCTGGATTCCTCAAAACTACCAGAAGGAGAGGATAAATCTGCTGGTCCACAGAGACTACAGCCACCCCTCCCACTAGTGGCTCAGGCCAGGGAGATCCGAATTGTGTCCCCGATCCTTTGGCTGGAGTTTTGGAGTTCCTGCAGGGAAGCCTCACTCACTGAGGAAGGATAGGTCAGGGTTATTCCTGAAAAGGTACTCTGACCATAGACTGCCACAGCAGGTGTGTTAGGCTGTGGGGACAAGTCTTGGAACCAAGGCATCCAGCTTTCCTGCCTTCAGCAGGGGAAAAACTCAGCCTGGAGCTACACAAAAGGGTGCCACCCTTCCCCTACCCAGGGAGATGAGCATGTCAGGCAATTGGGAGTCCCAGTGTTGGCTGTTGCCCCTCCCACAAGGAGTTCAAATGGCTTAGACAGCAGGCAGCTGCAGCCAGTGCTGGTCACCCCTCCCACATGGAGTTTGGTAGGTTTAAGCAGAGTCCAGATGAGGGGCTGTAAGGATCTGTATGTTCTGTTGTTGAAACTCTAGGTCCCGGTGGCGCGGGTTTGCGAATGGGTTCTTCCAATCCATGTGTTGCACAGTTCCGTGGAAAAAGCACTGTTTCTCCAGCTGGGTACCTGCTCACTCACCGCCTCCTTTGGCCGGGGTAGGAGGTTTCCCTTCCCCGTGTGGCTCTCAGATGGGCCGCTGCACCACACTGCTCTTCCTTCTCTCCGTGGGTCACGCCAGCCTTCTCGTTCATTTTGATGAGAGAACCTGGATACCCTGGTTGCTGCTGAAGGATTCACACACTTATTATGGTTTTCTTCTATGGGAGTCTCCAATTGCCATGCTTTTAGTCAGCCATCTTAGATGCATATTTATTGAATGTGATTATTTACGTACCAATGGACAACTCGTTAAGGAAAAGAGTATGTATATTTTGATGTAAAAAGATTAGAGGTAGATACACATACAAAGTACTGAAAAGGCAAGTCAGTGGGAAACCAGAGGTGACCGCACTGGGACTTTGTGAAATCAAGTGATAAATAAAACCAAATGTTACTTAGAAATGGAAAGTAGGAATGTATTGTGAAGCAAAAAGAAAGCGAATAGGACAAAATATTAGGAAAAGGATGTCCAAAAAAACCCTTGACCTTCATCAAAATTTTGTCCTGTTATCCAGAGGAATCAACTTTCTCTAAACCCTTAGACCTGTAAGGTGAAGATCTTTACACTGAATGTAGCTCTACTGAGACTGATTTAGTAATTCATGATGTTCTATTTTAAGAATGAAACATTATATAGCCTCTATTTTTGCGGGCATTGCTTGCACAGAGAAACATTAGATATTTCTTTTCTATACATATTCATGTAATATGTTATAATTAATATAATCTATAACTATCAAAGCAGAATATGTATTAAAAATCACATTACTGTTAATACTTGCATTTCACACATTCACTATAAACCCTGGGTAAAAGTGTGCATGTGTATGCATTCATTTGTGTGTGTATGTGTATGCATATGTAAAGAAACACATCCAATAATAAAAATGATTTTATCTTGGTAGGAAAATTATACATGACTTTTTATCCTTTTCTTTTTTTAGGTAAGGAGCAGAGAACTTCTGAATTTACTACAATGATTTTATTTTTACTATTAAAATCAGGGAAACGAGCTATAAAATTAACATATAATAAAAACTTGAGTTTTACAGACAAGATATTTGTTCTCATGTAGACAGTTCCATAGGATATGACATAATTTAGAGTTAACTGATGTTTTCTAATCTCATGTTTGATTATGAGGATAATATGTAGTGGAAAAGATCACTGTTGAATTATGGAATTTGCTTGTTTACAAATAGGTGTTTTAATTAGTGATGAATGTCAGGAGATTATACATTACTTTCAGACAAAAGTATTTCCAGTATATGAGAGGAGCTATGTAAGTTAAAAAAATATATGAATAAGACAACACTTAGAAACACAAATAGAGTCCTCTTCCCCTCCATTCTGTAAATCATAGAAATGTAGAAACCAGATATAACTTGCAAGATGGACAGGGAGGAAAAGGGAGGATCTGTTGGAATACTCAGATTTTCCTTTCCTTTTAATCTTTCCCTTTAAATATTAATATACCTAAGGAACATCTCCCAATGAAAGAAGAGTTAGCTAAGGTCAGACTTTTATCAAAAAGATGGTAGAGGCCAGTCAGAGTGTCCAAGATGAATAAGATTTTATCATACAAAAGACCTTTTCTCCCTATAGCAATATGAAAATTTCTTTTCTAGTTTTTTGGTGACATGAAAATTCTAACTATATCGCTTAAAGAATGGAACAAAAGAGACTAAAGTTTAATTATACTGTTTTATTTTTCTTGCAGCTGTCTCCCATTAGCTAGTGAGCAGTGGGGAAAGTTCTTTGCAATCTTTGACCCTCCTACCAATATAGTCCTGTGCAATCTGGTAATTACAATGAATTATAGGCCACAGAGTGGTTAAAAAGACACTATTTTTTCTCTTGCAGAGGCGTATGAGTAACTCTTCAATTTTGGGGTCTGAAGCTACCAAAAAGTTCAATATGCATGGTTGTCTTTAGTATAGTAATACACCACTAATAATTGTGATATTTCCTAACTCAATCTCATCATCAGAAGTTGATTTTTGTGGGTAGAAATATTTTCACATGTTCTTGGGCATCAAAAGCATGCAAGGCTCCTGTTTGAAAGTTCCATGACAATGACAATTGTAAGAGCAGGTAACATTTAACAGACATTGTTTAATGAAGTTAACGTATTAACACATTCAATTCTTATAATAAACGTATAAAGTAGGTACCACTATTTACCCTCTTTAATATGTGAAGAAACTGACACAAAGAAAAGAATATTTCCTCAGGGTTGCAGTTAGGAAGCACTAGCTCAAGGAATTGCACTCAAGTCCTCTAGCTTAGAGTTCGTCCTCTTAACCAATATGCTCTACTGCCTCATTGCCTGTGGGGAACTTTATGGACCTATAAAACATTCAGGGGAATAGGGCCATAGTAAAAAGGAGTATAAACAGGTAGAGATAGCACTTACTACACTACTGAACAGCCCATGGGGATCAATAATTTCTTATTGACTGCCTCTTCTCTCATTTAGCTTTAAAAGGAATGTGGCTTTCCACATAGAATGTTGTGATTTATCAGATTCTCATCACATACCCATTGCAATGTGATAGAGAAAAGGCGATTGGCTTAGCCCCTGCTATTTAGTTCTAAGTGCCTAAATATTTTGTCTTCCATTGTATCTCTGACCAATGCAGCACTAAGCAGATTCTGGGGTTTTTAGTGAAATATGAAGGAAAGAGAGTTTAGTAGATGCTTTTGGCCACATTCCCCCAATTTTCTGGGACCAATAGGAGACATAAAAGACCTGCTAAACAATTAAGGATATTTAGAATATGCTAAGCTAACAAAAGCTTTTACACCTTACACACAATACATGCCTCATAAGTTTGCAGAACCAAATGCAAAATGAAATGTTGAGACCTGTTTTTCAAAAAGTATATAGAATTTCCAGATAGTGAAAACAAAGCATCAAAGTAAACATAGGGATCTTCTGAAAACGGGGTGTTATACAGGTTGCACATCCATGAAACTAGTCAGATTCCTCTCAACCTCTCAATGGTAGCTTTCACTATTGTGGAGTGACAGACCAGCTTTGCTCACTCAACTCTAATGCAACTTTTCCTCAGGTCCTGTTTGTTCCTGCAGTCTAGTAACACAAGATTCAGCCTTCTGTCTGTGAAACTGGTATTTCTAAAACTGAAATCACAGAAATGTTCTTCATCCCATCCAAAAATTCTGCACACCAAGCTAGGCTTTGTTCCTACTGGAAGTATACGGATGAAGTGGGCTAGCAGCCTGTTCCTTCTCTATTCTCAGGCCCAACCTGTATAGGAGGTGCTGAAAGAGAGGATAATCCAACCCTCAGCTGATACACCTTCTTACTTTTCCTTTGGCTTCATAAAAATGTGTTTTGCAAATACTGCATAGAAAAATTGTGTTCATTATCCCTTCCTTCATGAAAGACTGAAGGATTGAGATAGCTCTATCTGTGATCTTTCATTCTTCCACCTTGCCAGAAACTACAAAGAAACTGTAAAAGTCAGTTCCAGGAAATGCATTATAAAAGGGAGAAAACTGTATAATCATTTAATATATCTTCATTTTAATCTTTCCTCTGTTTTGCTGTAAAAAGAAAGCTTTCCTAAGTTTTCTTTCTTGGGGCTGTCTATTTCTTAGTCATCTTTTTTATTCTTTTCTCTATTTCTTTTTGACAGCACTTCTGTAGAAAGTTTATCTTTTATTAGCTTTTAGGCCTCCAGTCATCATGCACTGTCAGAATCCTTTGGGGCATGTTGAACTTTTATTCCAGTGTTGTCTCTCGCTCCTGAAACCTTATCACTATCATTTCTTTGAAAGGCTGTCCCAGTTTAATATCAGAAGGTTAGTCTCTGATAGAACCTTTTAATCACATCAACAGGGAACTCAACGGCTAGTGTTACTATCCAAGTCTCATATTTATGGGTTTAATTAGCGTGGTTAGATATACAGCAGAGAAACTTTGGCCATTAAAGAATATTTGTTAATAATTATTCAAATTATTGCCTCCTTTGTAGTAACCTACCTGAATATGCTCATAATTAAATAACTAAACTGCTGCTAAAACAACTTTTAAAAATCCACCTTTGATTATTTGTACATATATATGTGTATATATGTATATATAGAATATAAATATATATGTATGGACATTGTTATAGCAATTTTTTCACAGCTTCACACCTGATTTCTACTGAGGAGCTAAGCATCAGGAGCGTGTTGTATATTTTCCTTAGTAAATGGGTGCCACTTACATAAGAAAATGCATTGAAAAATCCTACGAAGATGTATCTCTCAGAAATATTATTGTGTGCTTCATGCAGAATTTAAAAATTATTTAAATTAAACCATTAAATAAATAAGTCAAATTAAACATTTATGTTATTACCCCGAGGGCAGTGTTAGATTTTGAGGCTTATTAGCAGGGAAACACACAAACCTGGAAAGATATAGAAAGGTTTATTTTCTTTGTTGGCCTCCAACTAATTGCAGTAAAATAAACTTAGTGTTTTTGCCAGCTTGAACTCTCATGGAAGAGTAAGCAATCCAAACTCCAATCTCTTGATGTGGTCACATATCTATTGCCAAGTTGCTTTTTAAAGTTCCCCAAATAAACATGTATGCCACTTAAGCAATATAAATAAGGGAGAAACTTGTTGTGCCCTCGTGCCATTTTCTCATTAATTCTAGGAAATGACCACAAGACTTCTTACCATTTTTATCCAAAAGATAAAACGGCATCTTGTCCCAAATGCCTCAGGTAAAAGTGCCAGGTTTACTTTCATCTTGGACTCTATACTCTTTGAATGAAGATGAGACCAAAGAGTGCCCTTTGAGGTGGAAGATGCCTTTCTTCATAATGTCATCCATTAGAGAAAAGTTTCAGAAAAGGTCAACTTTACCCTAGTGAAAAAGAAAATGCTGGCAATTCATGTAAAGCCACTTCTTTCTTCTTAGAAGTTCCCTCATTTCAAAATTTGTTGCAATAATCTTCTCAACAACAATATATGAAATACCAAGTAATAGTGTAGAGATTATATTCACAATAAAATGCCATGAATTAAAATGTATTTCATTTAAGTTTTGAAGTATGAAGAAGGAGAGCATTAAACAGGGTAGCGATAAAAGCCTCTCACCCATCCAGTCTGCCTCAGTCCAAATTCAGGCCAGAAATAGCACACTTAAAGTATTAATTGAAGAGGATGTAATGAAAGAACTATTTACCAAGGTGTGACCAAGAATAAGAGAATCAATAGCATACTACGAAGCACAAAGTAAATAAGAACAGTGAGAAACCATGAGTACCTCTAGGTCCATAAGGGTAAGAAGATGGAATAGAGTTAAACAAAAGCTGTAGCCAAAAGAAAAAGGTCAGATGATAATAGCTCTGAATGCAAGGAAAGAAATACAATCACTGTCAAACCATAAGCAGCAGACAGGTTGAGGGATAGTAAGAACCCAGATGTTCTTTCCTCTCTTCCTGGGATCTGCTAATTGCACCTTCCCTCGACCAGACCAAAGGAGAAGCAAGAATGAAAAGTAGCATTAGAGATTAGTATTTATGGCCTCAAAGGAAGGCATAGAAGGATAGAAAATTGATCTGTAAGAAAATGGAGCAAAACCAGTACACACACACACACACACACACACACAAACATAATACTTTATCTTCCCCCACATCCTTGACACTTTTTCAATAGAAGCTTAGAAACCGAGGTCTGCCAATATGAGAAGAGTTCGGTTAAAAAAAAAAATGACGGAAACAGATATGAAAAGTTTAAGCTGTTCTCTCCACTTAAATAAAATCATTACGTTAATAATTACATTATTTTTCCCCTTCACATTGCTGCTATTGAGATGTCCTTTGATAATTATAAACAGACAGTGCCATTTTGATTTTAGCCCTCTGGCATATTAATTATATATTCTTCTTAGAAATATTGACAGAAGTTGGCCCCATACCAAAGAACCAGCCTGGAACTTTCACTTATATTCATTTCGTAATTCCTTGCTATGACACTCATAAAAATGAGCCATTCAACAGATATTTTGTCTTTGTATCCTTGAGTGTTACAGTATAAAATAAGAAACAACTGCACAGATCCCTATGCAGGACAATCCTACATTGTACAGACCTAAACATAAAAAACAACAACAACAACAAAAAAAAAACCCAAAAAAACCCACTAAATTCCTCTCAGAGATATCAAAGAGAGCATTTCACCTTTATTTATTTTCAATAAGTTTATTGCGGTCTACAGGGCATATAACTGTGTTGTTGGAAATAGGAATGCAATGTGTAATTTCTGTTCTCAAGTTAATTACAATTATGATAGAATCAAGACCATTGAGTAATCAATATAACACAAAATAACAAATCCTAAAATAGGAACAAAACTCACATTTTGGAGTTCTTACATATCTCACCAGGTCTCTAAGTGATGCTTATTTAGCATTCATTCATTTGAAAAAACATCATATCAATATGCTCCATGGCTTTAGTAAAGAACAGTCTCCATGTACAAAATAAGGAAACTCAAATTGGTAAACCTACTGATAATGCATTGATAAATCAACTTAGGCTTACAAGGTAAGATAAAGAGGAAGAAAGACAATGAGAAGTGCAGCAATACAGAATCCTCTTTCTCTAGGATTGATAAATATTGGTACTATTGTTTAAATGTCAATTAGAGATTGATCTCCAGTGATTTTTTATATCAATCATTATCTCACATAGAATATGTCTGCTATGTGAAACAACAAAAAATTAACCTTTTTTATTTGTATCTCAAATCCTGACTAATCCAGAATAGCTTTAAAACATAGTTTTTTAAAAAAAATTGTTTCCAGAATGTAGTACATTACAATCAGTAATTTTAATTTTATGATTTTATTTATCATACAGTAAAATTGATTCTTTTTTGGCACAGTTCCAAAATCAGGACACTGAATGGCACTATAACCCCCAAAATGACCTATATTAGCCATTTATGGCCACAATCTTCCCTTCCTCCTTTACCCACTGATATGTTCCCCATCAATATAATTTTATATATTCTAGAGTGTCATATAAATCAAATGAAATCAAATCACACACAGTATAGACATTTGAGACTGACTTTTTTCAATTAGCGTAAAGCCTTTGAGATTCATCCAAGTTGTTGCATGTTTCAGTAGTTTATTGGAGTAGTGTTTGTGTTACTGTCTCCATTGTTGTTTTTAATTGCTGAGTTGTGTTCTTTTGTATAGACGCACCACATTTGGTCTATTCATTCACCCTTTGAGTGAGACTTTTTGGTTGTTTCCAGTTCAGTGCAATTATGGATGGAGCCGCTATACACTTGTAGGCACAGTTTTTGGGTAAACATAAGTTTGTATTCTTCTAGAGTAAATGGCTAGAAGTGGTATTGCTGGGTCATATAGTAAATTACGCTTAAGTTACTGCCAAACTCTTTTCCAGAGTGACTGTAACGTTTTGCATTCTAATCATAAACACAGGATAAATCTGTTTGCTCAGCATCATCTTTAGTATTTAGTATGGCTAGAATGTTTAAATTTTATCCTTTCTAATAGATTTGGTTTTAATTTACATTTCCTAATGAATAATGATGTTGTATAGAAATGTCCTTAGGTCGTCTTTAAATGGTTGGTTAATTTTTGTCCATAAAATAATTTAGGCTGGTGATTTCTTTTCAGGAAGATTTTACAATTATATTTCCATAGTAATTATAGAACTTCTCTTTTATTCTGGTGAGTTTTGATTGGTTGTGCTTTAGAAGGAATGGGTTTAGTTCATTTAAATTGTGAAATGTATGTGCCTAGAGGTATACATATTCAGTCATTGTCCTTCAAATGTCTTTATGATTATTGTGTGCAACAAACATTATACAATAAAATGTGAAATGTTAATCAAATATGAAGAAAAATGCTTCTTCCATAAATAAACTTAGCGCAATAAACTTAGCCTTGGAGACTTAGGTGAAGAGATACATTGCTTATCATTAAGTTAAAAACTAAACAATTCATATTTGAACATATCCTTATACAAAAAACATTTTTAATTTGTTGAATTCATTTAACAAATTATGGAAAGAAAGCTTCGTATGTTTTTCCAATGTAATTATTCAACTTTTTACATTTTATTAGAATGGTCTTCAGATTTCTAAACATAAAACATTATCAAGTAGGCTAGCTACAGTTCATTCAGGATTTTCTCATACTTATTTTGATAACTTTATAAATTGCCCTTTTGCACTGTTCCTCTCACCTGGCAAAAAGAAGTAAACCCTTACCAGATCTGTATCTTCAGGGTAGTAAAAAGAAAACACCATATAATTATTCTATGAGTTTCTATTGATGTTTTGTGAAAATGCCTTAGATTTCTAGAAAATGATATTCTCCCAGGACCACTGTGGGTATAATGTTGGGTCAACTTAATATCTGTAAAGGAGTTAGCTGACACACAATTTTAGTTCTGTCATAGATCTTTTGAAGAGTGTGAACCAACTGTATTCCTTCTTGTATCAAAATTCTAGATTCTTAAGTAAATTAGTTGATTGTAAATTAAAAAAACAAATATAAGTTAGCAGAGCTGTGTTTCATTTTGAATTGCCTTATAAAATAGGATTGGATAAGGTTGTTTAATATATATATAGATATAGATATAGATAGAAAAAAATTAAGTATTTTTAAGTCTTTAATAGTTGTCAGTTATAGCTAATCCAAAAGTTGGTGCTTTAAACTTGACTTAAAAACATTTAAAACAGATAAAGGGTTTCCAGTATGAATAGCATATTCTAGGATTGGTAGATGAAGCAGGAGGTCATAGAAGATCTTAGGATGTGTGAGAAAAAAGAGACATAAGGAAGCCAGGGTTAACTTTCAACTTTCTGCCTGTCTTTACTTTTAATGAATAGGAAGCATTCAACATTTATATTTTGATAGTTTCAAAGAAGTAATCTGAGTGAAAAGTTCAAAGGATATTTTATTCCTGACATTGTGGTTGTTGAAAAGAGCTTGGTCTCAATAATTTACATATAAATGAATTTCAATACCGGGTCTGTTAGTTTTTTGTGATCTTGGATAAATCTGAGCCTTAGATTATTTAACTAAAAGTGAGTGGAGTCATATTTATTTCCTATGATCATTAATTTGGTTTAAAAAGTGGTTGAAAGCAACAGCACAGAGTTCAGAATGGAGAAAATAATTTTTTAAAAAGCATTAGGTTAATTCACAACACTTGCATTTTGCTTGATGGCTGTAATGAGTACTGTGATAATTTGGATTCAGGCTCACAACTGGCTCATCCTAAAAGAGGCTAGCAATATTCAAAAGGAAAGGAAGTGATTTCCAGAGCAATGAAGCGCAGAGATAGAGAAGCCAGTAAACATTAATCTGACTTGCTAGAGAATTCCAAATTGAACTTGGCACCTTCCACTTCTTAACTTAACATAGTAGCACAAAGAAAATGGGTATAAAGTCCATATTTTTTTTCTACTATAACATATATACCATATTTACATGCATGAATGAAAGAGTCCCATGAATGCACCAGATTGCAAGATGTTCAAGATATGAAAAGGGCCACAGGTTATGTGCAATCTCTTGTCTTCTATACCTTCCTCTTCCATTAAAGAAAGTTTAATAGTTGTGTGCATGAAAGAAAGTAGGGTTATTAGGTGGACCACCTTTATAATACTCTAAGTTTTAAAAAAGTATTAAAATCACCCATATATACAGTTCAATAACTTAACTATAATTATTTTACTTGCTCAAACCCATAATGAAATGTGGTGCCACAGTTAAGTGCCACTACGAAAAAGATAGAAGGCACATTAAAAGTGTTATATAATTTTTAAATATTAAGCTTTGTATTATTCATGTCATCATTATTGTTTATTATAGCTTTATAAATAACAGTCTTCTATGGTTGATGGAATTATAACTCTGATTTTTATTACATCTCATTTACCTGAAGCCATTCAGACCACTGACCTACACTACATAGTGAAAAGACTGGCATCTAGTGACAACTCCTTAAATTATACAGTCAATCAGATGCTGCATTTGTCGTATTAATTGCATTAGTCACTCTCTTTGTATTGTACTTCTAATATTTACAGTTGAATTTCTTAATCTACCACTTCAGATCAAGTTTTAATTCTGGAAAAAATTAAATAAGAAAGCAGACTTCTATTTTGGTGCAGTTTATTTATGAACAACGTGGGTCCTGCCACCTCTGACTATGAGCTCTCAGTGGATTTAGATAATAGTGCTTCCCATAGTGACTATCTCATAACTGAAGAAACAGCCAGTAAAGGTCAAGGAGAACAGCTTCACTGGATCTCTTTTATCCCTCTCATCAACACCATTACAGTGTGCTGAATCAGTTTCAATTTTGTCCTTTCTTAAAAGTCACTGACACAGCAAAGAAACTGACGTTTTGACAAGCATAGCTGACCAGAGCTACCAAACAGAGAAAAAGATACTATTAATATCACTTTTATAGGATGAGAAAATCATAGACAGAATTTTAAATTGTTGTCCAGGAAGATTCTGTCAATCAATTGTTTAACCAATACCATATGTGAACATGAGGGCCTCCTTTTCAAGTGAATCACTGGTCATGTATTCAATATTCACTCAACAAATATTTACTGAAGCCCACTGTGGGTCAGACACTCTGTGGGACATTATTTCCCTCAGTTGTCTTTGAAGTGAGGATAATTTATTAAGTCAAAGGGTATCCAGGCCATTAGGGAAAAAGAAAAATTCTGCTTTGAATACAAGAAATGAAAAATGCACTTGATAACTTTAAGCCACAGTCTCAATCAATTGCCAGCTTCAGTGCAACAGACATATTCACACCATACATACTACTTCCTTTAGAATTTTAACATTTTGGTACTTTCTTTTTCCACATATGTGTGTTCCAGAATACGTTTTTAATGACTTCTCTGCTTTTTTCAGGGAAAAGTGATAGCTGCGTACACTTCAGATGTTTTGCTTCAGGGAAATGATGGCTGGCGACTGCTATACTTGGAGGTTGCTTTCACTCAGATTCTGTATATTGTAGGTAGGGAGCTGGACTAAGCATAGTTCTTACCACAGCAATTTTCAGCAAATTGTTCTGCTAAATAGAAATATATTACTTGAAGGCTGGAAAAGTGATGATAAACCTGACCCTTCAGCTGTGCTTTTAAAGGTCATTTTGGTTAAATGTAGGTAAATTGTGGTACAAAATACCTTTTACTTGCTGTGTCTCACTTATATCTCCCCTCATGCCTCATTATGCTAATGTAATGACTTATTTGACAGAGTAGTTTAATCCATAATCTTGGAAATATATAATGGATTTAATTTTCAAGGTTACATTTTCAGAAAACTATTAATGCCCCCTTCAAAGTCATTGAGACTGAATTATGTTTCAGCAAAATATTAAGTACATTAACGGTACCTTTTAGATTCAAGTAAAGCCAATAGACAATCCAGTTGCAATTATTTAACAGCTTTGAGCTCTGAATTGTTAAACTCATTATGAATTATCCATGCTAACCATTGTCCTGAAAAATTAATCCTGTCTGCCACATTCAAACTTCATCAGAGACTGTCACCAAAATAACTGCATTTTTAACTGTCATAGCTTTTCATTGTTCAATGTTCATTAGATAATGATTCTTAAATATTCAGAAAATATTTTTACCTGAATTAAATAGGATTGTTTCCTATTAAAAAGTGGCTTTTCATTTTCAACAGAACACAGGTATCTATATGTACCATCTCCTCCATCAGCATGGATGTGATCAGAACCACTACAATTTATGTACATAATATTGAAAAAATCACCAGCACCCGATTGTAGTAATAATGAGTGGGCCTTATAATTAAGTCCTGAAAACTTTGCAGTCTCCATGATTCTCATCAATAATCTGGTCAAAAACTCAGAACAGACACATATCAACTGGGGAAGTTATCTGCTAGTGGTACTGAGAAGACAATCTCAGTGATTCTTAGCCATCAAAGAACCTACTAGAATTATCAATGGGCCCACATTCCTCCCAATACAGATATATGGATCACTATTGTTATAGTTATCCTGCTGCCCATCCTAGGAAATTAAATACTTGAAATATGTTCAAATATGTAGTTGGTATGAGTGGGGGAGTAAATAATATCAGATTTATGTGTGTGTTTGCCAGGACTATTTAAACTCTTGTGGAATTCGTGATACCTTACAAATTTTAGACTCTTTTCGTTTAGTACCTTGTCCTCTAAAAGGAAAATATAGGCAGTACTAAATGAAAACATATAGGAAGGTATATAATAATGCCAAGAGGATAAGGAAATATGTATGGAACTCTCCAAAAGAAATAGGCAAGAAATGTGTGTAGGTATGAAAGTATTTGGAGAACAGACCCGTTTTCAAAATAAAGCAGGTATGCAACATTTTTCAAGAGTAGGACTACTGAAAAGAAAACCACAAAGTGAAGCACAGAATCTGAAGGATGGTTGACGACTGCCATCCTGAAGCACTTAAGGGCATAGGCAAACATAGTAGGATTAAAATAAAGGTTAAAAGAATGATGAGGGTGATGATATGCCTTAAAAATGATATTCCAAGAAAATGATTTTCTTTGTTTCAGTAAGAACTACACCTCTGCTCACCCAAAACCTTGAGAAAAGGGTTAAAAGTCTTTACGAGAGGTAAGAGGTTGTGTCACAACTTTTGGTAAGGCTGCGTATCATTTATCATCTGTCCTTCTAATTCAAAGAGATATTTCTATCACTTCAAAACTTGAGAAGCTATGATAACTTTTATCTGCTAATTTGATAAGTTCAAGAATTACTAGAATGGCTGGTCTATTATCCTTGGGATGTTGGTCTCCCACACATTTCCAAGATGATTCATAACCATACCTCCATTTCAGCAAGTGGAAAAAGGGAAAACAGAAAGCGAAATGCCATCCTCCCTATTATGGGAAAGAATGGTAACTTGTAAACATCACTTCCAACCACATCTCATTGGCCACAGCTTAGTTACATCATCACTCTTAGATATAATAGAATCTGAGAAATCTGGTATTTATTGTGGATATCTGTGTGCTTGACTAAAATCTTATGCTCCTGAAAATAAAAAGAGAATTTAAAAACAAAACAAAATAAAACAGATAGGTTATGCAATTAGAACATGTGGCACAGGCAGCTACAACAAAGAAACTGGTAAAAATAAGATCTCAGGCTAGTCTACAAAAGCAAAGAAGGAGAGCATTCAGAAGGTTATTTATAAATGTAGCAAGCAGGGCAATGGAACTACTAATCAAAATATTTGATGGGAAAACAACCAAAACTAACTCTGGTTATCTAGATGGAAAAGGATTTATTAGAAGGCTTTGTGTAGTTCACAGAACCAACAAAAAGGCTGGAAACAAATGGTCAGGAGATTAAAGAAGGTAGACAGTTTAGTATACAACAGATCATTACTCAGGCACAGTGTAAAGTCACTACCACAAATACCTTCACTACCAAATACAGGTTGCTAGGCTACCAGACTCTCACCTCTATTGCCACTGCTGTATCAGAAACCTCTTACCACACATTTTTTTTCGGTATTCCTCCCAGTAGGATGATACAGTCAGCTGAGCATCTAGATACGCTGTACATCTGATTGTGTTTACTGACCGGGTAAGGAGAATCATCAGCCCCCTTTCAGCTTCTTCAGTGTGTTTGCATGTAATTCACCACATGCATCATACATACACACAAACATTCACATTTTCTGCAAAGCCAGTAAATAGGAATTTTCCTTCTTTCAGTTTCAATTATTTAATGAAAGACAAAGTACAATACCTGCAGCTCTTACGTCAGCAAAAGTTTCTTCATAATTCAGTAGTAAACATTATTTGGTAATATTATTTTAAAATGTCTACAGAATTACAATAAATACATGATTATGCTTCCCCTAGTATTCAATATTTTAAAGCAAATTCAATTTAATAATCCATAAATCTCTTAAATGACTCCCAAATCACATTCCTCAATGCTAATAGGTAAGATGGAGATTTTAAATATATTAAAAACTTTCCTAAAGATTTTCTATTTTATCTAAATAATTTTATACAATTAGGCTAAGCAAAATATGAGAAGGTATAAACACAAAAATATAAACAACAAAATCAAATAAACACTAATTTTAAACTATTTCAGGCACATCATGAAACAAATACAAAAATAATGACTTAGGCAAATGCTTCCTTCTGGAATTATTCTGTCAAGTTCCCTAAAGGGAATGATGACTTAACACTAGAATGAAGGAAAAAAATCAGTGAAGTAGAAAAATGGAGTTCAGCCATTCAGCCAGCTGACAGCATTATGATTAAATTTGGCATGCAGTAATCTAGAAATCAAAACTGCAAACTAGTTAGCACCAAACAAATTTTATAACTTTACAAAGATCAACCTTGAAGACAAGTAAAGTCAGGCTTTGATAAATTGACCATATACACTGAAAAGAATAAAAGATGTTTCAACTTAAAAGAAAAAATAGTTTATTTCAATAAGAGTTAAGATGTAGGACAAAACTATAACATAACCCACATATATATTAGTATGTTTGTGTGTATTTGCTGTAGATTTTGGCTTAACTAGGAAAATGGAGAAGAAAAATAAAATGAAAATGAGTTCTATGAAATAAAGGAAACACAAGACATACAAGAATAAGAGCGTATTTTATGTTCAGAATGGAAAAAGTTAAAGTTGCAAATACTTAATAAAAAGCAATTAAAATATATAAAACCTATCTCCCAGTGAAGTTAAATCCATTTTCCTTAAGAACAAGGGATCAATGAAGAAAGAAATTAAACGATTCTAAGTTGGAGTGGGAAATTAAGTTACTGAGGTTGGCAAATGAGAATTAGTGATGGATTGGTACTTTCAATACCTTTGGGAAAAAGGATATTAAAACCATATTATTGATCCAGTTTTGTACTTGTGTTATCTAAGACTCCTCAGACGAGTTGATGGGTGCTGACGAGTTGATGGGTGCTGACGAGTTGATGGGTGCAGCACACCAACATGGCACAAGTATACATATGTAACAAACCTGCACGTTATGCACATGTACCCTAGAACTTAAAGTGTAATAATAATAAAGAAAGAAAAGAAAGAAAGAAAAGAAGAAGAAAGAAAGAAAGAAAGAAAGAAGATTAATATAGACAGAAATGGGTTTGCCAAAATGTTTTATACAATATATAAACAAATTATTGAAACATGATATTTTTTCTAAAACATTAGGCTGTTTAACTATTAAGTGGGAGAAAATTATCAAAAGGAATGAGAAAGAATTGTTTTTGGACCAGAAGTTAAAGTTAGAAATATTTTAATTTACCTTCAACAACCATATGGCACAGAATCTAAAATAGTAAAAATCCAGTAACCATCTTACTTCCTAATTTTGTTGTAAAAATTAAAATAAAACATCTAAAGCACTGGTCTTGGCACATAAAAATGATCCATAAATATAATAATAATGCAATAACAACAAAACAACAAGAAATAATAACAGCAACACTAAGAACAGTAATAGAAGCTTGAAAATGACAGCTAATATGATGTAATAACTGAGATGTACGAAATGATTTTATGCTCTTGCCTGCCTACTACATATTCCAGAGTTTGTGATTGAGTCAATGAAACCCATTAACCTAGATATACTATTTCTTAAATGAGAGTAGGGCAGGAGCTATTCTTGCTGTACCTTGCTTCTTGGCATTGAGACAAGTCCCAGTTAAAGAAAAAGCCACTTACTCTTCATGAATGAAACTTGACTATGTTTATTGTGTTGGCTTCTTTGAGTTACAAGAAATCAAGACTCAGATAGTCAACCTCAACTAATGGAATTTTGTTTAGTGATGCATAAGGAAGATAATATTTCATGGGTATCCCAGGACTGAAACATAGTTTGGAAGCTATCAGATAAGTTGTACTTAAAATATATCTATCACCAATGCTAGGTAAGACTCTATTATCATAAGCTGATGGGACTTGAGATTAGATTTTCTGCACAAAATATAGCCTACCGTAACTAGGGTAAGCACATTATGTGTTAACACGTTCATGGTATCATGCTCTCATCACCAACCTCTACCATGAAGAACAGACCCTTGAAAGATAGAGACATTTGATTATTACCGGCAGATTTAGTAGGGTCCTGACAACTAGGTTTGCAAACCCCTTCTCTCTCAGGGTTAGAACCAAACCTGCTTTCCGTTGTGCAGATAAGGGTGCCTGTATACTACCAGTAATTCCTTTCAACATTATGATCTGATAGAGAATAATTTCAAAGTTAGCTAGCCAAATGAGATTATAGTATTATTATCTATTATGTTAACAACATATAAGCCCAAATTTACTTTCTAAATGTTACATTAAGTTATATTACTTTCTAGGTATTACTAAGAATGAGTCCAAACTGAAGCTTCCTACTGTCATCAGAATTTAATCTTTGAGTCTATAAATCTAAGAAGCCATATGGTGAGCATTAGGGAATTATGTCTATAGTAATGACTAGTATCAATGAATTTCATGTAGTCCAGAACGCCATGTCGTCTTATGCCTTATGCCTTCTTGTATTCTGTTTCCTCTGCCTGGAGTGCACTCTTCCACCCATTCACCCAGAAAATTAGTTACTCTTCAACACTCAATTCTCAACTAAAGCTCCATCTACATTTTGAAACTTCTCTATTCCTCCAGCAAATACAGTGCTTTATTGCCCAGGCTTATATCATATAGATTCATGTAATGAATTAATATGATGATTTGTCCCTCAGTCATGTTCCATGTTGTTGACATAAGGAATCATGCCTTCTAATTTTTCTATACCTCTGAGACAACCACAGAGGTATAGAAAACTCAGCTACAACTAACTCAGAGTAGATACTTTGAGATGAAATAGTGTGTATTGCTCAGGGTGTTCTGTGAAGCCATTTCTATTCCTGATCCAGAGGGGAGACTACTGTATGCATGAAAGATCATTCATCTGTTTATAGTTTCATCTAATAACCAACAAGTAAGATTAATATTAGAACAAGAGTTTTAAAGTTGCATATTTACCATTTTATACCATTAAACTGTAACTTCATTATTAATCCTTTAGTATTTTTGTAAAATCATACACTAAGATAACTTTATGTCTTTTGATGAATTGGTGAGAAAATGAAATTGAATAGGTCAATCAACCAATGGGGATTGAGCACTTGCTTTGTATATGGGATTAGTACATAAAAATTATTGATACGATCCATAATTTCCAACTTTTATGGATATTCAGAACATCAACATTTGAAAGATTAAATAATATAAGGGATTAATATTAATATACTCTAAAATGTAATGTGAAGAATTGGCAACCAAGGAAAACTGCAAAACTTTAAAAATAAGAGTCTAATGGTCTTTCTGTAGAACAATGAGAGGCATAATTTGGTACTTTTCTTATTCTGGTAGACACCTGTATCTTAAAACAGAAAATAGTATATTATTTTTCAATAAATGAGGAATACTGGCTCAAAGGAAGGTATGGATCACTTTGCAAAAAGAGGACATATTTCATTGTATAAACGAATTGAAATTATACAAACTATACCATAGGAGAGATGTGTTTGGAGACTGCACATGCTTCACTTAACAGAATAACAATCAGTTAAGGAAGTAATTTATTTAAAGTACATATTGATGGTACTACCAACAATGGAATCCAACAAGATATCCCAGCCACCCTTGGCCCAGGCATCGGTCACTGGAACCTGGATGCCACATTCCACTCTTGGTATATCATTGACCTTCCAGGTAATTTTGAAGGCAACTCCTTCAGAAAGGTAACTGCATTTAGAAAATCTGAGTAGATCACAACTGAACAACATATCATGGGTTTGAATGCACCCAGGGAGCAAGGCCCTCTGTGTGAGCCAGGTTAGGGTTAGTTGACAGTGGTGCTGATTTTCTATGAGGCTAGAGTAGGTAAATATTCTGGAAATGAACTGATGAAGAAACGTTTGCACAAGAAAGAATATAGGGAAATGAAGACTGGCATGTCCCATCAAGAGAAGGGACACCTGGGAGAAATCTCTTGATGAAGGATTAACCTTCAATTGCCTTCCTCTGTAAGCAGGAATTGTTGTCTGAATGAATCTAGGGTGCAGAAAGGTAAAATTACTTTCCTAACATTGAATGTGATTTCACATCCTAGTAGCCTGATTAAGATCAGGTCTAAAGACCACACTTTCCTAATCATTTTAATACCTAGCCTTTCCTCTTCAAATTATAAATTTTTCTTATACGTTGTAATTTCTCTTTAAAATTGTACTACTTTTGGCCATGAGGAGATCTTCAACATTCGTTGAAGAGAATTGCCTGAAGAACTATGTGGTAGGGAAAGGGAACCTTAACCAAAGTTTCTTCTCACAAGTACAGAGGTGGCAACAGCTTGGAGAGTACCCAGTACTTAGTTTCCAGTAGTGTACTTTGGAGCAGAAAGGCAGCCCATGAAATATAGGGAGTAATAAGGAGATGACTTAGTTGCTGAAGAAACACTCTGAGATACACAAACTCAAGACAGATCAAATGCTTCATCCCAGAAGGTGAAAAGTAGCTATTCTTTGAAAGAAATCCAAATCTCTGGATTAACAAAATGCACACTAACATTTTTTAAATATAAACCCAACAATTTTTAAATTAAACCTTTAATTCCAAAGATATTTCGCTTGTTTTGTTTTGTTTTAGAATGAAATAAACAGGCAGCCCTTGTGAAGTGGTTGGTAAACTTGTCCTGAAGTATGCACAATAAATATCTCTATCTCTACCAAATTTAGTCAGTATTCTACAAGGTGATGGTCCATTGTTTAGCCACTCAGAAATTTTGAGAAGTATTAGCTAGAGCTGAAACATAAAATTCTGGCTTCTGTGAAAATAATAACAAAATTTAAACAGCCTTATGGATTTAAAACCTGAATGAAGGAGGTGCCCATCATCAGTAGGTGAATAAATAAATTGTGGGATGTTAACATGAAGAAGTATGCCATAATGAAAATGAGCAAACTGCAACCACATGCAAGAATACAGATGAATCTAACAAACATAATATTGATGGAAAGAAGCCAGACCCAAAGTAGCACATACTATATGACTGCATTTCTATAAAAACAAACCAGACAAATTTAATCTATGGTATTTAGTTAAGATAGTGACTAACTCTGTAGACTAGCATAAATTGTACCTGAAAGAGGACAATAAGAGAGTTTGAGGAGTAATATCATGTCTTTGATCTGGGTTGTAGTTACATAAGTATGCTCAATTTGTAAAAACCAATTGATTTGTGCACCAATGATTGTGTGTGGGGGTGTGGTGGGGGCGATGCTTCAATATTTTTGTAAATTCTGTGTAAAATACTGAACCCAGATAAAGTGAGTCTCACTGCATATCTCCCTTCAAGCAACTCCACCAATAAATGAAGGTTTCCTTCTTGGTAAACTTTAAACTGACAATGGAGATGGAGAGGAAAAAAAATAGACTTAGAGAGAAGAAGCAAAATAGATATTGCAACAACAAGAAATCTAATTAGCTTTGTGTTTTAACACAATTGGGTGTAATTATCTGTGACCTCAGATACAGAGCTTTATTCTCTTATCAGGTAACTGACACTTTAAAATGCTAACCTTATATGAAATAAAAAAGTTATAGCTAATTTAAAATTTCTATGGTTTTCTTATTTATTAATAAACACTTTCTTGGTAAAATAATTCAGATTCCTTTGAAACTTTTCATTATTTATTCATTTCTAACACCAGAGGAAGTTGATAGTGGTAGTCACACTTTTACTCGGCAGAAACTGAGAAACAAGTACATAAAAGGAATCCCTAGTGAGCTAAATTTGAAATAACACATTGTATGTTTCTTTTATCTTAATCTGAAAATGTTTCTCCTTATAAGAATATTCACACATTTTGTGGCATGCCTAGCCCAGAGTATATCTGAGCATAATATTTACTGATCTGCTAATCAAGCATGCATGCTATTATGGTTTCTTTATCCAATTTGATAGATGGACACAGGCAAATTGAAGGGCATCTATGCACTTGAATGCTTGCTTTCCTCCACTTCAGTTGCTCTGCAATTGAAAGCTTTTCAGTTAATCGCTTTGCTTTGTTTAAAACAGTTCTTATCTAAAATTATCAAAAGAAAGCAGTAGCAAGAATTTTAGGAAAACCTCTGAACTGGAATTGGAACATTCGATAGAATGAGGCAGCTCGGAGGAGCAGTTATCCTAACTTACTCTTCGGCTACATGGGGTTTCTCAGGGTATTCCTGCTTTTGAATGCAAACTCTCCATTCTCTTCTAGATACTGATAATTTTCCATTTTCCGCTCATTATCTCCAGCTTTTTCTTACTTATAGTCTCTGTTCCCTACCAAAGAAACCCTGTGATTTTTATATTAAGATTCTTGATTGCATATAACAAGATCCCACTAAAAACAGTTTAATTTTAAGAGGAGAAGAGATGTTAATGGTATACACAGGTAAGATCTCAAGGGCAAGAATGCAGCAGGTTTTCAAGAAAAGAACCAGGAGTATTTTGCCTTGAGTATTCATCTTTGATTCTCATTGTATGTTTTCTTTATTCTCTCTCCCTCTCTGTAGTCCAGATTTCTCTGTTCCCTATACTGCATGATGAAATATTTCCACCCAGAGTTCGGAAGCACACCTTCAAAGCCAACCAATGTGAAGAACTTGCCTTTCTCTCAGTTCCAATTCCATCTCAGAAGAAAATACATAATTGCAAATACGATCATAGAAGTAAGACTTTCCAGTGAAGCATGGCTGCTGGAAACACACCCTTGAGGTGGGGTGGGCAATTCCTGGACGGAGGGCCTGAACAGAAAAGCCAGTAGTTGAAGATCAACATGCAATCACTCCAGTGGCTGCAAATCTTTCCCAAGGTGTCCTTAGCTCTGAATCTTTTAGTCTACAACAATTAAATTGGTACTTTCTAGTTCGAATTCCAGAGAGAGTGGATGCTGTTTCAAATCATTTAATTCGCGCAGCCTGCTAGGCAGTGCATCCACTAGCCAGTCTGTGATTTGACAGCCCTGGTGCCAGAGTCTTGAAGCACGGCACATTATTGCTTAGGTGTCAGAGGATAGATTGGAGTCAGATTTTCCCAGAAGGCATGGTAGACATTCTGAAAAACTTTATCTGTCTAGAACCGTAGCATAGTTCTTAAAGGAATGTCAAAGAGAAATATCAGAAATATATTCTTTATATAACAATGTTAACGGAGGTCATGCCGAGGAACATTGTTCCTTTGCTGATGTTCTTTGAAGGCGAAAATAAAATTCTGTGGACAATTATGTTTGGGATAAACTGCAAGGCTAATTCCACTTCTTGAGACTTATAAAATAATATTAGACTATTAAATGCTCTGAGAAGAACCTTCATTTAACCCATTTACTCAAGCTTACTGGTTCATCGTAGCATAGTTACAGCTCTTATTTTGCATATTACAGAAACCAAATATTCAACTTATATTATGTGGGGAAAAAACTGAGGGAAATTGTAACCCAACTTCATATATAAACTAGGAAGTAGGACATTAAAGCTCATAAAAATTCAGAGAATTTTCTCTCTTGTTCGTCTTGTCTCTTTTCCCTGAAAAACTGCTTCACTCTTCCCCACAAGCCTGATTCTGTACTCAATCAGTGTACATGGCAAAAGGTTACTTCATCAACTGATTTTTTTAAATTTCCCTTTCAAAAATACCATTTCAGACAAACTTAGAATTTTTTATTTCTGATAATTCAAGGGAAGCTACTTAAGAATAGTGATGAAGGCAGGGATAGGAATAGGTGGCTGGTAAATTAGTCACCTAACTGCTGGAGGTCAATATCTGTACTTTAAAGAAAGACGACGACGTAAATCCCAGCCAAAAAGGAGGGCCATTAATTCTCTGTCCAGGAAGTTAGAATAAAATATAATTGAAAAGTTATATTAAAGTTAACTGACAACCAGCATCAGTTCACATTAATAGAGTATGTATTATGAAACAGGTATGGTTCTAAACACTCTGTGTATCCTAATTCATTTAATCCACATAGTGTTGTGGTCTTTGTGCTCCTTAGTTCAGCTAGGTCTGAGTTCTTATCTCACTACCAGGAAGAACTAGGCATGCAGACACTGGAGAGTGAGTGGAGTAGAATTTGTTAAGCGAAAGGAAAACTCTCAGCAAGGAAGGGATGCCAGGGAGGGGCAGGGCAGTGGTTTTCCTATGGGAAGGATGGAAAAGTCCCCAGTGTGGCTGGGTCTGGGGCCCTTTATGGGCTCAGACTGGGGAGTGCATGCTGACTGGCGTATAACTATGCAAAAAAGTTTAAAGTGAAGTCACCACTCAAAGGTGTGCATGACAGTGTAGAAAAACAATTAGGAAAGGGTAGATATACGTAAAATAGGTGAAGGGTGGAGATCAATCAGAGGAAATCACGCCAAATGGGAAGACAAGTTCTCAAACCGATTCCAGGACTGAACTTGTCGCTTAGCTTTCAGGCTTTAAATTGTCTTCAGCTTGAAGGTGAGGTTTCACTGGGGACTTGCTTCTATCTGCCTAGGCATGTGGCTGCCTTCTGCTCCTCTCAATAGTAATGCTACTAATGAATGTGTTATTCCTATTTTCCAGATTAGAAAACTGAGGTTGGTAAAGCCTGAGTATTTTGACTAAAAACATGCAGCCTGTAAGCTGTAAAGTCAGGATTTGGACAACATACCTGATCCTATAGGTCTATAGATTTTAGTGATTTTTATATGTAAAGGTAAGAGGTAAAGAATAGTAAAATTGTCATATTGAGCCCTAAACTTAATAATAAACCAAACCATTAGAATATTTAGCTTGTTATGGATAGTCATGTAATTATATTTAAAAAAAAAAAGTCTATGGTGGTATCTTTAAGCATCTTCAAATATTATTAATTTTTCTTCTGACCATAGACAAACTCTGGTCAAATCTGCCTCACATAATCTTCTTCGGTTTAATTTAGACTTCTTCTTGAAAAGTCTCAACCTAATATTGGAGTACCTCAGTTATTTGAAAGACGCAAATAAGATTCACTTATGTTTGTTGTGAAGTGTGAATATCAAGCATGTCCATCAGTTGTCTCTAATTGTGTGTGGAGGACAGTGTTGCATAATAAATAGACCTCCTTTGTTGTTGAATGAGGCTTTGTTTTTGATGAGCTTTGATTAGTCAAAAGCCTAATAAAATAAAATTCATCTCATTCTATTTGCCAAGGATATCAAATCACCTTTGTAAAAGCAAATGAAGTGTTCTTAGGTGTTAGTTCCGTTTGTACATTCAGCTTCCTTTTCTTAAGAAACCATGTAGTATTTTAACTTTAGGAGGGCTTAAAAAACCAGAGTAGGATGGGAAAATAATTTCTTGGGGGACTAAGGAGACCCCACACAGTATAGAAAGGCATTGGCTATTTATGGAGTTTTCAGACTGATTCCTAGAGAGATAGGCTAAATGCAAATGGGAGCTTATGCATTTTAAACCCTTCAGTAACCAACTCTACATGAAAACAAACCTATTTTAGCAAAAGTCCACAGAACTGCTTCATTCTATTTAAAATTTGTGGAACAGTTTAAAGATACTCATAAATACATAATTCTTGGAGTATAAAGGATAAAACATTTTCCATAAATCAAAGATCTATAGTAAGTTGAAAAACTACTAAAACAAAATGAAACAAATACAGTGTTCTTAGATTATCTTGCAGCAACAGGAGCAGAAGAATGTGTTGTCTTCATACAACGGTAATGTATTTACATCTCTGCCACTGTTTTTTAAAAATCCTAATATTGGTATAATTATTTCCAGATATTTAAATATATAATATTTTAATATAAATTTTATGTTTTATTCTATTTCAATATAAATTTTAGGTGGATGTGGTAGCAGAGAAAAGAGTTATTTGTCCAAAATCTGGGGTCCCTGTTACTTAAATGCAGGCTTTTCATTGGAGGAAATGCCTCCTAGACCCCATTTCCCAGAGTCCATTGCAGTTAGGCAAGTTAGATGTAGCCATATAATTGAGCCTAAGGCAGTGGAATGTGAGAATTTCTATGCAGGACTCAAAAAATCTCCTCCAAGTTTTGTTCTTCCAATTTTTTCCCTCTTCTAGCCAAGTCAGTGTCCAATGAAACTTTAGAAGCCCTGTGTCGAAAATAGCTATATTAATCAACCTGTCTCACTGAAAACCACGTGGAGTAAAGTCCTTCCTCCTTCCAGTTCTACACCAAATTATGAGTAATGCTGCATTGGAATGTCATGTAGGCAAGAAATAGAAATAGTGTTGTGTTAGATCTCTGAAATTTTGGAGTTTATTTTAGCAGCTAATGTTATGCTAACAAATATAGAAGCAACAATTGGAAAGTTGTTTAAAATACATTATCCTTTTTTTAAACAAAATTTTTTTGAGATGGAATCTCTCTCTGTCACCCAGGCTGGAGTGCAGCGGCACGATCTCAGCTCACTGCAACCTCCACTTCCTGGTCCAGGCAATTCTCCCTGCCTCAGCCACCCAAGTAGCTGGGATTACAGGCACCTGCCACTACTACCAGTTAATTTTTGTATTTTTTAGTGGAGACGGGGTTTCGCCATGCTGACCAGGCTGGGTCTTGAACGCCTGACCTCAGGTGATCTGCCCACCTTGGCCTCCCAAAGTGCTGGGATCACAGATGTGAACCACTGAGCCTGGACTAAAATATATTATTATTTAATGTGAAATGTTATGAAAGCTTTTTTCTCATTTAAATAATTTAATTATCATTTTATAATGATTATTTGTAAAATATAATTGAAAACCTCATTAATGCATGATTTTATGTAGTATATATTTATTGAGAAAACTACTGGATGTAACATCTAATTTTCAATAGTAACAGATATAAATAATATCACATATATCTCTGTCGGCTAGGAACTTACTCTGCTTAAGGAGAAAATAAAGCATTCAACTAATTATAATTTAATATAATATTTGACAAGTAACCATAAATTGATGTCCATTGGCAATAAACCATTTTTCGAAAGTAGAGAAAGGACAGCTCACATATACATGGTAGAGAATGCTTGATGCAAGAGGTGAAATGTAAATGGACACAAATCGAAAATGTGAGAAAAAGGAAAGTAAGATGATAAGGTATATGAAAGATCCAAGAATTAAATCAGGTAGTGATGCTTCACATCCATTGGGAAAAGTGGAAGAAGTACTCCTAGAAGTGGCAGAAAGTGGAGAAAGGGAGAACAAATGTACTATTTTTAAAATTATATTGAGGAAAATCTGAATTATTTATATTAGGAAGAGACAGAGTTACTATTCCATCTGAAACAGATCAACAACAGAGAGTGACAGAAATTGTATCAACACAGAGGACTAAATTTATATTAAGGAAAAAGAGAATTACCAAAGACTTGTGAGTAGAATTCTATATAATCAAAATACTTTTAGAAAAGTGAATCTGTTGACAGTGTAGACAGTGGAAAGAATGGAGAACCAGGTAGAAGAGTAAAAATTTCCAACAAACAAAATACTCTAATTATAAAGTAATCAGACCTTGAATGAGAGTTGTTGCAAGAGAAATGGAGAATGAAAAGCACATTTGAAAATACTATATATTTTAAGGAAAGAACACAATTTCAAGAATGAGTAGACTGGGCTAGGGACAAAAGGGATAATCAAACACATTTGTTTTCTGACTATTCTAAATTAAACAGAGATCTTCCAAACCATTTATGTAATTAGAAGTCTGTAATCAAATTTCAATATCATCTACTCTCTTGCGTGCAAATGTTTCTATTATTCTAGTGTGTCATTAATGATAAATAATCTCTTGGACCAAAATATTAAGTAAGTGCATATGGGAATGTTTCCATAATTTGGTTTCTAGAGTATTCTTTTTAATGACACTATTTTTCATTTATTTATAAATGATAAATTCCATCAATTAAACCTAATTATTATTATTATTTTTATTTTATTTTATTTATTTATTTATTTATTTTTAATTTATTTATTATTATTATACTTTAAGTTGTAGGGTACATGTGCATAACGTGCAGGTTTGTTACATATGTATACTTGTGCCATGTTGGTGTGCTGCACCCCTCAACTCGTCATTTACATCAGGTATAACTCCCAATGCAATCCCTCCCCCCTCCCCCCTCCCCATGATAGGCCCCGGTGTGTGATGTTCCCCTTCCTGAGTCCAAGTGATCTCATTGTTCAGTTCCCACCTATGAGTGAGAACATGCGGTGTTTTAAACCTAATTATTTAAGCATTGACTGTCCAAAAAATTTCATTCTGTGTGGACAGATGCTCCAATGTTGACACAAAAGTCTGCCTAATGATAGAAACACATTGTTGACTAAGCAAGTTAAATAAATGAAGGAAAATTTCTTCCACTCTCTTTAGTGTTAATCGTAGATACTCACTCTAGCCCCCTCCTTCAACATTTTAGAGAAGAGAGTGTAGCAATATCATGTATCTCTGTTGGCATCATTAGCTGGCATTCTTTGGATACTTTAAACCAAAATCAATGCAAAAATTAATTCAACTAGTCAAAAACACTCATATCTAAAGTTTAGAGGCTTCAATTTATATCACTGCACTTTAAAGACAGCCTGTTGTATGACTAGTTTGGGAGTCTCATCCTTCTAACTAAAAGATTGCCTCTCAGTTGAAGATGGGCAATCCTGAGTCTTAATCAAAATTAACAGAATTTGTATCAATTTCATTTCCTGCATAGGCAAAATGTCAAGTTTTCTGATACTAAACTGAGTATTTAAAAGTTCACGAAGATATAAAAGAAGCCAAATCTTGAGAAAATTTTTAAAAATTGTTAGAATTTGAAGACTCCATAACAAAGTTGGTGTAGAATTTCCATTAATCACCCTGTTAATTATAAAACAATGAAAATAATATATTTGAAGTGTCTACCACATACTTGAATTCCTACATCAGAACAAGGTGAGGAATACTAGCAAAGGAAAAGACTGACTTTAATTTACCCAGTGTCTTGATCCATGTCTGGAATATAGACATTCCTTTGTTTCTCTCTGTTTCAGTAAGTAAGCATGGAGAACCCAGTTTGGTCATTCCTCTCCCTAAACATTCATTCGTTCTTTCATGAAAAAAAAAAAAAATCCTGTAATGCCAACTTGCTTAAAAAAATGTGTTGAAATCAAGACAGGTACAGGGAAACATCCCTTTAGCTCTATAAAGAACTGTAAACTATATTGCTAACAATTTTATGGGTTAGTCAGAAAATAATTGACCATTTTAGACAAATAGCTCTTAGGCATTGGGAATTGATAGCCATCATATTTTAAATAGATCTTCCTCTATTCAAAATGACTAAACAAACAAAAATCGTAAGACTCCCCAAAAGAGTATGCAACATAAAGAAAATAAAATAATGTATTGATAGAAAACATATTTATGTAATTAATTTTTCTGCAAGATGTAAAAGAAAGTTTTACTAACACTTGACTCCACCAAAAGCTTATTCTCTAAAACAGGATTGGGAGGTATACTAAGTAAGTAAACTAAAATGTAAAAATGAAAAACAAACGCTTTTTGATTAAAAAAAAAAACATGTAGGAAAACCCAAAATGAAATAATAAAATACAAATTTCAATATAAGATGGTAAGAAGCAGGTTTAACCTTGTGTAAAATTACATATGAGATATGGTGAGAAACCATTCCAAAATGCCACAGAATATGACAAAAAATTAAAATAGTAAGTGAAGATGATTAGCACAAGAAGTGAAAAAAATAGAGTAATAGGAACAAAAATAAAAATTAGATATAATTAAAGAAAACTTTCCTGAATTAAATAGTGAGCTTGGCCTACAAGTATTCGTTTATTCTTAAAGATCAAATACTTCACTGCAATATGTTTAATTGTCATTTCAAATATAAAAGAATATCTTGCAAGTGTTCTATCAGGAAGTAATATAGTTTACCAACAAAAGAGCAAAAGTAAGACTAATCTGAGACGTTGTCTCTGTGATGCTAAACATTAAAGAAAGTTTACAGAGTGTTATTAATAAAAACATTGTATTGTAATTTAGGAATTTTATAATGATTTGGTTTGGTTTTGACCTACTAAGCAACAGAGATTTCCCAGAAGTATGAGTTTTTAAAATGTAAATTCTTAAGTAAACGGGACAAAAAAATATTTGCCCTTCCCAGGAGTGAGTCAAAACTATATATTTAAAAAGGCAAAACAATATATAAAAACGTAAGAAGTAGCAATAAAATTAATTACATTGCAAACTCTGTGAGACTATCCTTTCCTTTTGCTACGGGTTTTTTCCTCAGCATGGACACAATGCCTGGCTCAGAGGAGGTGCTCATAAAAGTATGAAATACATAACATGATTGAAATAATTTTATATATGGTTACTAAAAAAATTCAAGCAAAATTTTATAAAATCAGATATCTGTTTTTAATAATGTACATAGTCTAGGTGTATCAACAGATACTAATTTACCAACTACTTGAAGATGGGGTAAAGGACAAGATCAATGGAATTATCATAAATCACTTAATTTTATTGGTCTTTAAAAATGAAAGAAATGTAAGCTTAAATCTGAATTTTATAAATGTAATGGCAGTCACAAATAGAATTAAGAGCAAGACTTCGACTTCCTAAATCTTACAGATAATAAGTATAAATAAAATATTGCATAAACTAGAAAGAATATAAAAAAAGAAAAGAAAACTAAGAAAAATAAATAAATAAAATTTCCAATAACACAAAAATATAAATTAAACAATGAAGCAACTCTACTTGCTGTATCTTCTGTTTAAAATCAAATCCTAGCTCATGTTGTTTTTTGAAAAACTGGCCTCAAACTCAGGTGTGGTGGCTCACACCTGTAATCCCAGCCCTTTGGGAGGCCGAGGAGGGTGTATTACTTGATATCAGGAGTTCAAGACCAGCCTCTTTCTTTAGTAGAGAAACCCCATCTCTACTAAAAATATAAAAATCGGGCAGGTGTAGCGGCAGGTGCCTGTAATTCCAGCTGCTCAGGAGGCTAAGGCAAGAGAATCACTTGAAACCTGGAGGAGGAGGCTGCATTGAGCCAAGATCACGCCACTGCACTCCAGCCTGGGCGACAGAGCTAGACTCCATCAAAACAAAACAAACAAACAAACACACAAATAAAAAGGCCTCAAACAATATAACCCAGATGGTGAAGTAGAAAAACAAAAAGTTTACCCCACAAATACATTAATTAATTAAGCTAGCAAGCTGTGGTGTTAATATGCAAAAAAGTAAGACAAATTGCATTAAATAAGGACATGTTTAAAATAATAAAGGTGAAAAGTATATAAGAATGCAAACTCCATAAAGGCAGGTATCTACATCGGTTTTGTTCACTGACTATCTTAAGTACCTAGAAGAATTATAGCCTATACATGGTTCTTGTGATAGATACTGTGGTGCATACCCCAGATCCTAGAATCCAACCCCAGAATGACGTCCTCATCCCCACAGGTGCTGGTAGTATTGGCTGTGCAGCATATTTCCTCTTATGACGAGCCCTCAGATTAATGGAGACACTTTGCCAAAGGCCATGCCTCCTTCCCTGTGCATGACAGACCAATTGAGGTGAGGATGTAAAGATAATACAACTTCACCCCAATTGCGGATAGCTCTGAAAGGCCATTACAGCTCCAGAGCTGCATATAAGATCAGCCGAGGCTGTTGTAACTGCATCCCAGCCACATGTCTCTCTGTTCAATCTTGCTTCCTTCCTTTTTCAACAGGTACTGTTGCACAAAAGTCTCCATCACAGTCTCTTTCCCAAGGGTCCTAATCCAAAGCAGAGCTTAAAATATTGTTAAATTAATGATGTAAAATAATAATCATGATTGTTCATGAACTTTATAACGTAACTTCAAATCTGTAACCAAATATCTGTTGTGACTTATAGAGATAAATATAAATATTTATAATGAGAAAGGATGCTATGCACTTACTTCTAACAGTATATGGCAGATCAGGAATATTAAGTGCAAAATAAAGTCATAATGGAATAATTCCATTACCTTTAAGTTTTTATACTTTTTTCCCAATGATTATCCTTTAGTATGCTTGCAGTCCCTAAGTGTATATTTTTCTTTCTTCTTTAAAGGTAACTATTCATGTAAGATCAATTTTGTATACATTTTAAAAAATCCATTGTACAGAGATTATAACTCCTTTCTTTCAGGTTTTTGAAAACATGTAAGATTCTTTACAGTGCAGAATAGAATCCACTTTCCTAAGTATTCCTTAGTACTGGAAAAGAAGCAACATTTGTTATATATGAGAGTAACTGGGAGACATTCTCAGAGGTATGCATTTCAGAAACATGCCTCCCTACACATGTGGGCACAAGCAACATCACTGCACACTTTTATGTTACAAAAATTAGAACAAGCTCTAACTTTTTAGAATAACTCATGGCTATCTGAAAACACTGTATTAGAAATACTAAGCTCTATTTTTATGTGTTAGAGCAGATTTCTCATTCTAATTATCATGCGATAAAGAAAGGAACAGCACAAATAATACCAAACAACATGAGCTGAGCCAACAGGAAACAAAGAATTTCTCGAAATTAAAACCAAGGGTCTTATTCCTCTGGGAAAAAGCCATTGTGTGTGTTGAGCTCAGAGCCACCACATTACATATCAACAGGGGACATGATTCACACTGCATTCGACTTGTATTCTTTTGTGGCTTTGTTTTCTTTACATAATGCAAATATTTTCCACATCTCTAGATCCATTTTATGTGTTTTATGCAACAATTTGCATAGAGTTGATTTCATGTAAGTCAAGTGCTATATATTAGAAGAATAATCTCTACATGTGTAATTAGGTAAAGATAAATTGTATTACCTGATATTCTATGCTAAGAGCAGCATGCCTTTACTATAAGTATAGAGAAAGAGATAAAAACAAGGATAGAACCAGGAATTATCACTGCATTAATTCCTTTTTCTAACCAATGACATAACTAATAGACAATAAAACAATGTAGATACTCAAAGTAGCTGGATATTACGTGTTTTTTGGTTTCTTTAATTGCTTTAGACTGTATCTGCACCCATATCACCGTCTTCTACATCAATGAAGGACAGGTTCTATATTATGTTAAGACTAATCATTCTTCCTATGCTTCACATGTCATTCAAAGCTTCCATTTCAATTATTATCCATTTTCCTGTGTCTGTGACAGATACTATAGGTATGCATGTCGCATCACTTATCCAATTCTCCACTGTCTTACCTGTCTGTCTTCTAAGGGCTATACAAACTTTAAAAATACATGATTTCTCAGCCTCCTTTTCCATATTGGTTGACCATGTGATACAGTTACGGTCAATGAGATTTAAAAGGATTTTCCAGGTGCCACCTTCCCTCTCCCTCCTTCTTCCTGACTGAAAGGATGATGTGAGGCACAGAATACAGGAAGCTTGTGATTATAAGGCCATAAGCAAGGGCAAAAAGGAAGCACAGGCTGGGCGTGGTGGCTCACACCTGTAATCCCAGCACTTTGGGAGGCTGAAGTGGGTGGATCACAAGGTCAAGAGATCAAGACCATTCTGGTCAACATGGTGAAACCCTGCCTCTACTAAAAATACAAAAATTAGCTGGGCGTGGTGGCACATGCCTGTAGTACCAGCTACTCGGGAGGTTGAGGCAGGAGAATTGCTTGAACCTGGGAAGTTCCAGTGAGCCAAGATGAGGCCATTGCACTCCAGCCTAGAAACACAGCCAGAGTCTGGGGAAAAAAAAAAAAAAAGCAGCACCGCAGGGATCATGAAGCAGAAGGCTACAGAAATTTTGTCCCTTAATGGCACAGTAGCGCTTCAACAATCCATACTGCCGGGCATATTATGTGGGAAGAAGAAACCTTTATTTCTTTTAGAAATGTAAGCTGTATTTTCTGTCAATTGCATACAAAAATATTCCTATAAGTTATGCTCAATCTCCTCTACTTTCCACATCCAGTCCTCAATTCCTGTAAATTCTACTTTCTCGAATTCAGTGTTGTTCTGTACATACATCATATTGGTTTTAACTCAGGCTATAGCTATTACTTATTTTAATGCCTTAGAAAGCTTTCTGGTCTTCCTGCCTGTAATAGCAGACGCCACCTAATCCACACTCATTTCACTAGTGTCTCTTGATTATTTTCAGTAGGAAGTCCAAGATTATTATAATGACACATAAGACCATTAAAACTGTCCTTTGCCTACCTCTCCAGTTTCATAGACATCAAAATGCTCCCCACTCCACACTTCAGTGTATCACCCTGGCTTCACATGCCTTTATGCCTCTATGCTGACTACTTGTTCAGCCTGGAATGTCTTGATTGTCACTCCCCTACACCTTGCCCCTATTTATAATTCTGAATCTTATTTATCATTCAAGATATAAAAGTCTTCCTTGATACTATACTTTACAATTATCAATATTACATGTTCTATCAGCATACGCAGGTTTAACATTACTATTGGCATTACAACTATATTATGAATACCTGTTCGTTGTCTATCTTTACCAACCGGTTCTTTTGATAAATTAGTATTTATTTATTTTTACTTCCATACACACAATGGAACAGCTGGCATATATCAGATGCTCAATAAATTGGAAAAACCAAAAGAATGAAAAAAATGGTAATTAAATTTGATTGGAATCATATATATTATCAATTAACTATATCAATAACTACATTTAAATTTCTATTAATTTCCCAAAGTAATTTACATCTGCTTATATTTTGTTAACACTACCTCTTCATGCAAAAGTGTAGATAGCACAAGTATCATTTTACCTTGTGTGGCAGACAAGGAACTAAGGTACAAACAAGAAATGTGATTTCTATATTATAATGGAGTTAAAGATTAAAAATGAGGCTTTAAATTTTACTTTAGCATATTTTCACTGTTATACAAATAGCTTTCTAAATGCTACACAAGAACACTCAAAATGCTTTATGTAATGTCATAAAAACATTTTTGTTGCAAATGTTACTGGTTAAAAATTGCATCTATAATAAAGTGCTACTCTTTTAATAGCACCAATATATAGTTCTCTGTATTTTAGAAACAATCCTATTTTGATTTTGATTTTCTTATTATCAATGCTAGCAATGAGATCTGCAAAGATTTGTCATTCAATTACATCTCCTACTTCAGATGAGAAAAAGTAGGTCTCCTTAATATTATCTTTGCTGTTACAAAAATTAATGCAAAAAGTAAACATTCTCAAATACACAAAATTAGAATCCTCTTAAGAGGTCACCTTTTGCCTGGGTTATTGTAATAATCTCCTGCACAAACCTGTTCACCAACAGTCCATCATGAAGAGCAGCCAGAGTAATCCTGTTCAAATGTATATTTGATCATGTCACTATTTAGCTAAAGTCTTTCCAATTATTCTCCATTTTTCTCAGAGTAAATGTCAGAATTCTTACAAAATCTTAAATGGCCATAAAAGACCTGGCCTCACATTATGGCTCTGATCTCATCTGTTTACTTTCCCAATATTTCATTCTTCTCTAGCTACAGGGCTCTTTGTGTTTTGGAATATACCAGATACATGCCTGCCTCAAGGCCTGTGCCCTGGAAAGTACCTCTTCATGGAGTGTGCTTCAGATGAAGGCCTTAAGATCATTTCCTTCTTTTTTTTTCTAGTTTTTGCTAAAATGTCAGCATAACTACCACCACAATGGAATTGCAACCACTCTTCCAAGTATCTTTGCATTATGAAACAGTATTTATTACCCACTAAAATGTGACATAATTTTCCCTTTATTAAACTCTTGCTTGCTGTTTGTACTCCCCCCAACATACACACACACACACACACACACACAAATGTCATTTTATGAGGGCAGGGAATAAAATCTCTTTCGGATACTGATGTAGACTCAGAGCTCAGAAGGGTGTCTAGAATAGTACATGCACAACAATTTTGGATGAATATATTAAACATTGAAATATAGACCTAAGAAGAAGACAAAACCAAAAGAAAGATCTCGTAACAATACAATCCAATGCAAAATATTAGATTATCTGGTCTGGAGGAACTAATAATATAACATACCTTGCTCCCATTCAAAAAGTTGAGAAACTGAAAATATTGGGACCTTTATTTTATTTCATTGCTTTTTGAGAATGTTAAATAGTTGCTTCACTAATCTTCTGTGTGAATGTTTTCTGAAAGCTTGTTAGAAAGGTAGAATTTTGTTTCCACTGCACACTTACTAAATCAGAAATTACATATTAACACCCATGATTTGTATGCACCTTGAAGTTTGAAAAGCACTAGCCTCAACCAATCAAAGTTTCAAAGTTGAAAAACAAGAGTGTAACCTAGTAATGCAACCATTTTAATAGTGGTTTACCAGTGGGACAGTGGAAGCAGGCCATTCTGGGTATAACCAATTATTTAGAACTTACACCACCACCCTTTCCAAATTATTTGAAAGAAGGAGCAGGATTTTTATCATTGGCATTGTTTAGAACTGTTAACATGCTAAAAGTAAAGACTGATTTTAGTTAGCTTTATTGTTTTCAAATTCTCAATATGCACTCTTTTCCCTTATTGCTTGCACCTATAGTAGACCAGCCCCACTGCTCTACTCTTGGTATGTCATGGCTTATGGAATATTTTGTTGTTATTGCTGTTGTAACTGTTTTTCTTATGTGACACTATTTTCCACACATGTAAAATATTTTTCAATGTGGATGAAAAATGGCCATTATAGTACAGACTATCTTCCCGACATAATCCAGCGTCATACAAAGAATGATGAGCAAGTCTGGAAAACGCAGGGTACATTTCCAGATCTCCTTACTTTTACCTAAATGTTCATAAAACTGATTCCATAACAATGTCAATTTCCAAGTCCATCATGGGCGATTGAGTAGTGGCGAGCAAAAGATTAGGTCAATTTACATGTTATTTGCAACTAAGACCTTTGCTTGGCATCTCTAGCAACTCCCCCAGTTTACCCAGGTGTGCATGTACAACAGGAAAGGGTAAGTGAAGGAAGCAGAGTGATGGTAACTCTCACCTGATGTGCCTCTGTTTCATCAAGCCACCATGATTATGGTGTTTTGTTGTTGTTATTAACAAAGAAGATGGAAACAGCTGTTTTGAAACATTTAAAAACTACATCCACCCTTGACAAACAACATAGATTTCCAAGGCATTTTTTATGCCGTGTAAAAAGATTTTTTGAAATTAGAAAAAAAAAAAAAAAGTTAATTTTACTCAGTTCTTTTTTAGTATGCATGCATTTTCAGTCACTCACATTTTCTTTATAAATCAAGTAGAGGAAATGTATTGCTTGTGGAGAGTAAAATGAATAGCATTTTCAAGAATATGAAGAAAGCAGCCAGTGTGCATGCTTTCAACCCAGCTTGATCAGCGCTTTCCAGCTCTGGCTGCAAAGAGTAGGTGCTGCGTTTTAGAGGGAAGCCTCCTCAAATGAACTCTACTCCAGGAGAAGTTATCGTGGACAAAAGGCCAGTTCTCTCTCCTCCATTTCTGCCATTTCTCTCTCAAGTCTCTCCATCATAACATTACATTGTAGCATGAGATACATTTGAGATAGAATTACAGATGTGGGCTAGTCATCTATGCTTTTAGCACCATATCCATCACAAATAATTTATGTGTTCCTTTTGTTTTATTGAAAGGAGCCTTCTTCAGCCTTCTCTTATCTCACTTTGCATTTTATAATTGAAAAAAAAAAGTCTCATCAACATGCGGCTAACAGTAGTGGGGTGAATAAAATGTCATTGCCCAGTAGTAACCCATCTCTTTAGTTGATCTAACAAAGCCAACAAAAGAAACATGAGAACCCATAATTAATTTCCAATTTATGGTACAGTAATCAATGGATAATAGTGTCTAAAATGTGAAGAATTTTGTTGATGATTATTCACATAGTTATTAGAGGCTTACACTTCTAGAAGAATCAGGGGTGAGACACTTTTCAGATAGTAGATGATTTTGTGCTAGAGGACACTTGTTTAGGGCTAGTCCAGGTTCAGGCTAGTTTTCCCGGAAAGGTTAGTGGCAAAGCTATTTTGTGAAACTGAACAGGTAACTTCCAGTTATGGCAGATCTGAATAATTTTATGACTTGAAAAATAATTTTAAACAAATGATGGATCATGAAATCTTGTTTACAATCAAGAAAAGATTGAAGGATGTAATCTAAGAATTTTATATACTTGTTAAGTGTGATGGGTGAATTAACTAATAAATGTTTTATTATAAATATTTCCTCTAAAAACAGTAATATGTGGGTTTTCCCTGAACAATATATTGTAAACCCAAGCTTATATCATAAACTCTTCTGCCCACTCTTTTATGCCACATGTAGAATTAGGAACCAATTAAATCACATGAGGCACACGGGGCATAGCAGTATCCCTGTGTTTGTTAGAGAGTCAGTACACAATTTTATTTTTATTTTTTTATCTTTATTTTTTTGCCCCTGGAGTTCACAATCTAGGGAAGTAAATAAGACACAAGCTAAAATGTAACAAAAAGCCCAATGACTATTTATGATTGTATTGTTCTGGTTGTAGATAATAAATGCTATAGTATTTAGGATTACAAAGTTATTCCATTAAAGAAGATGTGAAAGCTCCAATCATACATGTAGAGGGAAACGTGGATATCCTTGGAATCACAGAAAGTTTGCACTTAAAGCACTTTCGACCTACAGTCTGAGACCAATATTTGTAGGAAGATAAGCAAAAACCAGAAAGTAGCATAAGGCTTAAAGGTCTTCCTTCCATGTTTCCCTCTTCTTAAGGAAATGCTACTTCTGTTATGATATCTGGCTAATGTGAGGGACATTTGTGACTTTGCCTTCAGCTGTTTCCTCAATGGCCTTTATTGACATTTCATTTCCTCTAAAATTCCCACTAAACCAGTCCTTTGAGTAACATTTGGCTCATAAGATATACACATATGGTCTTGAAGGAAAGCTTTCTTGGGCTTCACAGCTGAGTTTACACCTCTAGGAGGACTCCTGTGGAGTGTGAGTGAATGTAACAGGGAAAGCAAATGCTGGAATATCTGTAAACGGTGACTGAACATATAACAACACAATAATGTCAACAGATAGATGCAGTGGGACATTCTATATAAACTATGAATGTTGCAACATATATTCACTGCCTATCTTGCGTGTTCATTCAACACTAATTGAACAAATATTACTGAGGGCCAACAAGGTGCAAGACACTATTCTAGATTTTAGAGATAAGCTGTGAACGAAACAGTCAAACCCTCTGCTTAGTGGGGCTTACATTCTAGTTGGAAAGGCAGAAAATAAAACAAACAAACAAATAAATAAATAAATCCGCTCCATGCCAGATGATAATAAATTGCTAGAATAAAATTACAGCAAGATAGGAATAAGAGACAGACATGAGTGTGATGTGATATATAGTGTTTTCAGAAAAGTTTTCCTGGTAAGGTGACACGTGAACAGATCTGAATGAGTGATGAAGAAAAATCTATCAAAAAATGGGGAAAATATATTCTAGGCAGTGGGGAAAGCCAGTATTGTGGCCACAAGTGAGGCAGGAGTGAGTTTGGCATGTTTGAGAAAGAATGAAAGAGCTAATGTGGCTGGATGGGGTGAGGTGAGGAAAAGGGGGCAAGAGATGAGATCAGAAGAGACAATAGAGTGGGTGAAAAGCAGATTAAGGGAATTTCAGAACAGCTTCACTTGACTCCAACTCTGCTGGAATAATTCATTAAAGATCTACTCCATACTAGCCGAGAGGATATAGGATTAAGTGTGCAAATGCCTCTGCTTTCCTAGAGTTCACAGTATTAAGAGTGAGACAAGAACAAAATTGAAATATAGTGTGATATCTTTTCTTCTAGGTACAAGCTCAAATTGCCAGGGCACACTTAGAAAAATGTATATAAATTTTCCTGGTACAGTCATGGAAGGCTAATTAGTGCACGTGACACATAGACTGAGCTTTGTAGGACAAATTAGAGTTTCTGAGTTGACCAGTGAGGTGAAAATTATGCCAAGCTGCCTGAATGGTTTATTCAGAATTACAAAGGCATAGGCAAGCATTGCAAATTTAACTTGAGAGGTGTAGTGGAAAAGCAAAAAGCATTGGAACCAGACAACGGTTTGAATGTTATCTCTAAAACAGAGAACATTATTTAATCTCCCTTTAGAAAGAGATTTATAATAGTGCCTACCCTGTAGAATCAATGTGCTGTTTGGTGTTGCTAAATGTAAAGTGCCTGCTTTCTATTCCATGAACAGTAAATCCTAGTTATTGTTTTCACATGCAAAGCTCTCATCTTAAAGATAGATATAGGGTTGGTTTCATTATTTTATTCTCAGACTTTGTTCACAATCTGAAACAGAGTTGGTGCTCCATGAATATTTAGTATATAATGAATGAACTGGAACAGTTACTGATTCCTTTAAGTCACAATAATCCAGCTGATGGAGGCTAAAGAACTAAATTAAGACAATGGTAGTAGAAATAGGAAAAAGTAGAGATAATTCAGAGATAGCTAAGTGATAAAAGTAAGATAATATGAGGGAGGAGAAAAAATCAGGGATAACTTCAAGGTTGACAATTGAGCAACAGGAAGAATTTTGGTGACAGCCATAAAATAGGATAATCAGGAGGACCAGGAACTGGCTTCAGTTGTGTAGGAAGAGAAAAAAAATGAGGCCAAGCTGATTTGATAATTTTGAGATATCTACAGTCCATGGAGGTGAAAAAGCCTGTGGGCAATCAGAAATGAAGTCTGTTACTCAGAAAATAGATACACCAGCATTAATTGAACCCTTTGTGTAGATGAAATTTGGAAGATGGATTATTACAGAAGTGGATGAAGAGGGACAAGAATGTGTTCCAGACAATATTGGTATTTAAGAGGTAAGCATAAAGAAAAAAGATCCCTTGAAAAAATGTCATGACTTCACAGAGAATTCAAGAGAATCATGAGAAACTGGAATCCTTTATAACTTACTTTTTTCATGTATTTATAGATAAACAGTGCAGAGCATAGTTTGTTATAGCTTGAGTATTCTCTCACTGATAACTCTCTAACTTAAATCACCTTAATGGCACATACTGTAAGAGCTCATAATGGTGTATGAGAAATGAGATATGATCAATGATAGTAAGCCTCATAACTCAGAAGACAAAATTCTATTTGATTTCTATGATTTAGACATTAGGTTTCTATGATTTAAACATTTATCCCATTTTCATATTGGGCATCCAGCTTAATGTTATTTCATAGGTAATGAGCAGACAACTCAGATAAGTGATATTATTGAAGGAAACTGTTCCTGGTAGGTACCATTTACATTATCCACTCATTTTCAACCTTTATTCAGTTAGGTAAGATTTAAGGTTTCTATTATGTTCTCATTAAGCTTGAATACATTATTTGATACTAATCCAGATAAGGCAGTCACTAACACTCAAAAAAAGTTGGAAGATCTGTAGCCAAAATACCAACTTTTTTGTCATAACATCCATTCAGTAATTGTGCCTGAACATTTCTTCAGTTGCTTAAAAACAGTTTTTTCTTTCAAAATGCGTATACTCCTATATTAGTTTAGTTGATTATAATTTAGTGTTTCAGTGAATTGGGACTAAAATTCATTAAACTGCATTGTTTCACTGTAAGAGTAGATACTGTAGGAGTGTTAGCAGACATTCCATATTCATTTGAGAAGTACAATGCTGAAATTATCATAATGTGATCCCAATATTTCATGATTTTTGCAAAAGCATGGTATAGAAAAGCTTAGATATCAGTGAAAGCAAATGCAAGCATCCTTATGCAAGGCCTTCATTACTGACCTCATTTGCTTTGATATCAGAGTTAATCTGTCATAAATTGCGGACAAAATGAAATCAAGAATCCTCTACCAAATGAACAAAGTTTCCTTGTTTGTTTTTTTCTATTGAAAAAGAAAATTTCCCAATTAATATAAAGTGTAATTTTTCTAGATAGGACTTATGTATGCTAATTACAAATGAACACATACACGCAAAAACAGATTCTGTTTGGCCAAAAATTGAGAAGAAACAAAATTAAGCTGATCGGTAGTAAAAACAGAAGGTAACATAAATGAAGAACAGGAAAACAGATAAATAAGCTGGAAGTTAGTTTTTTAGTTTTGGGTTGTGAGTTTTGACTTAAGAAACATTTGAAACTGACTTCATTAACAGGAGGTGGAAAATAAAATTGCACACTGAATTAGTTAAACATTTCAAAGTAATTTCTTCCATGAGGGATATTTCAAATTAAAAACTACATATTTGTCATTAATCTTTGTTAGGGAAATTGGATTGATGAGTCTTACAATGTAAAGGGAAGGAAAATGGTTAGTATTTTTCCTGAAAATAATGGAACTTATAGTAAGTACAGAGTGAAAGAAGCAAATCTGGAACTTATAGTAAGTACAGAGTGAAACTCTACCCTAGTATTTTGTAGCTTCACTCTACAAAAAGCTGCAGTCACAGCAAAGAAGGCATGAGATGCTAAAATTCTGAAATAAAAACATGCTTTCTTTCAGGCCAGAGGGCTCAGAGAGAGGAGCCTGGAACAAATTAGGGAACCCAGGGCCTTTTATGGTTCATGTTTTCATCTTCTCTATGAGACACTATTACCTACCCAATTTCACATGGTTTTTATTTCCTCTTTTTTTCCCCAGGAAATTTATACTTTTTAAATTTAGGACTATGAATATACATACACACACGCACATACACATACATACATATGAATACATGTATTGTATATATACATACACATATATACATATATAAATATATAAAATGTCTAAGAATCTAAAATATCTCAAAAACAAATCAAAATTGATGATATAAATACCTGAATCATGTTTCTTTTCTTTCTTTTTCTTTTTTTTGGAGACACAATCTTGCTGTCACCCAGGCAGGAGTGAAGTGGTGTGATCTCCACTCTCTGCAACCTCCACCTCCTGAGCTCAAGGAATCCTCATGCCTCAGCCTCCCGCGTAGCTCTTATTGTTATTATAGGCATGTGCCAACACACCTGACTAATTTTTGTATTTTTTTAGTAGAGATGGGGTTTTGCCATGTTGGCCAGGCTGGTTTCAAATTTCTGGCCTCAAGTAATCTGCCTGCCTTGGCCTTCCAAAGCTCTGCGATTACAAGTGTGAGCCACTGCATCCAGTCAATATTTCTTAAAACTCTCGATGTCATCACAGATAAGGAAAGTCTGAAAATATGTCAAAAGCCAGAGGAAAATAAGGAAAAATAATATCTAAATGACATTTAGTATCCTTGATGGCATTCTGGAACACACACACACAATAGGTAAAAACTAAGAAAATTTGAATATAACTTTAGTTAATAATAATGTATCAATATTGGTTTATTAGTTTTAAATAATATATCATGCCAAATTAAGATATCAATAATAGGTGAAACTAGATGTAGAGTATATGAAACTCTGCATTATCATCACTATTTCTCTATAAATTTAAAACTATTCTAAGAAATAAAATTTATTACAAAAATTAAAGGAGAAATAATCAACCAGCCAATCATAATCTAAAGTTTCACATACATTTCTCAATAATTGTTAGAAAAACTAGACAAAATCAAAAGACTTCTAGCATTTAAATCATTTGCAAACATCATGACACAATTGATATTTTCAAAATTATAATCCACCAACTGCAAATGAAGGCTTTTTTCAGATGCACATAGTTTATTTAAAAAGACAGACTATATTCCAGACCATAATAAAGGCCTCAGTAAATTTTAAAAAGACCCAAATCATACAGAGTATGTTCTCTGAACACAGTCTAATACAATTTGAAATACATATCTTATATCTAGGAACACTCAAAATTTATACAAATTTAATAATATACTTCTAAGTAATCACAAAGGTAAAATAAAAAAGGCAATATAAATTATTATGACTTTGAGTTTGGTGTCAGCAAGATGGCAAATAGTTTTTCTACTCATATTCCCTCCATAGCAACAATAATTTGGCAGTGACTCATGGAAAAATTTTCTTCATGGGAACTTTGAAATCCAGTTATAACATATGAAACCCCAGTACAGCCCAAGACCAGGAAGGACCATTTTGAGAACACAGGCCCATGCCTTAGTGACAGCCTCACTAATTATGGCCCCAGCTACAAACCCGGAAACAGCCCTGTATTAGAGCGGACTCAGCAAAAGCCTCATTTGGCCTTGGTCCTGCTACCGGCACTATCTGCCAGGGAACTCAAGAGTAATATCCACTAATGCTCATATAGGCAGACCTACTAGCCTTGATCGGACTGCAGATCTTAAAGAGGCCCTGTAACCTGAATCTAGACCTTCCCAGCAGTCCTGCCCAACCAAGAACCTGATGGGAACATGTCCATCCATGCCCCTAAAGGCAGGCCCACTGATCCTGGTCCAACTTTGTATCTTGACGTGATCCTATAATCAGGCTCCAGCCCTCTCAGCCATAGTCGGGGAGTGGTCCTGCCTCCCTAGGGACTTGGAGGGAGGCACACCCATCAGTACTACCATATGCATGCCTACAGACCTAGGAGGACCTGAAAGCAGCCCTCTGGTTCAATTCAGGGCTGCTCAGCTATGATCTAAGGCAGGTCCTGCCTGCTTAGAGACACACTTAGAGATCTGATGGCAACCTTCTCAGGGATACAGCAGGAACCACATTTATTTGTACATCTTGTAACAGGCTCAACATTTGCAGACCTCACTGTAGATCCTGAAGTAGACCCTTGTCTCAGTGCCAACTCTACTGATCCAGGTCCTAGAGGCATCCAGATAGGACTTATGATCACTTTAGCCTCTGGTAACAGGCTTATCAACTGTAAATCGCACTGCAGAACCAGCAACAGCCACATAATATGGTTTTAATTTCATTCAATTGTAATATTAGAAGGAATCCTATCAATTCAGGGATTCAGCAGGAGATGGTATATACCTGCAAAAACTCCTCTATAGAGACTGGAAGAGTCGTTACCTCTTCAAATGCAGAGACAACAATACAAGACTGCATAGATTACAATGAATCAGGCAAACATTACACTTCCAAAGGAAACTAAGAAAACTTCAGCAATCAAATCTGGACAACTAGAGATCAATGAATTGTCTGACAAGGAATTAAAATAAATTAAAATAATAAAGGTCTCAATAAATTTTAAAAAGACCCAAAACATAAAGAGTATGTTCTTTCAACACAGTATTATTAAAATTGAAATAAATATCATATATCTAGGAATATTCCAAATTTAAATAAATTTAATAATGCACTTCTAAATGATCACTTTTAAAATAAATAGTACACTTCTAAAAATCAATTAAAATTTCATTATCAAGCAAAATTAGAAAAACAATGTACAAAAATTAGAAGTTTAATAAAGAAATAGAAATGATAATAAAGAACCAAACAGAAATTTCAGAACTGAAGAATGCACTGAATGAACCAAAAACCTTAATAGAAAGCTTCAGCAGCAGATAGCCATGCAGAAGAATCAGTGAACTCAAAGATAGGTCATTTGAAATTAGCCAGTTAGACAAATGGAAAGAAAAAAGAAATAAAAAAGGTAAAGAGAGATTACAGGACATATGGAATACCATCAAAAGAACAGATATACACATTATGGGGTTTCAGCAGTAGAAAAAACAGAGAAAGGGAAGGAAAGCTTGCTTAAAGGATAATGGCTGAACACTTCCCAAATCTTGCAAGAGAGATGGATATCTAGATTCATGAAGTTCAAAGGATATCAAGTAAAATCACCCCGAAGATTACTCCAAAGTGCAATATAATAAAAATTCAAAATCAAAGAAAGAGAATTTGAAAAGCAGCAAGTGATAAGGAACTCAGCACATCCAAGGAAACCTCCAGTAAGACTATCAGAAGACACCGTGCAAGCCAGCAGTGAATGGGATGATATATTCACAGTAGTAAAAAAAAAAAAAAGGAACTTTTTCAAACCGGAATATTATTACCAGCAAATTTGCCCTTCAGAAATATAGATAAATAGAAACTGAGAAAGTTCATCACCAGTAGACCTGCCATACAAGAAATGAAGAAGGGAGTTCATCAAATTGAAACACAAGGATGTTAAGTAACATGCAATTTGAAAATATAAAAATTTCTGGTGAAAGTAAATATAAAATCAAATTCAGAATACTCTAATACAGTAATGATCATGTGTAAATCACTTTTAATTATACTATAAAAGTTTAAGATCAAAGGTATTAAAATATAGCTACAGTAATTTATTAACAAATATATAATATAAAATATGTAAAATGGGACAGCAATGACATAAAATGTAGGGAAGGGGTGAAAGTGTAGGGTTTTTGAATGGTATTTATTGTATTAGCTTAAACTACACTGTTAAAACTGTAAAATGTTTAAGCCTTTTGCGACATATGCAAAACAATAAATGTGATACACCAATTAATAGAATGCAGAATAAACACCACAAGATAATCTCATTAGATTCATAAAAACATTTCATGAAATTCAGCCTCCTTTCATAATAAACACTCTTTCAGTAAATTAGACATAGAAGGAAGGTGCTAACCCCCCCCCACAAACAAACAAACAAACAAACAAAAAACACTAGTAGTAGACATACAGAAGATAAAGAGATAGATATCAAAATATACCACTGAAAAGTCAATAAATAACAAAAATAGACAGCAAGGGAGGAAGAAATGAATAAACGAATTACAAATAAAAAATAAAATAGAAAACACTTTTTTTTTTTTTTTTTTTTTGAGACGGAATCTCGCTCTGTCGCCCAGGCTGGAGTGCAGTGGCTGGATCTCAGCTCACTGCAAGCTCCGCCTCCCAGGTTTACGCCATTCTCCTGCCTCAGCCTCCCGAGTAGCTGGGACTACAGGCGCCCGCCACCTCGCCCGGCTAGTTTTTTGTATTTTTTAGTAGAGACGGGGTTTCACCGGGTTAGCCAGGATGGTCTCGATCTCCTGACCTCGTGATCCGCCCGTCTCGGCCTCCCAAAGTGCTGGGATTACAGGCTTGAGCCACCGCACCCGGCCAGAAAACACTTAATAAAAAGACAATGCCTTTCCCTTACCTATCTTAATGATACCTTACAAATACCAAAGTCTTACCTATCCATAATTACTTTAAATATATTGAGTTAAACTGTCCAACCAAAAGATATAAAGTGGCTGAATAAATAAAATAAACAAGATCCAACAATATGCTGCCTACCAGAAGCTCACTTTAGCTTTAAGAACACACAGAGTTCAAAAAGAGAAGAGATGGAAAAAGACAATCCATGCAAGTGATAACTGCAAGTGATAACCAAAGAATCAGGGGTGGCTATACTCATATCAGACGAAATAGGCTTTTAGTCAAAATCTGTCACAAGAGACAAAAAGGTCACTGTATAAAAACAAAATGATCAATTCATAAAGAGGATATTTTATATATATATATATATATATATATATATATATATATATATATATATATGCACCCAATATGGGAGCAACAAAATATACAAAGGAAATACACAGCAATTTAATAATAGCAAGAGACTCAATACTCCACTTTCACCCATAGACAGAATATCCAAACTGAAAACCAATAAGAAAACAACAGACTTGAACAATATGGATCAAATGAATTTGACAGAAATATAGAGAACATTCCATCCAATAGCAGCAGAAAAGACATTCTTTTCATGCACACACTGAACATGCTCCAGGATAGAATATACATTTGATCATAAACAAATCATAGCATATTTAAGAAGACTGAAATCATATTAAGTATCTTTTCTGATGACCATGTTATAACTAAAAATCAATAAGGTGATAATATTGGAAAATTCACAAAACAACACTCTCCTGAATAACCAATGAGTCAAAGAAACAACTGAAAAGGAAATAAAATAATATATTGAGGCAAACAAAATTGGAAACTAGTATATAGAAACTTATGAAATATTGCAAAAGCAGCTCTAGGTGGAAGTTCATGGTGATAAATGCCTCTGTTAAGAAAAAAGAAAGATCTTAAACACCTAATTTCACACCTCAGGGAACTAAAAAAAGGATGAACAAACTAAGTTGACAGGTAGCAAAACTATGAAAATAATAACATTAGAGTAGAAATAAAATTAAATAAAGACTAGAAAGACAATAGAAATGATCAAGAGATCATTGTTCGAAAAAATAAACAGAATAAACAAATCTTTGGTCTAAGAGAAATGTAAAGAGAACTCAAATAAATGAAAGAGCAGACATTACAATTGATACCACAGAAATACAAAGGATCATTAAAGACTACTGTAAATAATTATATGTCAACAAATTGGGTAAGCTAAAATAAATGGATAACTGCCTACAAGATTGAATCATGAATAAATAGAAAGTGTAAACAGATCAATAATGAGTAAGGAGATTGATGCAGTAATTAACAAAATCTTCCAAAAAGAAAAGACCAGGAACAGATGGCTTCATGAATGAATTCTAACAAATATTTAAAGATAAATTAATATCAATCCTTCTCAAACTCTTTCAAAAAACTGAAGAAGACAGAAAATTTCCAAATTCATTTTATTAGTCCAGCATTACCATTATACAAAAGCCAGGTAAAGACACTACAAGAAAATAAAATTATAGGCCAATGAACAAGAGTGAACATAGCAAAAATTCTAAGAAAAATACTAGCAAGCCAAATTCAACAGCACATTAAAAGAATTATAACCAATTTATCATTGGCATGTAAGGATAGTTCAACATATACAAATCAATAAATGTGATATACCACATTAATAGAATACAGAATAAAAACCACAAGATCATCTCATTAGATTCATAAAAAACAATTCATGAAAATCAACCTCCTTTCATAATAAACACTCAGTAAACTAGATATAGAAGGAAAGTACCTCAACATATTAAATGCTGCATATTACAAGCCCATAAATAAAATGCATCCAAACTGGAAAAGAAGTAAAATTATTTCTGTTAACAACTAATATGGTCCTATATGTAGAAAACTGTAAGGACTTCAACAAAAAACTGTTGGAGTGAATAAATGAATTTAGCAAACTCTTAGGACACAAAATTAACATATAAAAATGTAATTGTTTCTATGTATTAACTGTAAACCATCTGAAAAAAATTAGGATAAAAATTTCATTTACATAGCATCAAAAAGAAAAAAAATACTGAGAAATAAATATAACCAAGGATGTGAAAGACCTACACCTAAAAACTAGAGCACATTGATGAAAAAAGTTAAGAGACATAAATACTTGAAAAGCTGTCCCATGTTTGGGCATTGAATGAATTAATAATGTGAAAGTGACCATATTATGCAATCCCTATCAAAATTCCAATGGCATTTTTCACAGAAATAGAGAAAATAATTCTAAAATTCCTACAGAACTACAAAAGACTCCAAATAGTCAGTGCAATCTTAGTAAAGAAAAAAAAAAAAAAAAGACATCGCAATTCTTGATTTCAAATTTAATTATAAAATTATAGTAATAAAAACAGTAAAGTACCAGAATAAAAACAGACACACAGTCCAATGGAACAGACTGGATAGCCCAGAAGTAAACCCATGCATACACAACCAACTAATCTTTGAAAAGGACCCAAAGAATACACATTGGAAAAATGATAGTCTCTTCAATAAGTGGTGTTGTAAACACTGAATATCCATATGCAAAAAAAAAAAAGAAAAAAGAAAAAAAAGAAATAAACTGGATCCCTATTTTATACATACACAAAAGATTAACTCAAAATGGATTAAAGACTTCAGTGTAAGACCTAAAACTGTAAAACTATAAAAATTCTTAGAAGAAAACATAAGGAAAAAACTCCTGGACATATTGGTTTTGGAAATCATTTTCTTGGATATGACACCAAAAGCATGGGGAGCAAAAGCAAAAATAAATGAGTAGACTACAACAAACTGAAAAATCTTCCATATGGAAAAGGAAACCATGAATAAAATAAAAAGGCAACCTATGGAATGGAAAATATTTTCAAATCGTATATCTGATAAGGGTTAATGTCCAAGATATATAGGAAGCTCATGCAACTTGATAGCAAAAAAACAAATAACCCAATTAACAAATGGGAAAAGGAACTAAATAGACATATTTCAAAAGAAGTTAAAGGGCCAACAAGTATATGAAAAAGTGCTCAAAATGACCAATAATCAAGGAAATGCAAATCAAAACCATAATGAGATATTGCGTCACTGTTAGTAGACTATTAACAACAAGATTTAAAAAAAAAAAGTGGGAAAGATTTCACAAGACACCAAAAGCAATTGCAACAAAAGCAAAAATTGACAAATGGGATCTAATCCAAAGAGCTTCTGCACAGCAAAAGAAACTATCAACAGAGTAAACAGACAATCTACAGAATGGGAGAAAAGTTTTGCAAACCATACATCTAACAAAGGTCTAATATGCAGTATCCACAAGGAACTTAAATTTATAAGAAAAAATGAACAACCCCATTAAAAAGTGGGCAAAGAATATGAACATACAAATTTCAAAAGAAGACATACATGCAACCAACTAACATATTTAAAGGGCTCAATATACAGATCATTACAGAAATGTGAGTCAAAACCAAAATTAGATACCATCTCACATCAGTAAGAATGGCTATTTTTAAAAAGCCAAAAAATAACAGATGCTGGGAAGGTTGGGGAGAAAAGGGAGTGCTTATACACAGTTGGTGGGAGTATAAATTAGTTCAGCCATTGTGGAAAGCAGTGAATTCCTTGAAGAGCTAAAAACAGAAGTATTATTTGACCTAGCAATCCCATTACTGAGTATATACCCAAAAAAATATAAATCATTCTACTATAAAGACACCTGTACATGTATGTTCATTGCAACACTATTCACAATAGCAAAGACATGGAATCAACCTAAATGCTCATCAGTGGAAGACTGGGTAAAGATAATGTGGTGCATAGACACCATGGAATACTATACAGCCATAACGAAGAACAAGATCATGTCCTTTGCAGGGACATGATGGAGCTAGAGGCCATTATCCTTAGCAAACTAATGCAGAAACAGAAAACCAAATACCACATGTTTAGTGGGAGCTAAATGATGAGAATACATGAACACAAAGTGTAGAATAACAGACACTGTGGCATACTTGAAGGTAGAGGTTGGAAAGTGGGAGAGAATCAGAAAAAAATAACTATTGGGTACCAGGCTTTTTACCTGGGTGATGAAATAATCTATACAACAAATCTCCATGACATGAGTTTCTCTACGTAATAAACCTGTACACGTAGCCTTAGACCAAAAACAAAAGATTGTTGTTGTTGTTGTTGTTGTTGTTGTTGCTGTTGTTCTTCTTGTTGTTTAATATAAGTGTTGGCAAGGTTGCGGAGAACAATTAGGATAACAATTTCATTTACAATAGTATATTACAGTTGGAACCCTTGGTGTCCAACTGTAATAAAAAACCACATGCAAAATCCTCATAAAATTAAAAATAGAACAATATAATTAAGCAATCCCACTACTGAATATATATTTAAAGGAAATGAAATCAGTGTCTTAAAGAGATACTTGCACCTCCATGTTCATTACAGCAATATTTACAAGAGATGAAATATGAAAACAACCTAAATGGCCATCGACAAATAAATGGATAAGAAAAAAATGTATTTGAAATACAAACAGGCACACATATGTACATAAACACACAATAAAATATTAAATGTTTAATGTGAGCATTTTGCAACATATTCAAAGCAATAAAAGAAAGAAGGAAGAAAGAAGTCCTGCTATTTGCAACAACATTGATGAACCTGGATGACATCATGTTAAGTGAAATAGTCAGACACAGAAAGACAAATACTGCATGATCTCACTTACACATGGAATCTAAAAAAGTTGAATTCACAGAAATAGAGAGGGAATGGTGGTTGATAGGGGCCAGCAGGTGAGGACTTGAGGAGATATTGGTCAAAGGTGCAAATCTTCAGTTATAAGATGAATAATTTATGGGAATCTAGTGCATGACATGGCAACTACAGTTTATAATGCTGTATTGTAAACGTGTAATTTGCTAAGACATTAGATCTTATTGTTTTCACCACACACACTGTATTAGTCAGGGTTCTCTAGCGGGACAGAACTAATAGGATAGATGTATATATAAAGGGGAATTTATTAAGGAGTATTAACTAACCTGATCACAAGTTCTTACAATAGATAGATGGGCAAGCTGAGGAGCAAGGAAGCTAGTTTGAATCCCAAAGCTGAAGAACGTGGAGTCCAATGTTGAGGGCAGGAAGCACCCAGCATGGGAGAAAGATGTAGGGGTTTCTTCTGTCTGCTTTTGTTCTAGCCTTGCTGGAAGCTAATTAGATTGTGCTCACCCAGATTGAGGGTGAGTCTGCCTTTCCCAGTCCACTGACTTAAATGTTAAGCTTCTTTGGCAACACCCTCACAGACACACCCAGGAACAACACTTTGCATCCTTCAGTCCAGTCGAGTTGACGCTCAGTATTAATCATCACACACGTATGTAAAATAACTATGTGATGTGATGGATATGTTAATTATCTTGATTTGGGTAATCATTTCACAATGTGTTTACATATTAAAGTATTGCATTGTACACCTTAACTGTATAACATTTTTATTTGTCAATTAAATCTCAATAGATAAAAGAAAATTGTGCTTTATTTCCATCATTTCTTGAATTTCAACAATATCTAGTTAGTTTACCAATTTAAGTTATGTGGTAATACGTGATGAAATATATTCTAACTACTTCAATATGTTCATTGCTGAAACAGGTATACAAAGGTTTATACCAGAATAAAAACCGTGTGAATTTCAAACTGGAACTTAAGTTAGATCAATGACATTACCAATTGCCCCGTAGGGAACACTATTCAGCTTAAATTAAATATTCCTTGAAAACGTATGTTCATTGATGTCTACAAAAATTAGAGATTTATTTTGGAGGAAAGATTATATATGTTTGAGCTAAAATCCATTTAGAAAATATTATGACATCTTTTGAAATCATAGGTAATTATAAATATTGTACAATTTGTCTGACAGATATTTATTTAGCTATGTTGATTCTTAATTAGGTGTGCATGAAGTTTTAAATCTGTGATGATATTTGTGTTTGTGTGTATGTTGGCATTGTGAGAATATTGGTCAGTTTCCTTGTTTATTATTGGATAAATTATCCAGAGAATCCTGTGGTATATTTGCCACCAGTGACAATTAGAATGAATAGAACATAAGAACTCAGGTCTGCTGTCTTCAGTCAAAGTTTTTAAGCAATTGAAGACTTTTCTAACTTATTCATATATTTTGTTTTAATTTAATTTATATTTATTTAGTAAGTATTAGAAGAAAAAAGTGTTTAAGTCTCAGAAGCTGTTTTTTTCCCTGAAATATTTTAGGAGTCTATCATTAGCATAAGAGTTGAAGACTTAAGGGAATGGGTATGTGGAAACTGTCTTGAACTCTCTCTCGCTCTCTAACTTTTTGTTAACTTCCTTTGCTTTTGCTTCTTTAAACTATCTGCTGCTCTTTTTACTCATTTCAGTACTAAATTTTGTATCATTTTGACTCTGCCTTGATAATAAGCATTATCAGTCTTCCACTACCCCATTCATTTTTTGTCTTTGGGTAAAAAACTTAAAATTGTAACTTACATTTATCTATGATCATAATTTTCTACCCTGAAGAAAATACAGGCATTTCTGATATGGAAAGATGGCTAGACCGGCCTAAATTATGTTTTCACAACTGTGAGAGCTGCCTTTTCAAAGCACCTCACGCACTTATTCAGGCTCTCATTTACCAAATATTTCATACCAAATGCAGGTGACTGGGCTTATGTTGATCTCAGTTTTAGAACAGAATATTGTATTGGGATAGATAAATCAGCCAATTTAGCAGTCATGTTCTAATAGAGTTAGCTTACTTAGTCTAGCTATAAAACACCAGAACATAAATAATCATAAATGTCTAATAATTTTGACATTTTAGAGTTTTTTGTTACGTTCAGGTGCTTATTTGACATTATAGAATGTATCAGCAGGGACCAAATTGCAAAATCAAAAGTAACCATATTTCTCACTTCAACCGTAATTCCTCCTTACCCTTAGTCACACTAATACTCCATTTAAGGATAAATTCAACATTAATGATTTTAAAAAGAAATTTAAAGGTGGTGTCTTAACTAAGGACTATCCCTCACCCCAAAATAAGTACAAATAAATTACTCCTTTACATATTTTATTTATATTTGACCAGCTCAGAAGACTAGTACTTAGTACCTGAATATGAAATGTACGAAACATATGAAATACATGTTGGCAGAGTCATCCAATAAATTAAAATTTAGACTGTTAAATGTCTCCTTGGCTTTTTAAATTTTAGTTTGTGTTCCTGTTCATTTTAACCCCTTCACCACTGCAGAGCTCATTGGCAATAGTAACATTGAAAACATGATTAATCGATATTTTTTGAGTGTTGGTTCCCTTTTGAGTTCAGAGCCAATCATTTACAGAGCAGGAAATAATGACATACTTTTCAGTAGCCACGGAAACTGGTATGTAGCACATTACATACAAAATAAAATTTCAAGAATGCTAAGTCCCCAAATTTGTAGCTCAGTGATTTTTGACAACTAAATATGGTTAGAGAATTTTTTCTCTTAAACGTGGGAATCTCAATATTAAAAAAAAAAAAAGGATGTAATCAAAAGTTGAAAAGAGATTTGATAGGAAATATGTCTAAATCTGTAATTAACTTATATATGACCCTCACCTTGTTACTCAACTTTTTTAAGTTCTTTGTTTTTCCCATCTGGACCACATTATTTGCCTCTCTTGCTGGAACCTTGGGAAGCTTAATGATTGTGAACCACTTTGACTTCCACAGCTAGAGGATGTTAGAGAAATGCAAATTATTATTGTTGTTATTTATTATTTATTGCTTTCTTTCCAAACTTAGTTCCAGTCTCAGCAGGCATACTCTCTGAGCTATAGAGGCAAATAAATAATAAATTCAGTATTAATCCCTCAGCAAATACCCAGAATAGCCTCAACAAGAACCAGTTAAAAATTGGTCTATAAAAATATTCTTATTTTACACTTCTATTAAAAGATCAACAGTTGAAAGTTTTAAAACTTGCCATAAACCTAATAATTTTATTTCTATTAACTTGCTCTACTTTGAACTACTGAGGATTTTCATTGCATGCAGCATTTTTACTCAGTTGAGATAACATCATTTTGAACTGGTAACATGTCTCTGCTTAACGTTTTCCTACAATTGGTAGTTTTAGTTTTCTTTCGATTAAAAAAACATACTTATCAAGTTTGCTTAATTCACAAAAATCAGATTTGAAAAGATTATTACATTAAGCTGGGCTAAAACCTTTTGGGTTTTTATTTCTAAGCAGATGTTGATCTTCTTTTTTAAGGTTGTTTCCCTTTCATAGTGCTTATAATCACCATATAACCTGAATTGTATTTTGTAAATGTTGAATAAAAATGGCAGATACTCTTATATTGAATATATACTAAGAGATTCTTATCAAAAATATAGTTACTTTTTATGGAAAATAATAGTAAAATGGAAAAATTAAAGCTACAAAAATGGAGTAGAGAAAATGCTTTCTTAACACAATAAGCATTCTACCTCATGAGAAGAAAACAATGTACATTCTTCTTTTCCTCACATACTATTGTCTCCATATGAATTAACACAAAATAATAATCAAAATGTGATTCATATAAATGTCATAATACAGTATTGATGCAGATAATTATTTGTAGTTTGTATTCCAAGGCAGGTAGTTTCTTGACATACATATTGCACATCTAGTACATTAATCACTATATATACATTTTATCTATCTCAAACATGTATTCAAATGCTATATTTATTTTTGTTTTCTTCATATATATTTGTAAAGGGTATTTATTTTATCAGCTTTAAAGCAACATTTTACAAAAATTTTAAAGTATAAATTGTATACATTCAGTTCATAGGTCAAAAAATCTGCAAAATCGATTTGAAAGAAATATTAATGCATGTATCAACACTTTAAAATGCTCTGCATATTATAAGTTTTCTCATAGCGATAATTTATCATCCATTCTTCTGATACAATAATAGGAATCACTAGAAAATAAAATACTGGAAGAAGAACAAGAAAGCCAACTTTATTATTTCATTTTCAAATATGATGAACAACTTATAGTGTGTAAGAAACTATCTGAAACTATGACTTGATTGTTCTGGATGGGGCCTCTGCATCAGTTTTTTTTCAAAGCTGCAGGTAATTCTTATGGGCAGCCGGTATATACTAAAGACAGAGATTACACAGATAAAATGATATAATACATTCCCTCAAAGTTTTGGAGCACAGTAGGGAAACAATCATCCAAATAAATAATTGTGTTTCAATGTAAAGTAGAGAAGGGTAGGAGAAAATGAAAAGTTCCTCAAGGGATGGAAGTTTCAGTTATGCAAGATGCATAAGTACTGGAGATCTAATGAACAACAGTGTGAGTATAGCTAACAATATTGTATTGTGTACTTGAAATTTGCTAAGAGGGTAGGTCTCCAGTGTTTCTCTCTCTCTCTCTTTCTCTCTCTCTCTCTCACACACACACACACCCTCACACACAGGCATGCACACACACAACAATAACTATGTGAGGTTATGCCTACATTAATTAGGTTCATTGTGATAATTATTTCACAATGTATACATATGTCGAAAGATTACATTAAAGATATATCATTTTTGTCAATTATTTTTCAATAAACATTGTATATAAAAATAGAGAAATATATAAAATAGAGAAAGAAAGAGTAAGATTTCTGCGGAGGATGCAGCTAAGAATTTAGGGACTACACCAAAGAAATATATAGTTTAATAAAGGGATGAACCAATTATGCAAATAATTAACAGTAGTAAGTGGTATATGAAACATGTATAAAAGTGTTACTGTAAATTAAAGGAGGGAGAGATCACTTGGTGATCAAGGATCCTATTGACCATATGGCAATACTAAACAAGCTGCAAGCTGTTTTGTATTTAGAGCAATGTACTCCAATGTGTGTGCATATACCCAAGGGAGCCATGTAGAAAATATTGGCTTATTATATTTGCATTTATTTTTATTTACTTTATATTTAGAATGCATGTGTGGTTTAAAAAAATTTAAATATGCACAAACTTTGGGTACTACTCATCTAAACACACTACTTTATTTAAGTTTATGCCTATTTCAGGCTAAGGCCATGTAATCCTTTTAAAAATATATCCCTTAGCATGCTTCCCTACATTGAGCATTGTCCTAATGCTCAAACTGAATTCTCAACTTGAACTTTTGATAACTTTGCTGATGTACTTCAATGAGATATTTTTATGAGAACGGATTGGTCTCTACACAAAGTCTTATATTCCAGTATCATTTATTGTCATGAGGTTAAAAAAAAAAAAAATTGTGTCCTATGAGGGGAAATAGATGTTATGGGCTTACTCATGCATTTTCTTCCAAGGGGAGAACTGATACATTTTTGTTGTTTTCCACACTAAGACACTCACATGTTAGTCAATAATATTATTCTAAATTTCTATTTTTGAGTAATAACTAGCTATAAAGAGGACGAAGTTAAAAGAGCAAAAACAAATAAGTTTCTTCTTTTCCAACTTGAGCAGCTACCTTTTCTTCTCTTCTCCCCGTGTCTCTGCCAAAATGTTGAAAATTAACTGAGTGCAGCTGAGCTCACAAGAGATTTAATGTTATTGCCACTTCTCACATCTCTTTGAGGAATCAGTTCTGATATAAGAAACACTAGGAGTTCCTGATAGAAGCGTTATCAATCTCCAAGGCATGGGTGGCTGGGGCTTTTGATTTTACTATACATTCACCTAAAATACTCACCATTTTATCATTCATTTAACAAATTTCCAAGTTCCAGAATTCCCTTTAGCATTCTGAGGCAAATACCATTCCCAAAGGCTACCTTTTCCTCCCTACGAATAGACTCTTCATTTTATGTTTAGATAACCCTGCAGACATTCCCCAATCTTTAGGAAAGCAGGAGCCTCCTACAGCCTCAGTGGGTGGTTATGATTTGTGAAAGCCAAACGTGGCATCACCTTTGCCAGATGTTTACCGTCAGAGGCTTCCTTACTCCAAAGAGTGCCATGCGACATGGCCAATGAGGCAGAAGAAGCCCTCTGCTAAGTTTCTGAGAAGACTTCTTTCTCTTACTATAAAAGCATGCAGTTCCTATGTTTCCTTCTTTTACGGAAAGACAGTGTGGAACTTAATGAATGCATTTCCCCAGCCATCTCGCAAACAAAAAAAGAAAGAACAAGATAATTGTGAAGATTTTCATTAAAAGCCATGCTGTTTAACAAACCCTGACCTGTTTAAATAGAGTTCTGATGATAAATAATTTTATTACACAAACTCATCAGTTTGTCAGCTTTCTACTAAATACTGAAGAAAACAGTCTTAACTAATATACTTTACCTAAATACACCAATTCTCATTAATCTTATTCTCCATGTTTCTGTAACACATATAGTTCCTACATATAATTTAGTACTAAATTTTATGGTAATTTATATTGCTTGATATTTGTTTTTACATGGATTCTAGCCTATAACATAATTGCCTTGAGTGTGGAAGCCCGATTTTATCTTTCCTGTGTATTTTCCCTTATGCCTTGCACAATGCTGGCTCATAAAAAGCTTAATGTATTTGAAAAGGAAGTGTGTGTGTGTGTGTGTGTGTGTGCAGCGGGGGTGTGATGTGCACACAGACACGTGTCTGTAGCCTCTTTCTTGCCTTAAAACTCAAAACTTTGTCATTGTTCTCCTGGAACATGGGTTTTTGTCTATTTTATTCTTTCCCAGACTAAGTCTTCTCTTTTTCTTACTTGCTCCTCCTCTTTAGTCTAGAGTCTATTTGTAGGTACTCAAAAAGCTTCATCTTTGATGTTATTTAATGTTCTTTTCTTTTCCCTTCCTTAAAGATTGTATTCACTATGATGCTCATTTCCTTTACACAAAAATGACTGTTATATATGACTCCTACTCTGATCTGTATCCCACATATCTACTGGTCACTGCCAACTACCTTATGTTGGTACTTCCCACTAATATACAATTATAACTTCATTTTGCATTTAGTCATTGCAAGTTAAAGTATAAGCTCTCTCCTCTGAATTTTTGCAGCTCTGTGTTTGTACCAGCTGAACACACTATACATCTCCCGCTTGTTTTAATAATTTATCTTCACTTAGACTTTAAGCTCCTTAAGAACAAGGATTCTAGCTTGTTAACCTTTAATTACCCTCTACCTATATATGTCTCAAATATACTATGAAATCAATAAATGCTTGAATGAATATTTGCTTCCTTTATTCTAACATAGAAGCATATCCTGTTAAGAAGAGAATTATTTTTTTCTCTTTATGTATATATTTCAGTATATTTGAGGTATCATCTTTTTTACATATAGCTAGGGAAGATATATTTCCATTGATCTGCTCAGCATGCAGAAATCTGTGGATTATGTTCTCAAAATTCCATGCTAGTACAGTTTAATTAAGATCAACTTTAATTTTTAGCATCTTGTTAATAGAAATAATTATATGTTGTTAAGTTTATATATTTTCATAAACTTGTACCAAAAAAACCCAAATATCATTTAATCCCTCTTTATTCTGAGGGTAAACATTTCATGAAATCCACTTCAGGAATTGAAAACATACATCCACACAAAAACTTGTACATGGATGTTCATTGCAGTATTAGTCATAATGGCCAAAAAATGGAAAAAGTTCAAATGTCCAACAACTGATGAATGAATAAATCAAACGTGAAATATATATATATATATATAAAAAATAAAAATTTTTAGCCATAAAAGGTAATAAGGTACTGATTTTTGCTATTGCATGGATGAACTTTGAAAGCATTGTCATAAGTGAAAGAAGTCAGACACAGAAGGCCAAATATTATATGGTTCCATTTATATGATATGTACAGAATAGGCAAGTGCATAGAGTCAAAAAGTAGTGATTGCTGGAGTCTGGGGAATGGAGGAAATACACAGTGGCTACTAATTAGCACTAAATTTATTTTTCTGGACGATTAATATGAATCATCCAAGATCTATTAAAATTCCTAATTACCTAGAGTGACGGAGTGGTAATGATTGATCAACTTTGGGAATATACTAAAAACCACTGAATTGTACATATTAGAGGAGTTACTTTTATAGTATGTAAGTTATATCTCAAATTTTTTTTGGAAAAAATAACTTGATGAAAACTAATGATTCTTGGCTTTCAGGATATTTGGATTCATAATATGTCAGGATACTTAGATAAAGGATGGGTTTTAATTAAAAAGCCCAATTTTGGCTGTATGAATGTCTTCTTTTGAGAAATGTCTGTTCATATCCTTTGCCCACTTTTTGATGGGGTTGTTTGTTTTTTTCTTGTAAATTTGTTTGAGTTCTTTGTAGGTTCTGGATATTAGCCCTTTGTCAGATGAGTAGATTGCAAAAATTTTCTCCCATTCTGTAGGTTGCCTGTTCACTCTGATGGTAGTTTCTTTTGCTGTGCAGAAGCTCTTTAGTTTAATGAGATCCCATTTGTCAATTTTGGCTTTTGCTGCCGTTGCTTTTGGTGTTTTAGACATGAAGTCTTTGCCCATGCCTATGTCCTGAATGGTACTACCTAGGTTTTCCTCTAGGATTTTTATGCTATTAGGTCTAACATTTAAGTCTCTAATCCATCTTGAATTAATTTTCGTATAAGGAGTAAGGAAAGGATCCAGTTTCAGCTTTCTACTTATGGCTAGCCAATTTTCCCAGCACCATTTATTAAATAGGGAATCCTTTCCCCATTTCTTGTTTCTCTCAGGTTTGTCAAAGATCAGATGGCTGTAGATGTGTGGTATTATTTCTGAGGACTCTGTTCTGTTCCATTGGTCTATATCTCTGTTTTGGTACCAGTACCATGCTGTTTTGGTCACTGTAGCCTTGTAGTATAGTTTGAAGTCAGGTAGCGTGATGCCTCCAGCTTTGTTCTTTTGACTTAGGATTGTCTTGGAGATGCGGGCTCTTTTTTGGCTCCATATGAACTTTAAAGCAGTTTTTTCCAATTCTGTGAAGAAACTCATTGGTAGCTTGATGGGGATGGCCAACAGACACATGAAAAAATGCTCATCATCACTGGCCATCAGAGAAATGCAAATCAAAACCACAATGAGATACCATCTCACACCAGTTAGAATGGCAATCATTAAAAAGTCAGGAAACAACAGGTGCTGGAGAGGATGTGGAGAAATAGGAACACTTTTACACTGTTGGTGGGATTGTAAACTAGTTCAACCATTATGGAAAACAGTATGGCGATTCCTCAAGGATCTAGAACTAGATGTACCATATGACCCAGCCATCCCATTACTGGGTATATACCCAAAGGATTATAAATTATGCTGCTATAAAGACACATGCACACGTATGTTTATTGCAGCACTATTCACAATAGCAAAGACTTGGAATCAACCCAAATGTCCATCAGTGACAGATTGGATTAAGAAAATGTGGCACATATACACCATGGAATACTATGCAGCCATAAAAAAGGATGAGTTTGTGTCCTTTGTAGGGACATGGATGCAGCTGGAAACCATCATTCTTAGCAAACTATCACAAGAACAGAAAACCAAACACCGCATGTTCTCACTCATAGGTGGGAACTGAACAATGAGATCACTTGGACTCGGGAAGGGGAACATCACACACCGGGGCCTATCATGGGGAGAGGGGAGGGGGGAGGGATTGCATTGGGAGTTATACCTGATGTAAATGACGAGTTGATGGGTGCAGCACAGAAACATGGCACAAGTATACATATGTAACAAACCTGCATGTTATGCACATGTACCCTACAACTTAAAGTATAATAATAATAAATAAATTTTTTTAAAAAGCCCAATTTTTCAGATATGAAAGATTTACTGAAATATGATAATCTATACTTTGTCAATAGTGAAATCTATTCCTATTATTCATATATTACCTCACTTGTGTATTACCTACTACTCTGTGGGGAAGGCTGAACTGTAAATTGTACATGAGTGACATGTACAATAATAAATAACATTCAGTAAGTAACCAATATTTAAGTGGCATAAAAATACTGTGGGATAATTGAAGAAAATGCTCTTAATTTTTCTTGGGGTTGGAAAATTGGATAATGTTTATTCTTGCTATTGGAGAATGAGTAGAAGTTTACCAAGTGAGCACTTATTCCACATAGAGGAAATAAAAATATAAAGAAAGAATATAAAATGCTTAAGAGAATTATGAGTCATCTCTATGGTAGAACCTAGCATGTACTCTTGTGTAGGACTTAGTAAAGACTTACCATGTCCCCTCGTGTCATTCTGTGACGTCCCCATCTTCTGGCTGCATTATAAAGGAAACTTTTAGATTTTGTTTAAAGTAATCCTTAAAGACCAAAAACGTTAAATTGTAATGCATTTGTATGTTTGATATAAAATAAATTTTTATTGTTTATTACAGTAACACCATTTAAATAAGTATAGTGAATTGACTGCCACTACACAAATTTGCAGTCATGTTAAGATAGATAATCCTGGAGATCTAATGAACAGCATGAGAACGGTAGTTAATAATATTGCATTGTGTACTGACAAATTGCTAAGAGAGTAGAATTTATGTGCTTTTACCACATACACAAAGGGAGTTACGTGAAGTGATGGATATGTTAATTTGCTTGATGGTAGTCATGGTTTTACTATGATGATGTACATCAAAGCATCATGTTATATACCTTAAATATATACAACAGAAAATAAAGAATTCAGCTGTGAGTGAAATAAAGAATACCATCCCATTTACAATAGCCACAGACAAATGAAATACCTAGGAATACAGCCAACCAAGGGGGTAAAAGAGCTCTACAGGAGAACTACAAAATACTGCTGAAAGAAATCAGGGACGACACAAATAAACAAAAAAGCGTTCCATGCTCATGGATAGGAAGAATGTATATAATAATAATGACCATACTGCCCAAAGCAATTTACAGATTCAGTGTTATTCCCATCAAACTACCAATGTCATTCTGCACAGAATTAGGAAAAAAAAACAAAACTGTTCTAAAATTCATGTGGAATCAAAAAGGAGCCTGAATAGACAAAACTGGAGGCATGAGATCACTACCAAACTTCAAACTATACTATAAAGCCACATCAACCAAAACAGCTTGGTACTGGTACAAAAACAAACACATAGACCAAAGGAACAGAACAGAAAACTCAGAAATAAAGCTACAGACTTACAATCATCTGATCTTTGACAAGGCCGACAAAAACCAGCAATGGGGAAAGGACTCCCTATTCAATAAATGGTGCCAGGCTAAGTGGCTAGCCATATGCAGAAGATTGAAGCTGGGCCCCTACTTTTTACCCTATACAAAAATTAACTCAAAGTAGATTAAAGATTTAAATGAAAGACCTCAAACTATAAAAACCCATGGAAGACAACCTAGAAAAGACTCCTCGTGACATTGGCCTGGGCAAAGGATTTTTGGCCAAGTCCTCAAACAGCAAAGTAACAAAAACAGAAATCAGCTAGTGGGACCTAATTAACCTAAAGAGTTCTGCACAGCAAAAAAAGAAAAAAATAAAAACTATCAACAGAGCAAACAGACAACCTATAGAATGGGGGAAAATATCCACAGCTATGGATAAAAAAAAAAGAAAGAAAAAAGAAAAAAAAAAGAGCCTAATAACCAGAATCTATAGGGAACTTAAACAAATCAACAAGCAAAAACAGCCTCATTAAAAAATGGGCAAAAGACATGAACAGATATTTCTCAAAAGAGGACATGCAAGTGGCCCATCAACATATGAACAAATGCTCAACATCACTAATCATCAGAGAAATGCAAATCAAAACCACAATGAGATACGATCTCACATCAGTCAGAATGGTTATTACTAAAAAGTCAAAAAAACTACAAATATTGGCAAGGCTGCGGAGAAAAGGGAATGCTTATACACTGTTGGTTAGTTATTTAAGCCATTGTGAAAAGCAGCCTGGAGATTCTCAAAGGACTTAAAACAGAACTATCATTCAACCTAACAATTCCATTACTGGGTATATACCCAAAAGAAAATAAATTGTTCTACAAAAAGACACATGTAGTCATATGCTCATTGCTGCACTATTCACAATAGCAAACACATAGAGTCAACCCAGATGTCCATCAGTGGTAGATTGGATTAAAAAAATGGTAAATATATACCATAAAATATTACACAGCCATTTAAAATAGATGAAATCATCCCCTTTGCAACTTGTTTAAAGCTGGAGGACATAATTATTATTTTTCTTTTTTGAGATGGAGTCTCACTGTGTTGCCTAGGCTGGAGTGCTGTGGCATAATCTCAGCTCACTGCAACCTCTGCATCCTGAGTTTAAGTGATTACTTTGCCTCAGCCTCCAGAGTAGCTGGGATTACAGGTGCATACCACCACACCTGGCTAATTTGTGTGTGTGTGTGTGTGTGTGTGTGTGTGTGTGTGTTTAGTAGAGACAGGGTTTTGCCATGTTGGTCAGGCTGGTCTCAAATAGGGAGGACATAATCTTAAGCAAACTAAAGCAGGAATAGAAAAATCAAATACCACATGTTCTCTCTTATAAGTAGGAGCAAAAGTTCGAGTACATGTGTACATAAATATGGGAACTATAGACATCATGGACTACTAGAGGGTCAAGGGGGTGAGGTTGGTCTAAAAAACTACCTATTGGGTACTATGCTCATTACCTCAGTGATAAGATCCATACTCCAAACTTCAGCATCACGCAATATTCCCGTGTAATAAATCTGTACATGTACCCCCTATATCTAAAATACAAGTTGAAACAAAAACATTGTGAATATGCTTTGGCTACTGACTTGTACACTTAAAAATGACAAGTTTTGGCCGGGCGCGGTGGCTCAAGCCTGTAATCCCAGCACTTTGGGAGGCCGAGACGGGCGGATCACGAGGTCAGGAGATCGAGACCATCCTGGCTAATGCGGTGAAACCCCGTCTCTACTAAAAAATACAAAAAAACTAGCCAGGCGAGGTGGCGGGCGCCTGTAGTCCCAGCTACTCGGGAGGCTGAGGCAGGAGAATGGCGTAAACCCGGGAGGCGGAGCTTGCAGTGAGCTGAGATCCGGCCACTGCACTCCAGCCTGGGCGACAGAGCGAGACTCCATCTCAAAAAAAAAAAAAAAAAATGACAAGTTTTATGTAATTTATTTACAATAAAAGGTAAACCTTTTACACATTACAATAAAACATGTATACTGACAAAAGTACAAAATTTTAAAAAAGGATTGATTAAACTATAAAAATCCTAATAGAGTCAACCAAAAATATATATGAAAATTATTTTGTGCTTTTTTACGTGTAAATAGTTGTTCTAAAAATTGGAACGAAAGAGTCTGATTTACAGGGCATAGAGAGTTCAGTCTTTGAATATAAGTTATTTATGTAAATACCTGAACACACCGAAAGGAAATAACTTTCGGGGAGGTGTCTTCTGCATCTTGCTAACAAATAGTCAGATTTATGTAGAAGGATCCATGAGAGAAGGAGGATAAAGAAAAAGAAGGATGAAGAAAAGGAAAAAGAGGAAAAAATCAAAGGATGGGAAAAGAAATAAATGGGACAGATGTTCTATATAGAATTTTCCAGCTATTGTCCTTAATCAGACCGCAAGCTCTAAAATACTCAGTTACATTGTGTTCTCCTAGGAATTCAGCTTGGAAAATACTAAGTGAAGAGGCTACAGCCCCCCCGGCTCATCCGGGATAGAGCCACAGTAATTGGTGCTTGCCTAAGGATAGCACCCAGACACATAATGCTCCAAATTCTAGTGACTAAGTTTGAGCATTCTGCTACATTTCTTCTGATAAAATTGATTTTCCCATGACAAAAATGTCTTAAGTAACAGGCAAAAAAGTCAAAGGTCTTTTTTGGATTTAGTAATTTACCAATTATTCAGTCTATCAATTTATTAAAAATATAACCTAAAGTTCTATAAATGGCAAGGTGTTGAATGCAGAGTTTGAAACCCAAACTAAATCTCATTGTAGTTCATTTGCTCTTTATGACACGAGATGTGCTAACACCAAGGTTATGGGTGTAGTGTAATTGAAAATTCAAAGTAAAAAAAAAATCACTTTTTTCAATCATTCTAATGTCTGATATCCTTATGCCTCCCTTTCTCTGTTTCTAGTAATCCCTTTCAAATATTTGCTGAGAGGTAAAAAGCTTATATTTCATTCTCCAGTTGTATCTACCTCTTTAGTTGCATACAAATACAACTCTCACTCAAACATGATTTCCATGAATGATGTTTCTCAGAGGCTGTCTCTTCTTTAGAATTGACACATTCACAAGTATTCAATCAGGGAAGTGAAGTGATCCAGTGTTGATTGGCATTGCACAATGACATTATGATCAGCATCAGATTAAAGCACTACAGAGAATGGTGATAAGTTAGTGTGACATTCATATTTTGCTACTTGGAAAAGGAATTCTTGCCCCATAACCCTGACTGAGCTTTCCTTCTCCCTTTTTTTCTTAATCAGTTTTTGATCCAGAAAAAATGGAAGGTAGGAGAAAACTCCAAAAAAAACAAAATAAAACTCTGAGATAGTTTATACCAAAAACTGTTCTTGCCATTTTCACACAGGTTTCCTTTTTGTTGATTAAGTTGTAGTGGGCCAAACAGGATGGGAACTAGCCATACTGTCTGACGATCAACACAAATTTCGGAGATAATGGATCAAACAGATAGATGATAGGTAGGTAGATGGACAGATAGATACATAGATAGATACATATATACATACATACATACATACATACATACATACATACATACATACATAGATGATAGAATAACAGACCTATTTCCAACTTCTATATCATCTCTAATCATGCCCCATGATCTCTGCCTTCATCAATAGCTGTAACATAAGGGCAATGCCATGAGTGATCTTAGCCCTAAGCTATCTACAAAATCTATTACGTTCTGTCATTCTGAAGAACTCACCATCCTGTCCCCATCACAGTGCTGTCTGTACCTTGTGTCCCTGTGTACACACATGGATAAATTGTTGTCAATGGAGAGAATTGGGTGCATAGCTTACTGTGGGAGTTAATGCTTTCAGATTCTGGCTATCAGAGTTTCTCCAGCTGACAGTTTACACTCAGTACTCTGCCAGAGGCATCCCATTTACAAATAAGTATAAGACTACCCTAAAGATAAAAAGAAATAAATGGCTATTAATAAATCAAATATTTGAGAAATGCACTTCATGAAAACATGGGTCATTTTATTTCAATCTTTTAATAATTAATCAATTTAACATACAGGTAAAGGGCACCGGTTCAGCAGCCAGATTTCCTGGATTCTAATTCCTTCTCTGTCATTTTTCTAGTTATACGAACTTGTGCTGATAATCTCTTAGAGCCACAATTCCACATCTGAAAGATGGGAATAACAATAACATCACTTCATAAGGCAGTTGTGATGACTAAATGAGATGATAAATGTAAAGAGCATAGAATGGTTCTTAGCATGTAGTTAAATACACAAAGGGTAAATATTATTATTATTATCTTAGACTTTTCTCTGAAAATATCGAATAGTTGTAATTTTAAAATTTATATTGCTTGTTAAAATATTTGCGCTATCATGGTCCTTCACCCTTTTAATTTATCAAACTATAGACTCCAAAACTGTTATCTATTTTACTTTAAACATTTTACAATTTCTCTGAGCTTTCATTTTCTGGACAATAAAATGGAATCAAATTACTTAATTCAAAATGGTGAACTAAGATTATATGTTTAACTCTACCTACCTCTTTTTGCAGATTCTAACCTACCACAATCTCCACTAAAACGACAGTAGAATACAATATAAAAGTCTAAATAATCTTAATCAGGAAATCAGGAAAGGCAAACTTCATGAACTTTTGCAAGATATGTTAGAAATAAGACAGAAGAAAGATAGTATAAACTGTTCTCTTAAAAGAACCCAATAACAGCCTTACATTTGAACTGGATCAAATTTCCGCTTATTTTAAATGCTACTTATATAAAATTTAAATCCTGATAATTACATAAGAAAATAATTCTATGTATATTATTGCCACAGCACTATCATATATTAAGCAAACTCATAGGTTATTACTATCATATCAAATCAACACAAATCAGAAATCTTACTCACCAAGCTTTACTAATTTTTAAGAACACAAGCAATCAAATAGCTCAGAAGCAAAGAGATGCCTGGACTTTGAGAGCCTCTCCCAGGCATTTCCTTTCTGTATGGGACTGCACCTTTGACCCAAAATAGGTAAAGTCTCTAAGTGAGCCTTGCAGGGATCGTCAAACAGTAGCGAGCATTTAATTTATGTAACATCGCCGTTTTATTTCCCCAGAATTGTATAGGCTACGTGGCATTCTCCAGGGAGTCATTCCTCGCAGACTTTGTGTTCTATTTACTAGAGGTAATCCTTATCCAGGAAATTCTGCCATGGGCATTTCAGGGACAAGGTCTCTTCCTTCTTGCAAATATCATTAGTCTATTTACCCAGAGGTCCTATGGACAAGAAAATTAGTCCAGTTTATCTGCCTTATTTTATTTTCTCCTGGCACGTCCCTACAATAGAGCTGGTAAATTTATTTCTGTCTGGCTGCTTTAACTATTTATTTCCTTTAATCACTTTTAATATTTCAGATTGTCTTATAAGCATATTGCTACGGAATGATCACAGATCTACAAGGTAGGAGAGTGAATATTATTATCTCTGCATTAAAATTCAAAAATCAAAGTTCAAGGAGATTGGAGTCCAGCATATCAAATTTCCAGAACCAACAGTGCTGTCTTTAGATTCTCAGTTTAGAGCCCACATGCACAAAGGCACATAATAAGGATTGCCTCCATTTGGGAGCCCTCATATAAAGTACAGGAAGGGTGCTTGAGAAGGACATTAAGGAAAGAGAATTCTCTCTTTAGAAACAAATAAGAAATAAAAATAAAACAACTTTTCTTCTCCCAAATAGCTTAAGAAAGGGAGATCAAAACAATGAAAAATATGTGTTTATTTGTATCTTATGCTTATCTCAAAAGCTCCCTTAGGTTGGGAATACACTGGTGGTCATTATCAGCATTATCAAGTAATATTTTCCTGGAATCAGAATGAAAGTGTTCATTTAATTTAGAAATAAAGTCATATATTTACGATGGGTCCCTTCTTTTTATATATTGCCAATGATAGAATTAATGGTGTATTCATGCCGTTGCTCACAGAATATTTTCACTTAAATGAAAACACTGACAATGAGGAAAATCGTGAGTGTTTTGTCCTCACTAAAGCAGGACTGTTCCACACAATGACCTGACAGATACAGAGATTTATCTGAGAAGTTGTTCATAAACTTTGAGCTGCTCCCTGAAGAGAGAAGAGACAACCACAGGATAATGATTGAAATTAAAGTTTTAAGAATGGAGATAGCATTTTTAATCGTGAGGAAATTGCCATCTCAATATTCTTAAAAGATGTTCAATATTTAAATAAGATCATTTTAAGATCTAATGAAGCATATGCAATATTTAATTGAATCATAATTTTCCTTTAGAAAACAGGGAGCCTCTCACATATAATGTACATTATTGTCAATTATGCAGTAGCTCTAAAGTTAAGGTTTATCTTAACAAAACAAATTAATCTTCACAAAAATTAATTTTAAAAGAATCATAGCTCTTTAGCTATGCAAAACCTGAATGTAGCTGCCCATGCAGCTCTGTCCTGTTAATGCAAAGTTAGAACCAGTATTTGAGTATGGAAATTGTGTCTTGATAGATGACACACATGAGTAATTTACATTGGTGTAATGTTGAAAAGACCCTTAGATTCTGGTAACTCTTTTCTCCTGTAACTACAAATAGTTTTCAAAATTTATTTTACATTGTAGAAACTAACTATAAATAGCCAATTTTCATAACAAATACTTAAAAATGCCTGTTAAATTAAAATGCAAACAATTCATAATGTATTCATTTTAACAAACCTTAATTGATTGCCTAATATGCAATTTTTTATGTGCCACTTAAAAAATATCATAGCATCAAGTGAATGTAACATACATATTTAATAATGTGTCATTGTTATAGTCTTTATCTTTTGAAATAAATTACTTAAGCAAATCTTCAGTTTTGATCATTTTTTCCTGAACTCAATGATTTGAAACTTTTTGTTGCTTCAGTTGAAACACATTTTACTAATAATTTTCTTCTCCAAAACTAGTTTTCTAAATAAATTCATAGTTAAATTTTAAAGTGTATGAATATGGAAGTAAAGAGAGGCTGCTATCGTAGGCTTTAAGAAGGATTATGAAGGATTAGGTGACTGAAAAGCCCTGTTGATGGAGAATTGAGAACTTATGGGTTGTCTACCCAGGTCTTCTTTGCTTTTACTTTCCCACTCCCTTAGAGTTGTGCTACTGACAGCCACTCGTGTACTATGTAATGCTCCTTTCCCAGAAACTGATGATTAAGTCCATCAAATTTAGAAAAGGGATTCAGAACACATGGTTAGTCTTTGCATATGGTCAGAAATTTAACACATAGTCTGGGTAGCAATAGGACAGCTATGCACTACTGTGAGGATGGAAAAGCAGAGTAGAGAACTGGTGTGTTGAAGAGCAAACAGGAAGGAAGCAGGTGGATAGGAAGAGGAGAAAAATATCTGCATCCGTATCCCTAATTGCTTTCTAGCTTCTGTCACCATCTTATCCTGGACCTGTGAATATTCCTCTCCTTGGATTATTGGATTCCATAATATAACCTCGTAGCATTATCATAATATCCCTCACCTATTGTCCTCTTAAACTACACTGAGTTGTTGTTCTTACATAAACCTGCTAAGATTTAAATAATATAAGGTATTATGGGGAAAATAGGAATGGGCAATAAAGTAAATTTTCTACATCCACTTTTTATAAATGTTTATATCCCCTAAAGTCATAAAGAATAATAGTGAACTAAGTTAACAACAGTTTTATTTTGCTTAAATTATTGACTCCTGCCTCTCTTATATACAATGTCCTAGGACCTTCTTAAAGGTAAAACTCTCCACTGCAGATTCTACCATGTCTTCAGATGTGAAAGCACTTAGCTATTAGGAGCAGGGACTTTCACACAGTATTTGTCTTTCTTCCTCCCCAGCATTCAGATGGCTGCTGGTAAGCAACTTTATCCCAGGGCTCCTGCTGTGAGTCCTTCTTCTCTACATCCATATTTCTCATCAGTTTTTCCTCAAAGCTCTATTTTAAAAAATTATTACTCGAGACTCATCACATTTCCTTTTTATGTTCTCAGTACCCAATTTATTCTCCTTCTAAGCCATTTCAAGAGACACAACTCCCTGTTTTTACTTGAAACCAAATGCTTCTACTTGTAAATATTGTATATAGAATAAACCTGTTTATCCCACATAATCTCAAAGAGGAGCAATCTCAAAGAGATCTTGCTCTGGGGGAGAGGTTAATGTATTTTCAAGCCATTATTTTAGTTATTAGCAGAATTTATAGTTAATGATATAATCATTACAGATTTTGTGTGATCTGTACAGTATATAGTTCTTTCTGTTATCAGAAATAATATATAATTATATTTAAGTTCTCGTTAAGAATCTTTATGAGATTTTCTAGTAGCCCCAATTTTTTCAGTTGGTTGTAAAAATGACATCCTTAAAAATATTTAGTAGTAGTATGGAATAACATAATCGTGTAATCGAATGCTTGAATCGGAATTTACCATTAAAGCCTACTAATTGGTCAATAATCTTTTTGCTGTGAATGACAGTGTATTAGTCCATTCTAACACTGCTATAAAAACTACATAAGAATGGGTAATTTATGAAGAAAAGAATTTTAATTGACTCATAGTTCTGCAGGGGGTACAGGAAGTATGACTGGGAGGTCTCAGGAAACATACAATCATAAAATGGTGAAGGAGAAGCCAATATTCCTTACCATGGCAGAGCAGGAGAGACAGAGAAAAAGAGCGAAGAGGGAAGTGCTACACACTTTTAAACAAGCAAATCTAATGAGAACTCACTATCACAAGAACAGCAAGAGGGACATCTGTGCTGTAGAAGTAGCCAGGCCACATCTTGAATACTTTGCTGTTTAGAAATTTCTTCTACCAGATACCCTAAATTACCTCTCTCAAGTTCGAAGTTACACAGATATCTAGAGCAGGGGAATAATGCTGCCAGTCTCTTTGTTAAAGCATAGCAAGAGTCACCTTTACTCCAATTCCCAATAAGTTCCTTATCTCCCTCCGAGATCACCTCGGCCTGAAATTCACTGCCTATGTCACTATCAGCATTTTGGTCAAAGCTATTCAACAAGTGTCTAGAAAGTTCCAAACTTTTCTTCATCTTCCTGTCTTCTTCTGATCCCTCCAAACTGTTGCAGTCTGTGCCAATTACCCCAGTTCCAAAGTAGCTTCCACATTTTCAGGGATCTTTATAGCAATACCCAACTTCTCCAGTACCGAATTTCTGTATTAGTCTGTTTCACACTGCTATAAAGAACTACCTGAGACTGGGTAATTTATGAAGAAAACAGGTTTAATTGACTCACAGCTCCACGGAAAGCATTGCTAAGAGACCTCAGGAAACTTACAATCATAGTGGAAGGGGCAGGGGAAGCAAGAATGTCATGGCAGAGCAGGAGAGAGAGAGAGCGCAAAGCGGAAAGTGTTAAATTCTTTTAAACAACAAGATCTCATGAGAACTCACTCACTATCACAAGAATAGCAAGGGGAAGTCTGTCCCATTATCCGATCACCTACCATCAGGTCCCTCCCTTAATATTGGGAATTACAATTTGATACGAGATTTGTTTGTGGATACAGAGCCAAACCGTATCAGAGAGGAACCTCTTTCAATGTTGGAGATTTAGCAGAGAACAAAAACCCTCCACTCTTGCAGTTTGCCTTCCATTGTGTGCCAGTGAAGTAAGGGGTGATAGAGAAGATAAACAACTATAAGTGTTGTAAGGAAAAATAAAGCAGCAAAGGGATCAAAAGAATGATAGTATAGGCTGAAGAACTAGGGAGAGTGTAATGACAAATAGAGTTGCTGGAAAAACCAACAGAGGAGATGGTATTTTAGACATGATGGAGGTGAGGGAATGAGACATAAGAATTTCTGCAACAGAATGTCTCATACAGAAGAAATAAGTGAAAAAATCCCTGAAGCAGGAGCAAGTCTAGGATGTTCAGGGCACAGTAGGATCAGTATAATATGGTGAGTGAGGAAAATCTGATCATTTTACAGCCTTGTCACATGAGGTGAAGTCAATCACTGCAAAACTTTGGCTTTTACCTTCACATGACTGTAAAATGACACTTTGGCTGAAATGTAATGCAACATTGTCAAGACTCTGGCTTTTACGGTCATATCACTGTGATGTTCTGGAATTGGAATAGACTCTTTGCCAAGTGCTCAAATACTGTAGTCAGAATTACATTCCTTTTTCTCCTTTCCTTGTATCTATCTTCTTCTCAGATGTCTATTTCTCTCCTCAAGCCACAAGTAGGAGAAATGGACCTGCTCAAACCCCGTGGTTTATGTGGCTCCGTCACCCAGCCTGGAGTACAGTAGCACAATTATCGGCTCACGCACCATCCGCATCCCCCACCCCCTGCCCAGGTTCAAATGATTCTCCTGCCTCAGCCTCCTGAGTAGCTGGGATAACAGGTGTATGCCCCTACACCCAGCTGATTTTTGTATTTTTAGTAGAGACGGGGTCTCATCATGTTGGCCAGGCTGGTCTTGAACTCCTGACCTCATGTGATCCGCCCGCCTCAGTTTCCCAAAGTGCTGGGATTACAGGCGTGAGCCACCACGTCCGGCTATGTGATTCTTATAGCTAGCAATTTCATAAATAGGGAGACTTTCTCCTAATATTCATATCAGTTTTCCCCACCATGCTCCAATGGTCCACTTAGGGTCATGTGTCCAGCTCCATTGTGAGGACCCTGGACCAGTTAAACAACAGTCTCATCCGAATCACATAGAATAGGAGAGGAAAGCTCCAAAAAGGAAAGAATACAGGATTTTTCAAAAGTTAGAGAGGTCCATCAATACTGTGTGACAATGGAAAAGTTACAACACTCTTCAGCCTCAGTCTCTTCCTTAGTAAACTTGGGGAAATGATGCTTACCTCATAGGATTGCCGTGGGTAGTATATTAGGAAAATGTTTTCTCTAAATGGGCACTAAATGTTACCCATTACTACAATAACCTATTGACAACTGTCTTTGGAAACTCTAATATATATTATAAAGTAATAAATATTGATTTTTAAATTTCAAGTTATATTGGTGAGTAATATTGATCTCTCCAAGGCCAAACAGAATCTTACAAACTGAAATTTATAGAGAAAGTTCAGAACCCATAATAGTGAAGGTCATATTATTTAAATCAATATCATCTGGTTAGGGTTATCAAGAGTACTATGATTTGCTTTTCAAATAAAAAAATCTAACCACTGCATTGATAACAGGGATGAATATTTGACATGAGAATTGGTTAAAAACCCACTTAGCTTCCCCAGCTTTGACCCTTTACTGGAGCGTATGCTCTCATTCCCTGCCAGCTAGTGTCTCATCTAATGGTTTTGTTGTCCCCTAATAACATAAGGGGGACCATGTATGATACATGGCTGTATAATTATAGCCACAGGATTGAAGAGAGTGGACACAGGGTTAAAGACAAAGAGTTTTTGTTTTTTGTTTTTTTTTTTTTTTTTTTGAGATGGAGTCTCGCTCTGTCGCCCAGGCTGGAGTGCAGTGGCCGGATCTCAGCTCACTGCAAGCTCCACCTCCCGGGTTCACACCATTCTCCTGCCTCAGCCTCCTGAGTAGCTGGGACTACAGGCGCCCGCCACCTCGCCCGGCTAATTTTTTGTATTTTTTAGTAGAGACGGGGTTTCACCGTGTTAGCCAGGATGGTCTCGATCTCCTTACCTCGTAATCTGCCCGTTTCGGCCTCCCAAAGTGCTGGGATTACAGGCTTGAGCCACCGCGCCCGGCCTCAAATGCTTTCTTTGCCTTGCTTCGGTGTGCACCTTATACAAGCTTTCCCCTTGGGCTCCAAACCACCCGCCGTCTGGCACTGCCTGATTCTTGAATCAAACTCCTAAAATTTTAAGTGCTTAGGTTTATCTTTTTTCTTTTTTTGAAATGGAATTTCGCTCTTTTCTCCCAGGCTGGAGTGCAATGGCGCGACCTTGGCTCACTGAAACCTTCGCCTCCTGGGTTTAAGCCATTCTCCTGCCTCAGCCTCCCAAGCAGCTGGGACTATAGGCGCCCGCCACCTCTCCCGGCTAGTTTTTTGTGTTTTTTAGTAGAGACGGGGTTTCACCGTGTTAGCCAGGATGGTCTCGATCTCCTGACCTCGTGATCCGCCCATCTCGGCCTCCCAAAGTGCTGGGATTACAGGCTTGAGCCACCGCGCCCGGCCCATAAAGACAAAGAGTTTTTGGTATTAAGCATGTTAATTCCCTTTCACCACACTCATTTTTCTAGGGTCCAAATATTCCTGGAAATCTCTTTCAGGAGTTTGGTTTTCCAGATGAAAATGTGCCAGCATCACACTATATTTTAAAACAACCCAATAAGTTCTTGAGAGACGTTTTTATTGTGAATACAGTCCTTTTACTGATTTTTAAAAATAAATTACCATGGGGACACTTTAATTCTGCGTATTGTGAAGAGAGTCAGGTGTTATCATGGGCATTAAAAGAGGAAAATAATTCCAACTTTCAGAAGCCAAGTATACACCAACAATATTTTGATTTAATCCTGCATGCCTGATTTCTGATTACTTCTAGCTCAGATGATAGAAAGCAATTTTCAGCTAAGTGCTTAACTTCAGAAGTTTGCTTTCACGTCTGGACCTCCAGGGCCTTACTTATATATCCCATCATGTAAAGTGTCTCCATAATTCTCTGCTTTTCTTGGAAGAATACATCTACAGAGAGTTTACATGACTTTCCATTTCAATCACTACGTTAAGCCCAAAGCTGTGAAGTTTTTCTTGCTTTCTCTACTTTCTGAACTTCTACATTTCCTATGATAAAAGTAGAAAAGAGAAAAATTCATTCTTGCAATTTAATTTCTGTCACACTAGATGTGTTTATCTGTTTAATCAAAACCAACAGAGAACTCTGAGGTATGTATGCACTGCTGATCAGTTTACAACTGTAAAATGAAATTAAAATAGACTTGGACAAAATGACTGTGACAAATTTCATACATGGCATGTAGGAAGAAACTGAAAAGCCATGGGTGACTGAATAGATGATCCAAATCTTGGAATAGAGATAAATAAATAAGAATGAATTATCCTTGACAGTGTATTTTTTAAAAAATTATTCTGGAACCTAGAGAATCCTCATGAGACAAATTGTGGCTCACATAAAGAATCTTCGGGAGGTCATGGTCAGTGGTCATTTCTGATTCCCTACCATAGATACACCTTTTCATAGAAATTATGAAAAATATACAAAGCATTAGTTTGTAGTTACAATGACAAAATCTGAAGATCTCAGTGAAAACCTTGGACCACATGATGAAATAAGAGAAAATGTATGGATAAACTCTACATAGAACAACGTGGCCAAAATTGACAACAAGACAATATCAGTAACATTTAAAATGGACTCTGTATCATTATGACTCAATAAATTTGAAAAAGCATGTTTAATATGCTAGTGACTTGTAAGCTGTTTCACAAATAGATTTTAAAATTTGGGGAAAGTTTGCATTGTTCCCCTAACTACGTTCCCCCCACCTCAGCTTTAGTAAGGTAAAATTTACTAATAAATATTGTATGTATTTATGGTATACAACCAGATGTTTTGATATATGTATACATTGTAAAATGATGAACAAAATCTAACTAGTTAACATGTCCATCACCCTACATAATCATCATTATTTTGTTCTAAGAACATTTAAGATCTACTACTTTAGCAATTTCCAAGTAGAAAATATGTTATTATTTCTGCAATCACCAAGCTATACTGCAGGGGCCTTTGAAAACAGTATGCTGAGAATAGATAGGGCTCAAGGACAGTATCTCCAATTGAACTTTTAATGAACTCCCGTAGGCGCCAAAAAGGCGGGCAGATAAGGAAGAGCATAGAAACAAGGAACTGAGTAGAAGGTTACATCTGGGAAAAGAAAGTTTGTTTTGCATTGCATTCTTTCTGCTGACGTTGGGTTTATGGGGTATAAATAAAGAGAGGCGAGGCTCTGAGCGCGGCTGCCATGTTCTCTGTGTGTCTTTGTCTTTTGTGTGTTCTTTCATTCTCCACTACCCCCGGCACGGACCCCAACACTATACAATCGATCTCCAGATCTTCCTCATCCTATCTAACTGAAACTTTGTACCCTTTGGCCAATATCTCCTCATTCTTCTACCTCAGCTCCTGAAAACCCCCACCATTTTAGTCTCTGCTTCTACGATTTCTACTGTTTTAGATTCCACTTATAGTTGAGATTAGGCAAAATTTGTGTTCCTGTGTCCTGTGCCTGGATTATTTCACTTAGCATAATGTCCTTCACTTTTATCCACGTTGTTGCAAATGACAAGACACCCTTCTATTTAAAATATGGACAGTAATCTATTGTACTGTGTGTGTATATTGCACTTTGTATCCACTCATCCAAAGGTGGGCACTTAGGTTGATTACAAATCTTGGCTATTGTGACTAATGCTGCAAACAACATGGAGGTGTAGATGCCTCTTTGAGATTCTGATTTTATTTCATTTGGTTATATACCCAGAGACAGGTTTGCTGGATCATATGCTAGTTCTATTTTGAATTCTTTGAGGAACCTACATGCTTTTTTTTCTTTTTAATTTTATGTTAAGTTAAGGGGTGAATGTGCAGGATGTGCAGGTTTGCCACATAGGTAAATGTGTCATGGAGGGTTGTTGTACAGATCATTTCATCACCTACATATTAAGGATAGTATCCATTAGTTATTTTTCCTGATCCTCTCCCTCCTCACACCTTTCACCCTCCAATAGGCCCCAGTGTGTGTTGTTCCCCACTATGTGTCCATGTGTTCTCATGAATTAGCTCCCACCTATAAGTGAAAACTCATGCTGTATTTGGTTTCTGTTCCTGAGTTAGTTTGCTAAGGATAATGGTTTCCATCTCCATCCATACCCTGCAAAGGACATGATCTCATTCTCTTTTTTGGCTGCATAGTATTCTATGGTGTCTATGTACCACATTTTCTTTACCCAGTCTGCCGCTGATGGGCATTTAGGTGAATTCCATGACTTCGTTATTGTGAAGAATGCTGCAATAAACATATGTGTGAACATGTCTTTTTAATAGAATGATTAATATTCCTTTGGGCATATACCCAGTAATGGGATTGCTTCATTGAATGGTATTTTTGTCTTTAGGTGTTTGAGGAATCACCACACTGTCTTCCACAATGGTTGAACTAATTTACACTTACACACACAGTGTGTAAGTCTTCCTTTTTCTCCACAACCTTGCCAGTGTCTGTTACTTTATGACTTTTCTTTCTTTTTTTCTTTTTTTTTTTTTTTTTTGAGATGGTATCTCTCTCTGTCAACCATGCTGCAGTGTTGTGGTTCAATCTTGGTTCACTGCAATCTCCACTTCCTAGGCTCAAGCTATCCTCCCACTTCAGCTTCCCAAGTAGCTGAGAACACAAGAACACGCCACCTACGCTCAGCTAATTTTTTGTATTTTTGGTAGAAATGGGTTTTTGTCATGTTGCCCAGGCTGGCCTCCAGTTTCTGAGCTCAAAGGATTCACCTTTCTCAGCCTCCCAAAGTATTGGGATTACTTTGCCCAACCTATTTTTTGACTTTTTAGCAATAGCCATTTTGACTGCTGTGAGATGGTATCTCATTGTGGTTTTAATTTGCATTTCTCTAATGATCAGTGGTGTTCAGCTTTTGTTTATATGATTGTCGGCTGCATGTATGTCTTTTTTTGATAAGTGTTTGTTCATGTTCTTTGCCTACTTTTTAAAGGGATTATTTGTGGCCTTTTTTTGTAAATATATTTAAGTTCCTTATAGATGCTGGATATTAGATCTTAATGAGATGCATAGTTTGTAAAAAATTTCTTATGCTGTAGGTTGTCTGTTTACTCTGTTAATAGTTCCTTTTGCTATACAGAAGCTTTTAAGTTTAATTAGATTTTATTTGTCAACTGTTGCTTTTGTTGCAATTACTTTTGCTGTCTTCATCATAAAATCTTTGCCTGTGTCTATGTCCTGAATGGTATTGCCTAACCTGTCTTCCAGGGTGTTTGTAGTTTTGGCTTTTACATGTAAGATTTTTATCCATCTTGAGTTAATTGTTGTATATGGTGTAAGGAAGAGGTTCAGTTTCCTTTTTTTGCATATGGCTAGCCAGTTATGCCAGCATCACTTATTGAATAGGAAATCATTTCCCCTTTGCTTGTTTTTGTCAAGTTTTTTGAAAATCAGATAGTTGTAGGTGTTCAATCTTATTTCTTGGTTCTCTAATCTGTTCCATTGGTCTATGTGTCTGTTCTTGTACCAGTACCATACTGTTTTGGATAGTGTGGCTTTGTAGTATAGTTTGAAGTCAGGTAATGTGATGCCTACAGCTTTGTCATTTTTGCTGAAGATGACATTAGCTATTCAGGCTCTTTTGTTGTTCCATATGAATTTTGAAATAGTTTCCTCTAGTTGTGTGAACAATGTCAATGGTAGTTTAATAGGAATAGCATTGAATCTATAAATTGCTTTGGGTGGTATGGCCATTTTAATAATATTGATTCTTTCTACCCTTGAACATAGAATGCTTTTCCATTTGCTTACATCATTTCTGATTTGTTTGAGTAGTGGTTTGTAGTTCTCTTTGTAGAGATCTTTCAACTTCTTTGTTAGCTGTAGTCCTAGATAGTATATTCTTTTGGGGGCAATTGTGAATGGGAGCTCATTTGTGATTTGGCTCTTGGTTTGACTGTTGTTGGTGTATAGGAATGCTAGGATTTTTGCACATTGATTTTTCTATTCTGAGACTTTGCTGAAGTTGCTTATCAGCTTCTTAAGAAGCTTTGTGGGTGAGACAATGGGATTTTCTAGATATAGCATCATGTAATCCACAAACAGAAATAGTTTGACTTCCTCTCATCCTATTTGAATATGCTTTATTTCTTTCTCTTCCCTGACTTCCCTGGCTAGAACTTCCAATGCTATGTTGAAAAGGAGTGTAAGAGAGGGCATCCTTGTCTTTTACTGCTATTCAAGGGGAATGCTTCCAGCATTTGTACATTCACTATGATATTGGTTGTGGGTTTATCATATATGGCTCTTGTTGTTTTGAGGTATATTCCTTTAATACCTAGATTATTTTTTAACATGAAGGGATGACGAATTTTTCAAAATCCTTTTTTATATCTATTAAGATAATCATGTGGTATTGTCCTTGGCTCTGTTTGTGTGATGAATCACATTTATTGATTTACATATGTTGAACCAACCTTGCATCTCAGGAATGAAACCTACTTGATTGTGGTTGTTAATCTTTTTGATGTGCTGCTAAAATTGGTTTGTCAGTTTTTTGTTGAGGATTTTTGCATTGATGTTCATCAAAGATACTGGCTGAAGTTTTCTTCTCTTGTTGTGTCTTTCTCTGGTTTTGATATCAGGGTTATGCTGGTCTTATAGAATGAGTCAGGAAGAAGTCCCTTCTTTTCAATTTTTTTGGAATAGCTTCAGTAGGAATGGTACCAGCTCTTCTTGGTACATCTGGTAGAATTCAACTGTGAATCTGTGTAGTCCTTGGGGTTTTTTTTTGTTTGTTTTGTTTTGTTTTGTTTTTTGGTTGGTAGGCTATTTATTACTGCCTCAATTTTAGAACTCATTATTGGTCTGTTCAAGGATTCAATATCTTCCTGGAAGGGTATATGTGTCCAGGTCTGGGAAGGGTGTATGTGTCCAGGAATTTATCCATTCTAGATTTTCTAGTTTATGTGCATAGATGTGTTTATAATATTCTCTGATGGTTGTTTTATTTCTGTGGGTAACAATGGTTGTGCTAATTTGCATTCCTACCAACAGTGTACAAAGTTTCTCTTTTCTCCATGTCCTCACTAAGACTTATCTTTGGTCTTTTTTATAATAGCCATCCTATTAGATGTGTTTTTTGCATTTTCCTGATGATTAATAATGTTGAACACATTTCCATATATCTCTTGGCCATTTGTATCTACTATTTTGAGAAATGTCTAGTCAGATCTTTTGCCCATATTTAATTGGATTATTTGTTTACTTGCTGTCACGTTAGCTTAAGTTCATTATGTATTTTGGATATTAACTTTTATTAGATGAATGGCTTACAAATATTTTCTCCCAATCTGTGCATTGTCTTTTCACTCTGTTAATGGTTCCTTTGTTTTGCAGACACTTGTTAGTTTGATGAAGTTCCATTTGTCTACTTTTCTTTTGTTGCCTGTATTTTTAGAGTCATATCCAAAAAACTTATTGTCAAAACCAACATGAAAATGCTTACTCCCTATGACTTATTCTAATAGTTTTACAGATTCAGAACTTATATTTAAATATTTACTGTTATCAGTTTATCCTGGTATGCTATGTGAAATAAAGATCCAATTTTATTCTGTGTGTGGATATACAGCTTTCCCAACACTATTATTCTAGCTAGGTTTTAAGACATTTTTCCCCTTATCAGTAGAGTATGAAAGAATTATTATAAACATCTAAAAGAAAGAATGGAGTCATTGTCAAAAAATAAAATTATAGGGTAGAATTGTAACAGAAACCTAAGGATAATTTTATGTCCTCAGTTATAAAAAAATAACATGGGGCCGGGCGTGGTGGCTCATGCCTGTAATCCCAGCACTTTGGGAGGCGGAGGCGGGCAGATCATGAGGTCAGGAGATCAAGACCATCCTAGCAAACACGATGAAACCCCGTCTCTACTAAAAATATAAAAAATAGCTGGGTGTGGTGGTCGGCGCCTGTAGTTCCAGCTACTCGGGAGGCTGAGGCAGGAGAATGGCCTGAACCCGGGAGGGTGGAGCTTGCAGTGAGCCAAGATCGCACCACTGCACTCCAGCCTGGTAGACAGAGCAAGACTCTATCAAAAAAAAAAAAAAAAAAAAAAAAGGATATAATCCGAGTTTGAAAAATAAAAGATAGTGGGGTATTTCTCCAAAGTATGAAAGGTAATTAACACAGACAAATATTTTGGGGTTGAGGGAAGTATCTTTTCCATATGGCGCATATTTAGAGAAACAAATTGTCATTTCTAGAATTTACATGTATAATTAGAATCACTTAAACTATTGACTTTTTAAAAAAGAATGCTAAAGTTCTAATATTCAATTAGCATACAGAAGGTATTGACTAATTTTGATAAGGTAGATGCAACTTTTATAACATCAAATAGAAAAATTAGAAAAAATATGACATGTTTAATTTGTAGCAAGATTTACTTAAATACTAACTAAACTCATTTTTACTTTACAGGTTGTTGTCATGATTTCAGGTAAGTTTATATGCTGGAAAACCTCCTGTTTCTCAGGTTATTACGCTTTCATTGAAATGCATCAACAGATATATAGAAAATAGCCTATAATTTTTAGATTGTTCATAATGAAAGTTGCTTCATTAATTCAGAAAACAGCCTTTAGTTTTAAACAATTACTTAGTTATTTCTTGATGATGATCTCTTTAGAGAGCTTTTACTTCCAAATGACTAAATTCAGAGCTCAACTCAAAGATTAATGTAGCTATAAATTATTAGTATAAACCACCATGTGGTGCAGAGCCTCCCCATTTATTCATCACCCCCAAGAAATTCTCCAGTCTTAAAATGAATGCAGTTTACTTTGAAAAGGGCAGATACTTTAAAGACTATGTATTTATAAAGTCCACTATTTTGTTTTATCACACCTTTGGGTACCTTGAATTACTGGTATTTTTACAATAATGAGTTGACCTTGGAAAAACTTATGTGAAAACAAATGCTATTCTACTCTATTCTTACTCCAATATTCATTCAAAACTCTTCAGACATTTTCTGTGTTGGTAAATCCCAGAGAATTGGTATGTTCACCTATTTAAAATTACCAATATTAAAATACATTGGCATTCATTATGAAGCAATAGGGTTTATTAATAAGAAACTCAAGAAAAAGTATTTTACTCACCGTTTCTCTTATATTGGTAAAGGCTATGAATTTTATGGAAAATTCTGTTAAAAATAATTAAAGGTAACAGCTCTAACTGTAACTTATTACAAACATTAAGGTAGGTCTTCATAATGTTTCCTTTCTTATCAGCGTTTCTTCAGTGCTGGCAGATCCAAGAGGGAAAAAAAAAAACAATAGTGAAATTCTATACTTGGAATAGTTACAATGGTTTATTGTAAATGGACAGGATAATTTCATTTCTGCTACCGTTGGTTATCTGCGCTCTTCAAACTTAAAGCTGGGATTAGGATTAAGTAACAGTTTGACTTTGTTTAGGTCCACTTTCTTGTAATTACTTCTTGTTGACGTCAAAGAACAAAAAGCAGGGGCATTGAATCTGCAGGCTTGCCTTGTAAGAAAACACATGGGATAAAGCTCCATTTTTCAAGGGACAAAATACATTCTTCATTTTCATGACAAGGTTTCTTGGAAATAAATCAGCATTATAAGACAAGGCAAAAAAAAGCAAAATGAAACTAAAGATTAATGCTCTGCTGCAATGTCATTGAGACACTGACCTTAGATCTGGACCAGAAGGGCTCATCCTGTGTCCTGAACTGCAGAGTGCCTTCGTATCAGAAAGACAAAACACCTAAACCTAAAGACATTTTTGTTGATCTTTTAAGAGTTTTTTTTATTTTCTAGTTCAGTTACTGGTTAATATTAATAGATTGAGAAGGTTACCCGAGCTGAAATGAGCCTCCAGATGAGAGAATGCAAGAGTGAATACTTGAATACAGAGGTAGAAAATAGGGGAGAAAATCACAATGTTTGTGTTGGAAAACTGAAGAATTTAAATAAAGATAGTTTCAAAATCATCCAATTATGCGTGTCTTAGGAGAGTGGGTTCTGCCAACACCCAGACAACTGTGGTCCCCCTCCATGCAGCTCTAGTCATCTAGTTTGAAGAGGCACCTAGGTGCCTAGAAATCCTGAGCTGGAAAAGAGAAGTGAAGGGATGGTAAACTCACTGACCATGGTTCCTTGGGAAGTGTGTCTATCCTGTCTTAATCCCAAATTCAGGTGGTTTTGGTCACTACCCAGGAGATCTTTGGTCACTGCCCAGGTTTGCCAAGTCCTGTCCTAGCATATCCAGTTCTCCCAGACTCACAGGCAGCAGAAAAGAGTTAATTTTGCCTCCTGAGTGTAAGGGCCGTCACCAGGGAGTGGGCTGGGGGTCTTAGGTGGGAATATGAACAGGGAGATGGACATGAGTTGATTTATAAGTTTTAAATACTGAAGGCATCCGATTCAGTAGTCTTATCTGTACTTTGCCCTGCACATGGATGAGAACAGTCTGCATTTTGCTGTCATATTCAGGCACATTCTGCAGTTTGTCTTCTTTCAAACTGTTGTACTTTTCATACACTCTGATTTTCCGTAGGCTTTTTTTGTCCAAATGAATGAATAATCTTCTATTCTTGATTATAACAACTTATCCCAGCATAACTTAAAATTTTCTCCACAAAAAATAATTTTAAAATTAAATGAAAAGGACAACCTTTCAACTGTGCCCTTGGGAGCGTCCTGTTCCATGTGAAAGGCACTAGCCTCTGAGAGTAGCTGCTGAGGAAGCCTCAGCAGGACATGCCTAAGCAGCTTAGCTTCCACACCACTGTGGGTGTTAAACACATACAGAAGAAAGGTCTCAGGAAAGGGCTTTTTGTGAACAGAAGGGTTAGAGCTGTCGGCCTCAATGCTGCCACTAGGATCTGATTGGGCACTTCAACAACAGCCTCTCCATCCATTTTCACAGGAAATCTCAAAGCCACTTATAGTTACTTAGCGATGACTTAAAAGACCCTGCTGACTCAGAACTCAGACTTTCTGCCTTGGCTGATATTATGATACCATTGTACCCTTCTCTCCTTACCATGACCTGTTGGAGATCTTTTTATTTCATCTTTTCCTGGTAAAATGGCAAGCAGGAATTAATGTTTAAAGCACTGTAAATATGAGGATGTACCAGTGTACTGGGATCTCAACAGAGAGATTAAATTTAAATTATCTAGAAGAGAAATTTTGTGAAAATCCTGGTTGAGAGAAGGAATGATTAACCTTTGTTTAGTGAGGCCAGACAGGTGGCTATGTGACATTCTTCCATCAAATTAGAACAAGAAAATAGCCTGTATGGAGTTTACCAGCTTAATTTCTATAAAAATTCTTTCATTAGGTAGTATTCTTAATGCTATGCCCCAAATAAATGAAATAAGAATTTTCATATCTTTTAACTTCAAGGAAGCTCAGAAAAAATTTAAACTTAAATGTTTATAATTTATTAAATAGTGAGTGCTTTACTTTTCCCTCTTCATGTTTAACATATTTATTGATTTTAGACTGTTCTATGTTGTTTATGTACCTTTAACTGATAAAACATACGAAGTCACATTTGAAAGCATATGGGTTATAAATATTGAAATTATTTGAAATTTCTTAGAATAATAATTCGTGTATTAAAGCTATAAGCTTCATGTCCATTTTCTATTTATTTCTTTTATTATTCAGAATAAAGCTGTTAGGAAGACATTTCTATAGGTAAGTCATTTTCAGTTAGTTTAAATGAATTGCTGTAGATCACTCAGCAATAATGAAAACTCTAACATCTAGTTTTCTCCAAATCTAGATTGCAAATGATAGCAATACTAAAATAAAAACACAGGATTTGGTTTCAGAATAAAATTTACTAAGAGACAGCAACAAAAATTCTATGAAGTCAAGATCTTTCCTGTTTTCTCAAACTTTTATAGCCTAACACAATTTAATTTAATGGCTGTATAAATGTTTTCTTTCTCATTTACTTAGTCTAACTAAAGAAATAAAATTAATAAAATTCATTATGTGTGTCTTGGATCCAAATGGTGAAAATCATTATTTTAATGATACTTTCCATCTTGTCAAATTTTTTAAATGCACAGTTTCAAAAATTAACATACTTCAATTTTTTTTTTTTTTTTTTTTTTTTTTCAGTTGGAGTCTGGCTGTGTCGCCGAGGCTGGAGGGCCTGATCTCCGCTCACTGCAAGCTCCGCCTCCCGGGTTCACGCCATTCTCCTGCCTCAGCCTCCTGAGTAGCTGGGACTACAGGCTACCACCACCACCACGCCGGGCTAGTTTGTTTGTTTTGTTTTGTTTTGTTTTGTTTGTATTTTTAATAGAAACAGGGTTTCACCGTGATCCACCCACCTCTCGGCCTCCCAAAGTGCTGGGATTACAGGCTTGAGCCACCGCGCCCGGCCACTTCAATCTTTTTTTTTAAGTGAAGTAAGAGTACTAGTGACTTGTGTAACGTATTCAATACCATATATAATACATGCGGTAAATAAAAAGAATTATGCTATGTGATGGCAGAGCAGCTTCTAAATTTTTACCTCAGTAAAAGCAACCAAGATATGATTATTATTTTCTTTCACTAAGTAGTTAATATTTCTAAACACTTACAGATGGTCAATTTTTGCTGAGACAAGTGAAGATCCTTTCTTTCATAGAATAAAGCTGACTTTTTCCCTTCAGCATTTCCTAACCCAAAGCAAGTCATGCTGTTTACACCTCTATATGGCATATTAAGTGAAATAAAAGACTTATCTTCTTTTGTCACTTTTTTATAGAAACATTTACAGTTTTGTAAATGATGCTAACACATTCCCACTATTCCTGTGTTTCAGTAACAATTTAAAAACTTTCATGAAATTCTTAGTCTGATGTATTTAGTTACCTTCATATTTTACATTTTTCTTTTGTCCTTTAAAAAAACCTTCCAATGTGTTTATAACTTGCAAACATTTGGCTTCATGGCCATTCAAATACTATTTAGCCAAATTTTTTCATATAAGTTATAAATATTTGGCACTCTTTAGTTATATATATTTTGGCTTGGAGTGCTATGATAAATGTAGAATTATCAATAAACTCATTTTCTTATGTAGAGAATGTTGACTTATGAAATAGTGTACTTTTGTATTATAACATCATTACCATTAGCATCATTACAGACCATGTTTCAAAAATTTTAATTATACACATTTGCATGAAAGTGAAGACAGAGCATTTTATTTGGCTTAGACATTGGAGTCCAAGCATATCTAAGAAAGGATGAAAAAACTTAATACTGTTAAAATTCAACATTTATGTTTCTGCTATGTGTCATTCACTTTCCCAACTGTTCAACTGGTATTAGTTGGAAGGGCAAGTCCTAGGCAAATAGAGAAATGGTTGTTTTGTATACAAGTTGCCATCCCATATGTCCTCTCAGACTGCTCCATTGTCTTGATCCTACTGGGTCAAGTACACTTGGTATGCTAGGTTTTATGTACACTTGTGTTTATTTACATGTGTGAGAACTTGCATGTCCTACAGCACACATTCAGAGTCTAAGAAGTTAGCTAGTGAATTAGCTTAATGCATTAGAGTGTACTAAAGTCATCTGGAGAATGCTCTCATAAATTATACACATATATGCAATATGCATTCAGTTTAACTTGGTCTCATAGAGATACTGTCCTCATATTTAATATTTATTGACAACTGAAGATTTCAGTCCTGTAAAGAAAGTTTGACTCTGGGTCTTGCAATATGAGCTCAATTTTGTTATTCTGTACATTTCTTCACAGCCCTTCACAAAAGCTGCTCACGAATAGCTGCAAATTCTCAAGCAGGTTTATTTGGATATGTACAAGTTATTATTGATGTATCTAAACTTTTCAAAAGTCAACAAATTGAGCTGAAAGTTGGTTACTTCCTGAAGGTAAAGACCCTTTAATTTATCTCTGTAACCTCAGTACCTAGCATAACACCTGGGGCATAGTGGATGCTCAATATATTTTTGTCGAATGAATGAATAAACAAATATACAAATGAGCAAATGAATAAATGAAAAGGCATTATATTCCATGGGAACATAAAATATGTCTGTGTTTTTGAAGATATTCAATAATTTACATTGCTTGGAACTATAATTTACCTACTGCTGAAATGACTTTCAACTTGTTCTTAATAAAAGGCCTTGATCAAACATAGCTTTGGATTTAAAATGGCCTCTCACATTTTGTACCTTTTGACAAGGTCATCAGAAAATAGTGAGATATTTAATCAACCTTGATGAAATCTAAAAAATATTTTGTCAATTATTTAACCTCATTATGATTCTTACAATACTGAGGAAATTTTAAAAATTGTATAAATTTATATGTACTAAACCTTTTTACATACATATGTATGCCTCAAAAAGTATATTCAATAATACATATACATTCTACTTACTCAGTAACATTACATATTTAACATAAATAATGGTAATAACAGTATAGTAAATAATAGTATATTTCTCATCCATTTTTTTTAAACTGCATACTATAATAATAGGTAACTATAGCCTTATTCTTTTTTTTACAGATGAAGAAACAGGAGTTTAAATGGGTAAAGAGATTTCCTCAGGGCTACACGTTAAATAAGAGTTCAATATATGCCCAATAATTCTGACTCCCAAATCAATGTCCTCTTAATTAAAAGATGATACTTCCTAGCTCTGTAGTAGTGCTCTAAAATTACTCTATAAAATAATTTTATTTGTTTAAAAGAGGGTATGTGAAACTAAAATTCACAAGATCTCAACATCCTAGGCTAATGATGGAACTTAAGTATATCAGTCTTGAGTAAATTGTACCATTCCAAACATTCATTAATTCGTTCATTCAATAAGCACTCATTGACCAAATACTTAGAGCAAGGAACTTGGTACAGAAATGAATTTGAAACTGTCTTTCACGTTAAAGAGCTCAGAGTATAGTGAGATGGACAGATGTTTCAATAAATAAGTCACAGAGAAAAATAATAATTGATAAATAAAACCTATGAGCAAGTAACAGTAGGAACAAAAGATAAAATTTTGTAAGATGTTTTCATAATTGAGAGATGCTCTGCTTTTATAGAACTTGCTCACAGTTAGCCAAATTGAGAGATGGAGAGTACGGTTCTCCAGATTGTCAAGTCTGTCCAAGTCTTCCAATCCCGACTACAAATGTCTGGGGTCCAGCTACAAAGTGAGAGGAAATAGTTCACAAAAGACAACTCTCACTTCTGACAGAAAATCCAAGTTTGGCGGTTTACCAAAACTGCTCTAACCCAAAAAAGACTTGCAGGACTCCGCGAAACATATTATACTCATAATTTTGTTTATTACAGGTAAGAGATACAAATTAGAACCAGCCAAAGGAAGAGGTGCATGGGTTAGAATCTGGCAGCCTAAATGCAAAGCTTGTGACATCGTCAGGATATATAACCCTCTCACATCAATGCGTGATAATGTGTATGTTGTATTACTATACTAATCCAGGAAGCTCACCCAAGCCGGAGTGTCTAGAGATATTGCTGACTCATTGCACAGCCATGGGTGACTGATTCAGCCTATGGTTGAATTCTACCTCCTAACCTCAAATAACTCAAAGCCCAAAAACTCTAATAACATAATTGGTCTTTCTGGCATGCTCAGCTCTCAAACTTAGACTATTGCATATATCTGGCCCGACCTTTAGTCATCTACTTAACATAAACTGTCAGATGTGGTCTCATCATGAATGAGGAAGACACTCCTATCACTTGAGAAATTTCAAGTAATAAGAAGGTTGCCACCTAGAAGCTAAAGACAAAAGCAAGCCCTGTCTCTTTGGACAAATTCTTTACTACACAAAATTGTATATAATTTATACATAATACAAACATTTTTTTCTATAGTCTGCCAAATTTAATTTCTAGTTAAAATACTCTGATCAAATCATCTAAACAGCTGAAATGATTTTCGTGGGATTCTTCTCATTTCTCCCAAAACACCCTCTATGTTTTTAAATAGAGAAAATTGCAAAATCAGGAATCCACTAAAGAAATGGATTTCCTAAAGACAAAATATTCAGCACCTTAATAATTATATGTAATAATAGAGTCACTCTCTTCTGTGGTCAAGGCATTGTGCTAAATGCTGTGAGAGACTCACATAGATGACATTCTCTACCCTCAAACAGTGCACATTCTACTAATGGAAACAGATATGAGCATTATCTAACTACAATACAGAAAGAGCACATTAAAGGCTATAGTACAAGTGCAAAGGGCTGTGGAACAAAATATGAAAGAAAGGATTACTTTGAGGTAATAGCATATAGGTCATTGAACTTGAATGAGGCTTTAGAGGATAAGTGAATCTTAATTGGAGGACCTTGGGGAGAAATACATTTCTGCGTACAGTACAGTGAGAACATTTCAGTGACTTAGAAAAACAGAAAATGTGTTCAGAAAGAAAGGTAAACAGAATGTGTGAGTTCCAAACATCATTTGAGGAGAAAAGCTTAAGTTAAATTGTGTTGGACACTGAAGTCCATGAAAAGAAATGTTGAATCATTTTTTTTTTGTAAGCATTTATGATTGCTTACAAAGGGGGCATTTTACTTATTATAATAATTAATCTGTAGATGGATTGTTGTGAGAATAACAATATTCTCTTGAAAATTTATGTAGTGACTTTCACTATAGTATGAATAATGGATGAATTTATTTAAGTGTGGTTTACCCAAGTAATAAAAATAGCAAACCACTGTAATCCCAGCACTTTGGGAGACTGAGGTGGGCAGATAATGAGGTCAGGAGTTCGAGACCAGCCTGACCAAATGGTGAAACCCCATCTCTACTAAAAATACAAAAATGAACTGAGTGTGGTGGCAGGTGCCTGTAATCCCAGCTACTCAGGAGGCTGAGCCAGGAGAATCATTTGAACCCGGGACACGGAGATTACAGTGAGCAGAGATCGTGCCACTGCACTCCAGCCTGGAGACGGAGTAAGACTCTGTCTCCAAAAACAAAACAAAACAAAACAAAACAAAACAAAAACCAAAAAAACAAAACAAACATGCTACAGCAAAGAACATGAATGTATGTAGGATAGTACATTTCTTTTGCTATTTTTATTACTTGGGTAAGTCATATTTGAATATCTTGTTGCATTATTCTTACTTTTCCGTAATTATAGAACAGATAAGAATTAATTGAGGTGCAGAATTGCAAAGGAAATTTGAGGACATTTGAACAAACCATTGAGAATTATTGAAACTGTGTAATATTAGAAGTTGATTCATGGACTTCTTCAAGATAGCATTTTCTGGTTTTACACTCTCTTATCAAATGTTCCTGGAGGATGGGAGATCATTTGTTTCCCATTTCCATAGACTATAAACATTAAAATGATAAGCCTTCTATACATAAAAGGAATGGGTTTGAAACAAACTTTCGGCACTCACTCAGAGTTCCAAATGATTTTATTTCACAGGCTTATTGACTTCTACCCTAGAACTATTTGTATCTCAAAGAGAGAAAAAAAAAAAAGGAAACCTCTTTTCTCGTATCTGTGTTTTAACCTATGTTTTCTTATTGTCATAGACCATTGGTGTTGAAAAGAGTTCCAATAATAAAAAATATACTCTCTGAATTCGTATAAGTGATGGGTACCTACACAGGAAGCAAGTTCAAGCATTTGCCATAGGATTAACACATTGTCATTTATAAAATGTTTCCTTTCCTTTCCCAAAGCTACTTTTCAGTTTCACCAAGATTTTTGTGAAACTTGACTTTTTGTATCAGAAGATTACATGTTATTCGTTTATTTTAATCTTGCTTTTTCTTTTATCTGTATGCTAACAAATTTACACAGTATTTGGTTTTCAAATGTTCATTCTTCTAATGATTGACCTACTCTTGGCACTTCATCTTTATCTCTATCCCCACCTTAAATTATAATTAAACCTAAATTAAAACAATTTAATTCAGTGCTTATGCTTAGGTAACTAGCCCTTATTCTATACTGTAAGAGATGATTGAATCATAAATCCAAATTCTTTCAGAAAACTTATCAGTTAAATTACTATTAGGAGTGAAATGAGGTTGCGATTAGTTTTTTATGAAGTAGTTTGGGTGCACGATAAGATTTATGGTAATGTCTTATCAATTAAATATTATAAAACATTTAGTGCATTCCAAAATGATGTGAAACCTGTAAATTGAGTAGCTCAGGCACACCGTCAGTCTCTCCTTCTTCTCGCTCTCTTATTTCTTCTCTACTACTCAGCAGAAAGAATAGTCACATAGTCAGCACTTACAGGTCAAGGGGATGTGTCTCCCTATTCAGCAAACTAAATCACTAATAATTTTTTACATTTATATTTTAGATGTCAAATCATTATTTATTTTGTGCTGCATAGTACTTATGTGTGAGAGTTACATAAATGATGCTTAAAAATTAAAACTAAAGACTTCTCTTCAAGGAAAGATACCTAAAGGAAATATTCAAAACAAAGATGGTCAAGTAAATAAGTATATCTAGCATAGTTTGAGGCCACCTGGAAAAGTAAAGGAGTCAGGACAGCTTGTATCAAATAAATAATTTTAACTTCAGTTTCCTGTTAACTGATAAATCATGGTGTCAAGATGGCATTGATGTATGGTGAAACTGTTACTGCTGGTGCCATATGAAACATATCACACAACTCTGGCCGCAGTCCCCTGTCATTACAGATATCACCTGGATTTTGCAAAGGGGGAAGGGTCAAAATTGATTATACTGATTAAAATGATACACTCCCAGACTTCATACATTTGCAGCACACAATGCACATTAGAGCATATTACCTCATTTAGCATTCAAACCGGCCCGCAAAACAGAAGGGGCAAAATAATATTACTACTCCTTTGATGGAATGACATCTGGGAAAGTTCAAGTGACTTGATAAGAAATGACATGTTAGTCGATGAAAATCAAGATTTCAACAGTGACTTTTCTTCTCCCCAACCCCCAGTCCCTCATAAGCAACTAAGGCAATGGGCTGCCAGACCATTTTCTTAGGTTGCAAACTCTAGACGCTATGGGAGAAGCTCACTTTTATAAGTGGTCATGACAGACAACACTAAAAAGTGGAAATATTGATAGTGCCCTCCCTGGCACCAGGGAGATCTGAATTTGAGCTCCAGCACTGCCTTTTAATCTTAAACAAATTGTTTAATCTCTCTGCATCTTGGTTTTGCAAATTGGGCTTTAAAAGGCCTGGCTCTGTAAGATTTATTTCTTTCTCTCTCTCTCTCTCTCTCTCTTTTTTTTTTTTTTTTTTTGAAACGGAGTCTCGCTCTGTCGCCCAGGCTGGAGTGCAGTGGCACAATCTCTGCTCACTGCAAGCTCCGCCTCCCAGGTTCACGCCATTCTCCCGCCTCAGCCTTCCGAGTAGCTGGGGCTACAGGCACCCGTCACCTCGCCCAACTAATTTTTTGTATTTTTTTAGTAGAGACGGGGTTTCACCGTGTTGGCCAGGATGGTCTCCATCTCCTGACCTCGTGATCTGCCCTCCTTGGCCTCCCAAAGTGTTGGGATTACAGGCGTGAGCAACCGCACCCGGCCTGATTTTGTAGGATCTCTGTAAGGATTAGAAACATTTGTGTATTTGTTTGCATGTTAATTTTCAATAAATGCTATTTGCCCAGTGAGGGGTCAGAGCTCTGGCAATGGAGAGCGGTTGAATTGCTGGTGGTAAAGAGAATTTACCAACAACAGTATAGGTTTGAAAAGAGAAGTTTTATTAGATAGGAAGAACGCTGCCTTAGAGTGCAGGAGAGAGCTTTAGCAAGACAGGACTGAACACACTGTGGTGGACTTTCCTTAGGGGAATTTATAGACCTTGTAGCTGGAGTTTAAGGGTAATTTGGACCATATTGGCCATATATGATAAATAATCATGATAAATGATTACACTTGTAGACACTTTGGTGCCTTAATGTCAGCAAGGGTTGCACAATGAGTTCTGACATGCATGCATTCTGGAGATGTATAGAAATTCTAGTTACTTACACATTTTTGGGGAGAAGCCAAACATACCAGATGCCAGCTTTAGGTAATAGTGAAGTCTAATTACTTCTGAATTCCTCAGATACGGAGTTTTACTTCCGGATGGTCTGCTTGATGGCCATCAGGTGGTCTTGGCTCTCCTCGCTATTATTATTCATTTCATATGATAATTAGTGCTCCGAACAACCAAAAGAAGTAAATGACATTGTCATAATTTAGGTGGTACAGACACTGAAGCACAGAAATTTTTTTTAAAAAAAAACAAATGCTCAAGATCTGGCCGGGCACGGTGGCTCACGCCTGTAATCCCAGCACTTTGGGAAGCCGAAGCAGGCAGATCACGAGGTCAGGAGATCAAGACCATCCTGGCTAACATGGTGAAACCCCGTCTCTACTAAAAATACAAACAATTAGCTGGGTGACGTGGCAGGCACCTGTAGTCCCAGCTACTCGGGAGGCTGAGGCAGGAGAATGGTGTGAACCCAGCAGGCAGAGTTTGCAGTGAGCCAAGATCAGGCCACTGCACTCCAGCCTGGACAACAGAGTGAGACTCCGTATCAAAAAATAAAAAATAAAAAAATTGCTCAAGGTCACACTCCTGGTCAGTGGTATAGTCAGGGTGCCAATCCACGTATGTATAACTTCATGTATCTTAATTTTTAATATGAAAATTCCAGTTCATATTACAGTTCAATCATGGACATATGGGGCCAAGAATAAATAAGAAGCACAAATAGTCTTATCTATTAGTTGAATCCCTATTTCTGCATTTAAAAACAACAGTGACTAAAGGATAAACCAAGAAAGAAAATATGGATGGGAAATTTTATTTTTCCATGGTGTGAAGTTATTATCTCACAGATTACATAATGTTTAAAGTGGGGAAAATGAAACTTTACTTTGGAGAAACAGGGCTAACAGCAGCTTAACTGTGTGATACATCTCAATGGATCACTAAATGTCAGACAACCAGACATTATGTGGCCCCTACTGACACAGTGTCACTTATGAAGTATAATTCTTGCCAAAAATGTATAATCTAGAGTGGCTCACCACGAGTGATTCTCCCAACTAAAATTGCAGCAAGTTTTTGGTAGAAATTGCCAAACTAATTCTAAAATTCATCTGAAAAATGTAAATAACTTAGAATGGCCAAAACAGTCTTAAAGAACAAAGTTGGAATACTCACATTACCTGATTTCAAGAATTTTTATAAAGCTACTTTTTTCAAGGAACTGCTGTATCAGCATAAAGATAAAGAAATAGATCAATCAATCATCCAGAAAGAGACTCATGCATGTAGGGATGACTAAAGTTCTAAAACTCTGTAGAAGCAATTCACTGAAAGAAGAACACTCTTTTCAGTAAATGATGACAAAGCTATTAGATATCCATGTGCAAAAATATAATAATTTGGATACATATCTTACACCATTTATAAAAACATAACTGTAAATGGATCATACTTGTAAATGTAAAGCTTAAAATTATAAAATGACGAGAAGAAAACTTAGGAGAAAATCTTTGTAACTTTCAGTTAGTGAAAGATTTTAGACATGACACTAAAAGCACATCTGTAAAAGAAATCTAAAACATAAACTGGATTTCTCCCAAAATTAAAAATGTATGCTCCTCCAAAGACATTATTAACATTTTTTAAAAGTCTGAAAAAAATTGCAAATCATGTAAATCATAGAATTTGTATCTGGAATATATAAACAACTAGAAGCTCTATAATAAGTAAACAAATGTCTTAACTAAAAATCAGCAAGATCTTCAAAGACTGAAATCTAAGACCTGAAATCATAAAAACTCTAGAAGATAACATCAGAAAAACTCTTCTAGACATTTGTTTAAGCAAAAAATCCAAGACAGAGAACCCAAAAGCAAATGCCACAAAAACAAAAATAAATAAATGAGACCTAATTAAATTAAAAAGCTTCTGCACAGCAAAAGAAATAATAAGCTGAGTAAACAGTCAACCCCTAGAGGGGGAGACAATATTTGTAAACTATACATCTGGCAATGAACTAATATCCAGAATCTACAAGGAATTCAAAGAAATCAGCAAGAAAAAAACAAATAATCACATCAAAAAGTGGGCAAAGGACATAAATATACAATTCTCAAAAGAAGATATACAAACAGCCAACAAGCATATGAAAAAATCCTCAACATCACTAATCATCAGGGAAATGCAAATTAAAACCACAATGAAATATCACCTTAAAATGGGCATAATTAAAAAGTCAAAAATTGTTCAGTTCCCACCTATGAGTGAGAACATGCGGTGTTTGGTTTTCTGTTCTTGTGATAGTTTGCTAAGAATGATGGTTTCCAGCTGCATCCACGTCCCTACAAAGGACACAAACTCGTCCTTTTTTATGGCTGCATAGTATTCCATGGTGTATATGTGCCACATTTTCTTAATCCAGTCTGTCACTGATGGACATTTGGGTGGATTCCAAGTCTTTGCTATTGTGAATAGTGCCGCAATAAACATACGTGTGCATGTGTCTTTATAGCAGCATGATTTATAATCCTTTGGGTATATACCCAGTAATGGGATGGCTGGGTCATATGGTACATCTAGTTCTAGATCCTTGAGGAATCGCCATACTGTTTTCCATAATGGTTGAACTAGTTTACAATCCCACCAACAGTGTAAAGGTGTTCCTATTTCTCTACATCCTCTCCAGCACCTGTTGTTTCCTGACTTTTTAATGATCGCCATTCTAACTGGTGTGAGATGGTATCTCATTGTGGTTTTGATTTGCATTTCTCTGATGGCCAGTGATGATTGGGAAGGGGAACATCACACACCGGGGCCTATCATGGGGAGGGGGAGGGGAGAGGAATTGCATTGGGAGTTATACCTGATGTAAATGACGAGTTGATGGGTGCTGACGAGTTGATGGGTGCAGCACAGCAACATGGCACAAGTATACATATGTAACAAACCTGCACGTTATGCACATGTACCCTAGAACTTAAAGTATAATAATAAAAAATAATTTAAAAAAATAAAAAATAAAATTAAATTTAAAAAAAAGTCAAAAATAATAGACTTTGGTGTGGAAGTTATGAAAAGTAAATATTTCTAGACTAAGGGAATCTCCATCTTTAATAGAGTTTCTTTAAAGAATTAAAAGTAGAACTACCATTCAATCCAGCAATCCCAGCACTGGGTACCTACTCAAAGGAAAAGAAGTCATTATGTGAAAAACACACATGCACATGCAAGTTTATAGCAGCACGGTTCTCATTTGCAACGATATGAAAGCAATCTAAGGGCCCATCAACCATGAGTGGATAAAGAAAATGTGGTATGTATGTATGCGTGTATGTGTATATATATATGTATGTGTGTGTATATATATACACACACACACATACACACCATGGACTACTACTCAGCTATAAAGAATGAAAATATGTCTTTTGCAGCAACTTAGATGGAGCTGGAGGCCATTATTCTAAGTGAAGCAACACAGAAATGAAAAACCAAATATTATATGTTCTTACATATAAGTGGGAGTTAAGCTATGAGGACACAAAGGCATAAGAATGATACAATGGACTTTGGGAACTCAGGGGAAGGCTGGGGAGGGATAAGGGATAAAAGACTACATATTGGGTACAGTGTACACTGTTCTGGTGACAGGTGCACTAAAATCCTAGAAATCACCACTAAAGACCTTATCCATGTAACCAAAAACCTCTCTACCCCACAAACTATTGAAATTATTTTTTAAAAAAGAAATTACTGCTTCTAGAAAAAAAAAATATGAGCAAGATCTGTAAGATAAGCCTTAAATCAGAACTGTAACAACATATATTTGGAGTTGCTTTTGCTTTGTTTTGTTTCCAAAGATCATTTTTTTTTTTAAAAAAAAAAAAGAGATCACTTAAGGCAAGGATGTATTTTTTCTCCTACCCTACAGTCAACAATACCAACCAATCTGTATTCCTTATCTCAGTTTTTCCAGGTGCACTGGCTCAAAAATAATTATTATTTTGTTTGCTCCCCTTATTCTTCGCTACTACATTCACCTGCTCAACAAATTCTGCTATTTATATTATCAAACCCTCTGTCATATTCATATACTTCTCATATTTAAACTACCATTGTATAGCTCCTGAACCATAGCTTCATCCTCTTACATATGGTTTCCCCCCTCTATAATCCTTTTAACCAATTGCAGCAAGATTAGTTTTCTAAAACAGATTATGTGCTCCTATGTTAGCCAGTTAACCCCCCCTCCCAAATTTCAGGTTGTCTTCAATGTAAAGGGAAAATAATTGTTGACCTGTAATTTAAAGCATTTCAAAAATTTCTGTTTATTCTTTGGCATCTTTATTTTCTATACCACCTGACCTATGGGATGTATGCCTTAGCCTCATCACTGTCTTTACCATTCCCTAAATGCCTCTCACTCTGCACATGGATGATCCTTCACCCAAACTGTACTCTCCAACTAAGCCACCTATACTTTCAATCAATTATTCTCTAAAATTACAGTTCAAACTTCAGGTCTCATTCTCAAATGAGCTTTTTCATATTTCGTTTGTTAAAATAAATCTTCCCTTCATTTATGACAAACTACGTAATGGTTGTTGTTATAATGTTAATATTAGAGTTTTCAAAAGTGTTCCTTTTCCACTAAATTATGAATTTCCAGAGATTGAGCATCTTGTATTTTAATCCTCCAAATACAGAATACCATCCTTAGCAAATCTTAGGCACTACATATATGGTAAATACAATGACAAGAAAGACTAGGCTGGAATCTGTAGTGTCCTACTGTCCATGCATTGTTCTCAGAGTAAGGTAAGTCCTCTTTCTAACTAAAAGACCTGGGAATGCACAGATAGAACAACTTAGAACAAATTCAGACCATATTACATACATTCATTTTTAAAACTTCTAAAACATATAGATACTATTGTTAGTAATCATATTTATAATATGTATGATATCATTAGTGTTTTCATTATATGTTTGCGAAGTTAAGAAAATATTTTAATAAAAATTATTTTATTAGTTAGTTATAATAAGGTTACTGCATTAAAGCAAAATCTTATTTTTTTCCCAAAGCATACTTACTTTTAAGTAATTATTTTCTCTAATTACATAAACTTCTCTTTAAGAATCGAAAATTTTAAATGATACATGACTTATTAGTTGAACACCATCTTACTTGTGATTTGAGGGAACAAAAATCAAAGACTATTATTAAATACTTTGTTGTGGTTTTACCTTTGTCCAGATCACAGCTTGGTTTGCCACAAGATGGGCTGCACGCTGGCTAGGCAGGACTAAGAGTAAAATTTTCAGTGCAGGCACCTAATATAACTAAAACATGTTTTTAAATTTATTTTTCCCAACATGCCGTCAACTCAAAACATTTGCACACAGGATTCTCAATGCAGTGACAGACACAGATATCTGGATAAGGGGAGCAGACATTAATTCAGGAAAGAAGATTGTCTCTAATAGCAAAGAATGGGCTAAGATTATCATATATTCCCTGACCTGTCTTTGCCGTACTATGGTTTATCCAGATCTTTAGGCATTATTGTGTCCTGACTGTACTGCCTACGATTTATATGAATATGGATATTCCTTTTCAAAAAAGGGACATTTTTAAATTCACTTGCAAATTGGAGTGTGCAAACTGCCTCCTTCTGGATCATTTTTTTTAAATTGGTTCCCTTCAATATTCTCCCTGAGGACCACAATGCAGTTGGATCCAAGATTATTGTATTCCGGTGCTCCTAAATATTTCTCTTGAGGAAAGTGACAGTGATATTGGTGAGAAAAAAATAGAACACTTGTCTTTTGAATGGTGTGACAATTGATGTAGCATCTTCAAAGCTGTGTACGAACAAGAAGCACTATAGGGTTATAAATACTAAAGGAAGATAATCATTATTCATGTGATGGAAATAATCATTCAGTTAAACACCAGTAAGAACATCGTTAGATTTAGAAGTACATCGCTATCTTTTCATGTGATAGATCCTTTCTACAGAAAGTAATAAAGGAATCCAACTTGTAAAGAAGTATTTTTACTAATAGAACCATTTCTTTCTGGTCTACTGATATAATCCCATAATTTTGTTATCATAATGTAATTTTGTTAGTGTGATGATTCTGTCAGCATAATGGGAAGAGTAAATACTAGGATGACAGTATAAATGGAGGAAATCTCTACAAAAGTAGATCTGCCATCTCTCTTTCTGAGGCTGTGTTTATTAGAAACATAAGTTATAAACATAACCTGAAAAACTCCACAAACTGTTATTACTTCACAATAATAATATTGTTCACAAAAGGTTACAGAAATTACAGTGTTAAAAAGTAATTGTGAGTATCTAACGATAGAAATGTTCCTATCTAATCCTGTTCTCACTTTCCTTTTTTTTCATAAAATGTGTATGGCATAATTGTGCTAGCAGTTTACATGAATGAAGTGAAATATTTCTAAATCATAAAGTAAGTTTATGCAATCCCTTAACAATATTGTAAATACAAAGCATCAGTTATAACTGGTAGTTCCATTCAATTATGTGGAATTGAATCACCTGATCTTTAAGTTGGAAGATACTGCCTTCGGTACTTTTGGCATTTGCACATTGCAGATTAAAAACATCAAATTCTCAGGATACAAGTTCCTCATATCAGTGTCCTTTGTGGCAACATGGCTGGAGCTGGAGGCCGTTATCCCAAGCAAACTATTGTAAGAACAGAAAACCTAACACTGCATGTTCTAACTTATAAGTAGGAGCTAAACACTGAGTATACATTGACACAAAGAAGGGCAAAATAGACACTGGGGCCTGCTTGAGGGTGGAGGATGACAGGAGGGTGAGGGTGGAAAACTAGTTTATTACCTGGGTGATGAAACAATATGTACTACCAAACACTTATGACAAATAATTTTTCTGTAGAACCAACCTGAACATGTACCCCTGAAACTAAAATAAAACTTAAAGGACAGAACGTCACATCAAAAGTGCTGTAGGCCATTTAGAAAAATATAAATAAAAAAGGAGAAATACAATGTGATCCAGGTAAATTTGGAGTTTTAGTATAAGTAACATGGTTGTAAATGCAGTAGTTTTGATAAGTCATATACTATTCAAGCAGAACTCCCTGTAGGTTCCTGAATGTTTTGGAGACTAAAAGCTCTAATGTACATTTGATCAATTTCATTTTAGCACCAGGACAAAAACTGTCAAATAGAGTTTCTCTCTATTCTAAAGTACAAAAACAACACTGAATGAAAAAAATATCAGGCAAAGTCAGTTTCTCCACCACTTAAAACATGAAAATTATACGAAGGAAACACTTCCAATAAGAGTTAATCCTAATGAGAAAGCACAACAAATGTAACAGATCTTTTTACCTTGCAAAAATGTATGTGTATGTGTATATGTGTTTTTCTAATCAAATCACCAAAGAAAAAATTTAAACACAATTATTTTAACATATTCAAATGTAGGAGAGTTTTACAGAGAATATAATGTGACAAAATACTTACTAGTGCATTCTAAGGTCTGTTAGAGCAACCTTAGGAATACACTAGACTTTACAAAGCACAACAAAATCATCAATTTATTAAACATCACTGATTTGTGTTAGAAAACTAAAAACTGAGTCAAGTATATTATGCCTTTTTTTTTTTTTTTTTTTTTTTTTGCTGTTTCGGAAAAGAATAGATGCTGTGTCTTTAAATTTTTCCTTAACTTAATTACTCTATAGAATTTATTACCTCGTGACTCTGTAGGAGAGAAGTCAAGACAATTGATATTTAAATGAATAGTTTTTGCTTAATTGTGGGAAAGTAACTATTTATATGTCATTTAATTGTTTTTTTATTTTCTATTTTTTATTATTATTATACTTTAAGTTCTAGGGTACATGTGCATAACGTGCAGGTTTGTTACATATGTATACTTGTGCCATGTTGCTGTGCTGCACCGATCAACTCGTCAGCACCCATCAACTCGTCATTTACATCAGGTATAACTCCCAATGCAATCCCTCTCCCCTCCCCCTCCCCATGATAGGCCCCGGTGTGTAATGTTCCCCTTCCCGAGTCCAAGTGATCTCATTGTTCAGTTCCCACCTATGAGTGAGAACATGTGGTGTTTGGTTTTCTGTTCTTGTGATAGTTTGCTAAGAATGATGGTTTCCAGCTGCATCCATGTCCCTACAAAGGACACAAACTCATCCTTTTTTATGGCTGCATAGTATTCCATGGTGTATATGTGCCACATTTTCTTAATCCAGTCTGTCACTGATGGACATTTGGGTTGATGAAAATTATACGAAGGAAATGCTTCCAATAAGAGTTAATCCTAATGAGAAAGCACAACAAATGTAACAGATCTTTTTACCTTGCAAAAATGTATGTGTATGTGTATATGTGTTTTTCTAATCAAATCACCAAAGAAAAAATTTAAACACAATTATCTTAACATATTCAAATGTAGGAGAGTTTTACAGAGAATATAATGTGACAAAATACTTACTAGTGCATTCTAAGGTCTGTTAGAGCAACCTTAGGAATACACTAGACTTTACAAAGCACAACAAAATCATCAATTTATTAAACATCAGTGACTTGTGTTAGAAAACTAAAAACTGAGTCAAGTATATTATGCCTTTTTTTTTTTTTTTTTTTTTTTTTTTGCTGTTTCGGAAAAGAATAGATACTGTGTCTATAGAATTTATTCCCTCGTGACTCTGTAGGAGAGAAGTCAAGATAATTGGTATTTAAATGAATAGTTTTTGCTTAATTGTGGGAAAGTAACTATTTATATGTTATTTAATTGTTGAAGAGCTTTAATAGCCATAAAATTATGTTTGCTGCTTTCTGTTGGTTTGGAGTTGACTTCAAACAAAGTAGAACCTAATACACCAATTTCTAGGGACATTTCTATTTGCCAAATAAAGATATATGCTAATACATTATTTTTATTCTATTTAATAAGTGAACAGTTAGAATCTTAAATTTTGTTCACTAATAAAAAGTTAGTAAAACAAATTAAGGACAACTTTCAGATCACAAGCTATGAATTGAAAATCTAGATTCTACCATTTAAATGTGAATCCGCCGATCTAGAAGAATTTGTCTTATATACTTCTCCATGAAGATATAACATAATAAGAGATAAAGAAGACAATTCAGTACTTACAGCTATTTCTCTTGAACAACGTATGATTTTGAGCAATTCAAAACACCAAAGTAACAAATAACCTTTTAACAAAAATGTATAAGAATTGTGAATTATCATCATTTTCGTTTGACAGTAATTAATTAATTAAACAATACTGTGTAAGAACAAAACCCATCATGTGTCAAGGCTGTGTTGGTCACATGGTTGAAAATATATGTTAGTGACATGGTTGAAAAAAAGACAGATAAGAACATTAGTATGTAAATATATACATATATACAAAAATAAACAAGTAAACAAAAGAGCCAGAAAATTGTTTCTGTTTTGAAGAAAATAAAGCAGGAAAATAGAGTAGAAAAAACTGGGTTGGGGACACTACTGAGGTGCTTAGGTAAAAGCTTCTCTGAGTTCAAACGCAAAAGGCAAAGTTTCTGGGGTGAGTATAAACTGGCTATATGTAAGGAAAAAAATATGTCAAAAGTGTACAAAGACGAATGAGAAGAGAGTTAGGAATTTAAAGCAAGGACATAAACAGAAGCTGATTCTACAAAGACTTGGAAGCTATGGTGTAGAGACTGGATTTTATTTGAATAACAATGGAAAATTCTTTTTTAGTTAAGGAAAAAGGTAATATAATTTCTGATTTTGAAAGATCATTCTGGCTGATAGACATGACCAAACTGTACTAGGGAAGAAATGAAAGCAATAAGAATAATTAAGAAGCTATTGTGTCAGTCAAAGCAAGAGATGATGGTAGTTTGAACTAGGGAGACAATAGGAAAACTAATGTAATCAAATTAAACACATATTTTGGAGACAGAAATAATGTCACTTTCCAATAGATTATATGAGAATGTGGTCATAACTTAAAGAAAGAACTAAAACACAAATTTTAGGTTTGGAGTGTGAATAACTGGATAGATATGGTGTCATATGTTGAAATGGGAAAGTTCTACTCCTGGAAAAGGTGAAGTAGTTTATATCATATCGATGCTCCTGTAAATAATTATAAACTCTGGACCATTTTTCAAAAATCAACTTTCTGAAATAGTGAAAGTGAATAAAACCAGAAACAAACTTCAGGGAACTTGACAATTGGAGAAATAAGCAGTTCTAAATGAGTTTTCTAATTTTACAGCTGTTTGGAAGAAGATACTTCCCAATCAGTGCCTTATACGAACAGCTAAAATTCAGAGAACACTGAAAACTTTCTGGATGAACTATCACAAGACAGAGTTTGAGAAAAACACCGAAGCTAGGAATTAGTGAATCCACAAAGGGAGGAGAGAGTCACAAATAGAGAATCCAATATTCTGCTTCTATGCTCTGAACAAATAAATAGAAAATTACTGAATTATATATAAATTGAATGAACTCAAAAGCATCCCACTAAAGCTAAAAGAGCTAAAACAAGCTTCAGCTGGTGCCTAATAAAGCAGGTAAATAATTTAGAGTTTGAGTTCAAGTAAATTCACTGCCAATCAAATGAAATAAAATAAACCACGAAAATATTTACAGAAACATAAGAGAATAGAATCACTACATATACAATTTACAATGTCTAGTATACAAGCAAAATAAATTAGACAGATTTTTTAAAAAAGGAAATGAAAATTTAATCAAGAAAAAAAGAATGTAGATGAATGATGTTTCGATTATTAGAGAGAGATTTATAAACATGCTATTAAAAGCATGTACAACAACATAATGATGGACAGAAGGAAGAAAGGAATGAAGGAGGAAAAGAAGGAAGGAAGGAAGGAAGGAAGGAAGGAAAAAAAGAAACAAGAATACTGTCAATATTGAATTGAATGCATTGAAGTTGATTGCTGTCAATATTGAATTGCATTCAATGAAGTTACCCTTCAAAAATTAAACAAGATATTTTCAAATAAACAAAGTCTAATAGACATTGTTGCCAGCACAGCTGCATCACGAAAAGATGCTAAAGGAAATTCTTTGGATTGAAAACCAATAAGACCAAATGAAAACTCAGATTCTCAAGAAGGAAAGGAGAGCATTGGAAATCATAAATATGTATGTGTAAGTATAAAATATTATTTCCTTAATTTCTTTAAAACACATCAATTTTAGAAAAAGTATGACGATATACTCTGAGGTTTATAGATTAATACCTTAGATTAAAATATACTTAAGGGCCATATGAAACTATCTAGTCATAATATTCTCAAATTTTACATGAAGTAGTACAAAATTAAGTCTAATTATAATTATAAAAAGTTAAGAAAATACATTGTAATCCCTCAAACAGCTACTAAAAATAACACAAAGAGGTATAGCTTTAAAAGCTGAAAGAAAAATTAAATGATAAAAAGGTCAAACATGAAATAAAAATAGGAACAGAGGAACAAAATTTGAATTACAAACAAAAAACATAGAACAAAATTATATAATTAAGTAGAATGTGCTTAATAATTGCATATCAGACTTCCATCATCCAATTGAACAAGAGAGACGTTCCATGTCAAGACACCTTCACTCACCACATCTCAGTCACGTTTCTAGTGCCTGGGTCTCAAATACAAAACAGCAAAAGATTACTAGGTATTTGAGGGAAACATCTAATGTAAAGAAAATAACAAAAAAAAAAAAACAAACAAACAAAATAACAACAGACAACAATAGCAAAAGAAAAAGGAAATTTGAAGAAAATATAAGAAAAATAAAAGATAAGATAAAATGCCTTTAGAGCAGTAACATTTAAGAAGCTCAAATAAAAAATAGTATTCATAGATTTGAGAAACATAGTTTAGGAAATCATGTAAAGCAAATAGAAATGGAAAATGTGTGTGTGATTGTGTGTGTGTGTGTGTGTGTGTATAATGATTTCCACAATGAAAAGACACATGAAATTAAGAAAATTGTTTATAAATATTCAATACAAAAAATATTTATAGGAATTAAGGATGGAAAGTCTATATTATAAAAAAATTATTACTTCTTAGCCTAACAAATGTAAAAAAGATTCAAAATCCAGACAAAGAACATAAAATTGTAACCAAAAAACCCCACAAAATTTAGATGAGAATAATATACTAAAATCTGCCAAAGAGAAAAAGACGGGAGGATGAGGCCAGATGCCAACTATTAGTAATCATAATTTAAGCTCTAAATACTTATTTAAGAAGTTTATATTTGTAAATGACAAACCTGTGTGTGGATTGGTGATGTGTAAGATAACCAGATTCTTAGGTTCTATCTTAAGAAGTGAAAAATAATGTCTAAAACTGAAATGTCAATACAGAGGAGCATAAAATAAGATAGAAATGAGGAGAAACAGACTAGGAAAAAAATATAAAAGAGTGGAAGAAGTTTTTTTTAAGGTTGAATTCAGATAGGGAGTGTTGGGGGCAAGGAATTACTGTTTTCATTATAAACCCTGAAAGATTATTTTAAAAATACTGTTCAAAATACTTGCATATTTTTATTTTTAAAAGTATTTTAAATATTTTTTGTATTTGATAAAAAGGAAAATTTTACCATTATGTTTGATCCAGCATTTCTAGTTCTAGGAATATATCCTAAGAAGATTATTGCAGATCAGTTTAAAGGTAGAGAAAGCTGGTATTTATCTAACTAGCTACAACAGGGAAATCTGCAGGACAATTTAAATTGCCAACAATAAAGATTCAGTAAAATGAGTTATATGTAGCCCTTACATAAAATGTTAGAAGTGAATATTTAATGACATGGGATTTTTTAATGTATATATTATTTAGAAAGACTTTAGGTCCAGCGTATTGTTACCACCATGAATTCACCAGTCTCAGCTGGGCCCTGCACATCGAGCTCACTACATTTTCTCTCTAATCATCATTCTCAATGTTTAGACCTGTTCTATTCTCTTCAAACTTGTGACTCTTCCATTCATCCCTGATTCTCTGTAGACTACCTTGACTTCTATTCCACAAAGATAAAGGGAGGTGTAAAACAAACTACACCACCAAATTTCCCACCACCAAGCTGACAGGTCATCCTGGATCCTCCTTTCCTGTTACAGTTAATGGAATGCCTTTCTCCTGTGGAAGGTTAATCTGTCTTGTGTAATCTTGAGCCCGCATCCCGTTATCTTTCTGAATCTTTACTCTTCTTCTTTTTGATATTTCTTCCTTTTTCTACTGCTCTCTAAACTTTACTGGGTCTTTCAAATAAATATTTATACACGCTTTATTCTTTTCTATCTTCAACAACACACACACACACACACACACAGAGACACACACACACGTTTCAGGATGGTGAACTGAGGTAACTGGTAGATGTCTCATGTATGTGCGTGTGTGAATTTTGTGTATTCCTCTGCAGCTTGGTTCTGCTGAGTGAAGGTTTCTGCATTTGTTTAGTGTTTCTTCCAGATGAAATGGCATATAGGCACATGAAAACTGAGTAATGCTTAGAATGTTCCCTAATATATCAGTCTTACTGGAAGAAATTTATATTTCCCAGCAGGGCATGGTGGCTCATGCCTGTAATCCCAGGATTTTGGGAGACCGAGGCGGGTGGATCACCTGAGGTCAGGAGTTTGAGACCAGCCAGGCCAACATGGCAAAACCTCGTCTCTACTAAAAATACAAAAATTAGCCAGGTGTGATGGTGGGTGCCTGTAATCTCAGCTACTCAGGAGGCTGAGGCAGGAGAGTCGCTTGAAACCGGGAGGCGGAGGTTGCAGTGAGCTGAGATTGCGCTGCTGTACTCCAGCCTGGAGGACAGAGCAAGATTCCATCTCAAAACAAACAAACAAAAAAGAAATTTATATTTCCTGAACAAGCATGAATTGACTCTACAGAATTAACTGTACATGATATTTTTCTTTTCCAGATTACCACTCTAAGTTTTTGTTTACAACAAAAAAAAAACAAATCATTAAGTGTTAAATGTCAGTTAGCTTGAAATTCAAAAATAACACCAAGAATTTGAGCAAGCTAGATTGATAGAGAGATATAATGCTCCAGATCTGCATGAATTGTTTGAGTAAAATATGCTAACGAGTCACAAAAAGCAACCAACCAAACAGCAATCAAAAAAAAACAACAAAGGTCTTCTGATAAATATAGTACTCAAAGATATACATTGAGAGAATGTTGAAGTGTTCTCTGTGCTAAAATGAATGACTTTGAATTAAATGAGAGCACTAAAAATAAATGTTCAGAGATACCCCAGAATCCTTCTCTTACCCTTCAATAATGAAAAAGCTGATTTTGCACAGACACATTTTATGCAACATAAATTTAAATTGCCCAGAATTCATGCAATAGAAAATGTGTAGTGGATGACATGAAGCTCTCTCGGTTATCAACGTCTTTCGGACGGAAGCTATTCTAAGCGTGTTGTAAATACTTGTTTTGTGAACTGCTTCCTTGCTATACAGTGAAAATGTCACTGTTGATACTCAACAATGTTATAGTCTGTATTTATTGCCTCATAAAGTTAAACTAACTATGTGTTAGCCATGCTGCTGATGGAGACTTGCCTTAATGTGGTTTATAGTGGTGCCCGGGTCCCACACCGCAGCAGGATGGGGGAGTAATGCTGTCATTAATTAAAAGAACAAAACAGACTTTTCACATGTGGCTCAGAGCCCAACTTTAATTACCCTTTGCCTCCAAGGCCTCTAGTGGGGTCATTTCTGCAAGTAGCTTCTTCGGTTGCTGACAGAGCCTTCTGTTCTTGACAGATTCCGAGAAGGCAATGGTGATGGTTTCACCACTTGTATCATTAAATTTCATTTTAAGATTATAAGGAGTACTTAGCTGGCTAGTTGAGAAATGATTTAATGTTTCATTGACAACCTTATATGAGAGGCTGCAATTTATTTATAGACTTATAAGTAAAATCAATTTGGTTCTCTTCTATTTTCTTTCTTTAGATGAGATTGGTAGCTATTCCATATTTATAGCATCAATTGACTTCAGAATACTAACTTTCAAGACTCTCCACATATAAATCCTTAATCAATAAAATCCCAATATGGCAATGATATTACTAGTAAATCTAGTAATATAAATGACACTAACTTAGATCCTACTGTGTGTTAAGTAATGTTCTATATGTTTTTCATGTATTATGTCTTTTATACCACTGTCAAAATCCTGTGTGGGTAAGTTTCATTATTATCCCCATTTCAGAGATGTCACAGGGACAAAGAGAGGTAAAATAACTATCCCAGGCTCTCACAAGAAAGTAACTTGGCTGATATTAATCTGTATTCTTTCTTTTCCTGCAACTCTGGATCAGTTTTAAAACCTCCAAAAACTTGAACGTATAGCACAACGAACAATTTTTAACTATGGCATTTGCCTTACTTAGCTTTATTTTTTGCTAAACCATCTAAAAGTTTCACAAATTCTGACTTTTTTCTAAATATCTCACCATTCAACTCCTAAAAAAAGATATCCTCTTATATAATACATTGCTATTATCATACCTAAGAAAATTAACATTCAATAATCTCCTTTACTATAAAGTTCATGTTTAAAATTTTCTAGTTATTCCCCCAAAAAATGTCTTTTATAGGTATCTTTTTCCTTAAATACAAGATCCAATGAAACATCATTCACTGCTTTTAGTTGTTATGTATTTTTAAAAGATCCTGAACAATTTTCATTTCCCCCCGTTTTTTCTTGATATTGAATTTGGGAAGTGTCTAGGTCAGTTGCCTTTCAGAGAGTCACACAATCTGCATTACTTTTTCCCTCGTTCCAAAATTTTTTGACGGAATAATGTTCAGGAGATGATCTGTACTTATTGTATCACATCTGGAGGTGAGAAACTTCTACTGGTATCATGAGTGGTGATGTTACGTTTGATCTCTTTGTTAAGGTGGTGACAGTGGAGTATCTCCATCATCAAGTTAACTTCACGTTTGTAATTAAGATTTGATATTTCCTATGACTACTTTGTTTCCCATAAGAAGATGTTAATAAATATCAATGAACCCTTCGTGAAATAATTATTACACTGGAAATTGCAAAACAATGAATTTCAAATTCTATCTTTCCTTTTACATGTATTAGCTAGTATGTTTTTAAAATAAGACATTTCTGGGTTTTATTTTGTTTGCATTCCTTCCATTTATATAGACTCATAGATTTTTTTAAATTTACTGTTTTATAATGCAATACCATAATGTTTTTTAGATGCTCAAAAGTCACAAATTTAGCCAGCAGCAACCTCTTTAGGTACAATTTTTTGTCTTTTTCTATGAGTCCATTAGTCTTTCAGAAATCTTTGCTTTCTGATACAAGGTGACCTGGGCTCACCATTTTACTTTCTTTGCTCAGATCTGTGACTAGCCATATAGCCTAGGATCAGTAACCTCTTAGTAGAGAAAGTTATTTGGAAACTAAGTTCTGGTATTAAGTATATATACTGCTCTGAGGTGTAATTTTTATTACACCCTTTTAGTGGACAGAAACACATATACACATACACATATTCACACATTTATACTAATACCTACAATTTAAATCCAATGTCACAGCAAAACATTTAGAAGAAAACATAGGGGGAAATCTTTGGAAAATGAAATTGGTAATGATTTTTTAAATATGATACTAAAGCACAGGCAAAAAAAAGAAAAAAGTATGTATGTAAGATTACATCAATATTAAAATGTTTGCGCAGCAATGCATTCTATCAACAGAGTAAAAGGGCAACCCAGGGAATGGGAGAAATATTTGCAAATCATCTATCTGATAAAGGATTACAATTCAGAATAAAGAAAGAACTCCTATTACTCAACAGTCAAAAATATAAACCATTTATTTTTTAATGGGCAAATAATTCAAATGTACATTCCTCTAAAGAAGATGTTCTATTGGTCAATAAGCACATGAAAATATAGTCAATATCACTTAGTCATTAGGGGAATGGAGATCAAAACCACAGTGAGACACCATTTCACATCCATTAGGATGGTTATTCTTTGAGAGAAAGAGAAAGAAGAAAGGAAGGAAAGAAGGAAGGAAGGAGGGAAGAAGGAAAGAAGGGAGGAAGGAGGGAAGAATGAAGGAAGGAAGGAAGGAGGGAAGGAAGGAAGGGAAGGAAGGAAGGAAGGAAGGAAGAGAGAAAGAAAGGAAGGAAGGAAGGAAAGGAAGGAAGGAAAAGGAAAGTGTTAGCAAGGATATGGAGAAGTTGGAACCTTAGTACACTGCTGGTGGTAATGTAAAATGGTGCAGCCACTATGAAAAACAGTATGGTGGTTCCTCAAGAAATTAAATATAGATTTTCTATATAATCCATTAATTACACTTCTGAGAAATACTGAAAAGAAATGAAAGCAGGAACTTAAACAGGTATTTGCAAACCAATGTTCATAGCAACAATATTCACAAAAGCCAAAAGGTTGAAGCAGCCCACGTGTCTATTGATGGATGAATGGTATATATGTACAATGAAATATTACTGTATATTTGTTCTATAGATTACCAGGAGAGTTATTAAGATTCCTGACTATTATTGTGTATTTCTCTATTCCTTCTTGCATTTATAGCCATGTTTGCTTCATATATTTTGGAGCTGTTTTATTATGATGATTTTATTATGATGTCCTCTTGATTAATTGATGCTTTTAACATTATGAAATAGCACTTTTTATTACTGGTAATATATCTTGTTCTGAATCTACTCTGTCTAATATTAATGTAATGATGGTAGGTTTATTTTGATTAGTATTAGCATGTTATGTCTTTTCGAATTATTTCACTTTTAATTTACGCATGTCTTTATATTTAAAGTTGGATTTGTCAATGTTCTATATAGTTTGTTTTTATTAATACAAGTTGTGATATATCACCTTTAATTGGGATGTTCAGTCCATTTACATTTAATGTGCTTATTAATATGATGGGTTAGAGTCTACCATCTTCCTCTTTGTTTCCTGGTTCCCAAATATTCACTATGCCCTTTAATTCTTTTTTTCCTTATTCTGAATTAATTGAGTACTTTTATAATTCCTTTTATCTTCTTTCTAACTTATTAGCTGTAACTCTTTATCTTAACAACTTCTTTAACATACACAATATACACCTTAAACTAATCTCAGTCTTCCTTCAAATCATATGATACCACTTCACCTATAGTACAAGAAACTTACAACAGTATGCTCCATCATCTTCCTGGCCTTTGTGCTATTGTTACTGTGCATTTTACTTCTATTTATGTAATAAATCACACAGTATGTTGTTACTAGTTTTACTTTAATTAGTTAATTATCTTCTAAAGATATTTAAATAAAATACATATCTTTATACAGCCACACTTGAGAGACATTCTGGGTTCTGTTTCAGACCACTGCAATAAAGTAAGTATCTCAATAAAGTGTGTCACACATGTTGTCTTGTTTCCAGGGCATATAAAAGTTATGTTTACACTATACTGAGTATATTAAGTGTGCAATATCATTATGACTTCATAAACAATATGCATATCTTATTTTGGAAATACTTTATGGCTAAAAGCACTAACCATAGTCAGAGCTTTCAGCTAGTCATAATGTTTTTGGTAGTGGAAGATCTTGCTTTGATGTTGATGGCTGCCGACTCATCAGGATGGTGATTGCTGAAAGTTTATGCAGATATGTCAGTTTCTTAAAATAAGAAAACAATGATGTTTCCCATGGTGATTGACTCTTTCTTTCATGAAAAGTTTCTCGGTAGCAAGGAACACTTTTTGATGGTATTTTTCCACACAGGAAAACTTCTTTTAAATTTAGAGTCAATCCTCTTAAACTCTGCCATTGCTTTATCAGCTAAGTTTATGTAATATTCTAAATACTCGGTTGTCATTTCAACAATGTTCACAGCATCTTCATCAGGAGCAGATTTCATCACAATACACCACTTTCTTTGCTCATTCATAAGAAGAATCTCCTCACCTATTAAAATTTTATCATGAGATTACAGCAGTTCAGACATATCTTCAGGTTCTACCTCAAATTCTAGTTCTCTTACTATTATTTACACCACATTTGCACTTAATTCCCCCACAGAAGTCTTGAATCCTGTTGAAATCAACTCCTTCTAAACTCCTATTAAAGTTGCTATTTTCACCTCTTCCCAAATCATGAATGTTGCCAATGGCATTTAGCATGATTAATCCCTTTCCAGAGGGTGTTCCATTTACTTTGCTCAGATCCATCAAAGAAACCACTATCTATGGGAGCTATGTAAGCCTTACAATATGTTATAAAATGTATTTCTTAAATAATAAGACTTAAAGTCAAAATGACTCCTTGATCCATGGGCTGCAGATTGGATATTGTGATAACAGAATGAAAATGACATTAATCTCCTTGTACATCTCCATTAGAGCTTATAGGTAACCTGCATTGTCAATGAGCAGTAATATTTTGAAAGGTATCATTTTTCCTGAGCAGTAGGTCTCCACAGAGGGTTTAAAATATTCAATAAATCCATACTGTGAACAGATGTCCTGTCATCAAGGTTTTGTTGTTCCACTTACAGAGCAAAGGCAGGGCAGAATTTGCATAATTTTTCTGGGCTCTATGATTTCTGGAATGGTAAATAAGTATTGGCTTTCGCTTAAAATCACTAGCTATGTTAGCTAACCAGCTACATTAGCTCCAGCCTGTCCTTCAAAATTTTGAAGCAAGTCATTGACTTCTCCTTCCTAGTTACAAAAGTTCTAGATGGAATTTTCTTCCAATATAGACTGTTTATCAGCATTTAAAATGTCATTTCATGTAACCACATTCATCAATGATCTTAGCTAGATCTTCTAGAAAACTTCCTACAGCTTTTATGCTTCATCTTAGACTTTTATGTTATAAAGATGGCTCGTTTACTTAAACATCATGAACAAATCTCTCCTAGCTTTAAACTTTTCTTCTGCAGTTTCATCACCTCTGTCGGCCTTCATAGAATTGAGAATTGGGGCCTTACTCTTGAGGCTTAAGACGATATTGTGGCTTGCTTGATCTTTTATCTAGACCACTAAAACTTTCTCCAAATCAGCAATAAGGCTGTTTCACATTCTTATCATTCATGTGTTCACCAGAGTAGCAATTTTAATTTCCTTCAATAACTTTTCCCTTGCATTCACAATTTGGCTGTTTGGTGCAGAGTCCAAGGTTTCAGCCTATATTGTCTTTTTTTTATTATTATTATACTTTAAGTTCTAGGGTACATGTGCATAACATGCAGGTTTGTTACATATGTATACTTGTGCCATGTTGCTGTGCTGCACCCATCAATTCGTCAGCACCCATCAACTCGTCATTTACATCAGGTATAACTCCCAATGCAATCCCTCCCCCCTCCTCCCTCCCCATGATAGGCCCCAGTGTATGATGTTCCCCTTCCCGAGTCCAAGTGATCTCATTGTTCAGTTCCCACCTATGAGTGAGAACATGCGGTGTTTGGTTTTCTGTTCTTGTGATAGTTTGCTAAGAATGATGGTTTCCAGCTGCATCCACGTCCCTACAAAGGACACAAACTCATTCTTTTTTATGGCTGCATAGTATTCCATGGTGTATATGTGCCACATTTTCTTAATCCAGTCTGTCACTGATGGACATTTGGGTGGATTCCAAGCCTTTGCTATTGTGAATAGTGCCGCAATAAACATACATGTGCATGTGTCTTTATAGCAGCATGATTTATAATCCTTTGGGCATATACCCAGTAATGGGATGGCTGGGTCATATGGTACTTCTAGTTCTAGATCCTTGAGGAATCGCCATACTGTTTTCCATAATGGTTGAACTAGTTTACAATCCCACCAACAGTGTAAAGGTGTTCCTATTTCTCCACATCCTCTCCAGCACCTGTTAAAAGAAGACATTCATACAGCCAACAGACACATGAAAAAATGCTCATCATCACTGGCCATCAGAGAAATGCAAATCAAAACCACAATGAAATACCATCTCACACCAGCTAGAATGGCGATCATTAAAAAGCCTATGTTGTCTTTTGACATGCCTTCCTCCTTGTTAATTCTTTCTAGCTTTTGATTTAAAGTGAGATACGTGTGAGTTTTCCTTTCACTTGAATACATTGAGGCTACTATAGGGTTGCTAACTGACCTAATTTCAATGTTGTCTTTCAGGAAATAGGAGCCTTGAGGAGAAAAGGAGAGATGAGGGAATGAACAGGCAGTCCATGGAGCAGTTACACACACTTATCAATTAAGTTTGCTGTCTTATATGAGTGAAATTCATGGTACCCCAAAATAGTTACCATAGTAACATTAAATATCACTGATCAGAGACCTCATAATAATATAATAATGATGAAAAAGTTTGAAATGCTTCAAGAATTACCAAAATGTGGCACAAAGACCCACAAGAAGTACATGCTGTTGAAAATGACAATAGACTTACTCAATGCAGGGTTGCAATAAACCTTCAATTTGTAAAAAGTACATTATCTATGGAGCACAATCAAGTGAAGTAAAATTAAATGACGTATGCCTGTTTGTATTTACATATGTAATTATCATTTTCAATGCTCTTCATTTCTTTGTATAAATCCAATATTGCCTCTGCTTGAATTTCTTTTAATATTTAGTATAGTGCAGATTTGCTGGTAATTAATTCTTTCAGCTTCTATATATCCAAAAAAGATTTGTTTAGTCTTCTGTTTTTGAAATATATTTTCACCAAACCTTTGTCCAGTGAACTTTTTTTCAACAATGTAAAGACATTGGTCCATTTTCTTCTAGCTTGAAATATTTCTAATGAGAAATCTGCTGTCATCTTTAACTTTATTCCCCTTTGGGTAAGGTCATTAATTTTTACTCCTTTTAATACTTTATCTTTATCATCAGATTTATGCAATTTAAGGTGATATGCCTTAGTTATAAATAGGTTTATTAATACTTACTTATATTACTTGCATGTGTTTCCTTTTTACAAGTCTAATCCATTTGAAATTTAAGATGAGTATAATGGAAATTGAGTCCAATTTTATGTTTTTATTTCCCAAGTCACTATTTAATTGTGCAACCATAATTTATCAAATAGTTCATTATTTATTTCCTCAGGGATTTAAGATACATGGCACATTTGGCATATACTAAATTTCTATACATACATAGTTCTATTTCTGAACATTCTCTCTTCTGTTTAAGAAGAGTTTAAGCATGATATTTTTACAACATGTTTTAATATCTAGAAAAGGAAGTCCTTATTCATTGCTTTTTTCATGGCATTTATTTTTACACAATATAAATTCTATTTTTCTAACCCAAGAAAAAAATGCACAGAGTATTTCACTGGGATTGTCTGAAGTTTATATAATTAATTTGGAAGAACTGGAATATTTATAATGATCATTTATATTATCTAAGAACCAGAAATATATTTTATTTGTTCATTTTACAAGTATTTAAATTGATTTATTATATGTGTATTGAATATTTTTTATTAAATTAATTCCTAAACCTAAGTGTATTTCTAAATACATATTTATAATTCTTATAAAGATTTCTTTAGTTATTATCTGTTGATATAAGACTAGGTTTTATGTTTATATCTTGCTAACTAACATATTTTATTGCATTTTTATTTATTTTAAATACTCTTTGGCTTCCAAATTATGTTATTATGCTACCTGCCCCTGGAAACAGTTTTACCTCTCTGTGTCCAATTTTGTTCTTACATATTGCCTACTGTATGCAATACAATTCAGGTTTCCTGATTTGCTGTACTTAGTTAAAAATAAACATCTAAATGTTTCTTTTTTATAAGTAGAATGATGACTTTGGCAGTTGTTATATGTAACATATAACATATAATTTGCTATAGTGTATAAAATATATAATATATACCTAATAAAATCATATCATTCATAAGTATATTTAAAATATCATTTATTTTATTTTATTTTTTATTCAATCATTGTTTTTAACAGAAATGAATATTACATTCTGTTAATACTTTTTAAGGATACACAAAAATAAGTTTATGGTTTTCTTTCTCTTTAGATCTATTCATGTGGCTGATTACATTAATGGATTCCTTAATATTAAGCCATCCTTGAATTCTTATAATAAATTCTATTTGGTCAAATTGCATATTTCTTAATGTGTTTTGGAGTGTTGGATTCATTTTGCATATATTATATGTGGATATTTAAATTGAAATTTTAAAGTGACTGCTCTTTTTTTGTTACATTGTAGTAACATATAAATGTCTACACATAAATGTTATACTTGCTTCAAACATAACTTGAAGTTTTTCTTACTATATATTCTGATTCACTTTAAGTGGTATATTTTTCTGCAATTTTAATAAGATTCTTTTATGAAAGTGTCTGAGCCATTTGTTTTTTATGTTGACCTTTAAATATTTTCTCTTTGTCCTGTGAGAATTGGTCTTTTAAGCTTAAAGTTATATGCTTTTTAGTATCTCCACAACTTCCCTCACTTAAACCACTATATTTTTACTTATATTTATAGTGACTTCACATTTACTATGGCTGTGTTTTCACCTCTATTTTCTTCTCTTGACTGGGACTTTTTCCAAGACCAGAATCATTTACACTTGTTTATCTAGCACTAGGACAACATGAACACAATAGACATGTGAACAATAATCACATTATGTCATTACTTACTATTATTTTATTTATTTTTATTTTAATGCAATTATTTTTAAAGCAGATACCATTTGTATATTGTTTGCAATTTCTAACACAATCCCTAAACATGCCAATTGTTTATATTATGGTCTTTTATAAAATTAAAGGACTAAATGAATCTTTTACAAAATTTCAAAAATTAACATGAATTAAATATAACATTAAGACTCATTTTATTTTCCTATTCCCAAAAAGAGTAGCTCATAAGATGTAGGTTTTAATGGTACTATTACTAGAACTAGTGTTTAGTCATTCTGCAATAAAAATTTTTTCTTTTAGCTAAAAATTTTTAATACATGTGTTTAAAAATTTGAAATGTAGTAGAATATATTGTGTTGAGTTTATAACTGATAAGTGAAAAATTTTTAGAATCTTTTGCTAAAGTACTCAATGATTCATAAAACTAATATATCTATTATGAAAGGAAATAAAAATATAAATGTTTTGTACTATTGACTTGTAATTCTGGGCAAAGTTGTTGTCTTCCTAAACATGGTGGCCCAGTTTATAGAAAAACAGAAGATATTTATAAGATGTCAAATTAACAGATCTAAATAAAAACATCCAAAGACATTAATAACAGCTGTGTTTTAACATTTTTTGAGCTATTACATTCTCTCCACAGAAACGTGGGTTATGGCAGCTACTGCAGGGAGTTCTATCGCAGTTGACCACAGGAAATAAAAAGTAAAGAAAGTTGCTACTTTTTTAGCTAGAAACTAAATATTTTGCAAGACATTATATGATATGAGGTGCTGAGATACATTTAGGAAGTATTGTGAACCTTATATTCAATACAAACAAGAAATATACTGTATTTATGTCAGCCTTAGCATTCTCTATAATACGTTATGTAGCAAATTATGGATAATTGTGGAGCAACCAAGTTAAACTATTTTCAAAAGGAAATTCACATTCCAAATCGTTGACAGGAACAAACTTCAATTTAAAATGAGTAATTTTTGTCTGTAGTATGTACTTGATATGATTTGGCTCTATGTCCCCACCCAAATCTCATCTTGAATTGCACTCCCATAGTTCCGTTGTGTTGTGGGAGGGACCCGGTGGGAGATAATTGAATCACGGGGACACTTTCTCCCTTCTGCTCTCGTGGTAGCAAATAAGTTTCACAATATCTGATGGTTTGATAAGGGGAAACCCATTCCACTTGGCTCTCATTCTCTCTCTTGCTGCTGTCATGTAAGAAGTGCCTTTCACCTTCTGCCGTGATGTTGAGGGCTTCCTAGTCATGTGGAACTGTAAGTCCATTAAACCTCTTTCTTTTTTAAATTGCTCCATCTCAGGTATGTCTTTATCAGCAGCATGAAAATGAACTAATAGAGTACTCAAATCATTAGATGGTTACATTGTATTACTATGCTTCCAGAAAGTAGCATACACTCTCCATTTGCCTATTAATGAGGTGAGTCTTACTAATGCTGAAATAAGTGACTCTTATTACTAAGTCATGGGTCAATTTGGGACAGTTTATTTTAAAAGTATGTTTGATTGAAGTGTATCAATGACATATGTCATTAGTATTGTATAGAAAATGTCATTGTCACTGAAATAAGCCTATAGTTTTTACTTTGTTTAGATATAATCATATGCTTTGTCTCTTGACTTTTTGTAGGTTCTTTGTATTTGACAATTGAGACAAATTACATATATGTGCCCCTATGCATACAAACCCATACCCATAAAATACCCGTGGCCTACTTTACCTTATAACTAAAATATCAATCATAGTTTTCCTTTCTGACTGCTTAATATTTTTCCTCTGGTGTCCTCATATATCATATAAAAATAACCTAGTAGGAATAATTATTTCTATTTTGGGGGAAAAGGGGTAGAAATGAAAAACATATGAATTGGGTTCATTATTAATTTCACATTTTTGGAAATTGTACATTTTTCTCAAACAATTTGAGAATAAGATGTACCAAGGAGAGGTGGAGCAAGCTTCCCAAAAGAAGCCTCCATCAGTTGTCCTTTGTAACACCAAATTGAATAACTATCTACACAAAACAAGCACCTTCTTAAGAACCAAAAATAAGGAGAGTGGTCACATTAGCTCGTTTTAATTACATATCACTGAAATAGGCACAGGAGAGGGCAGGAAACACAGTCTTGAATTGCCAAGGCCACCTGTCCCTAATGCCCTGGCAGTGGCATATGACATGAAGAGGGAATCTGTGCACTTGTGGAGGGAGAGTCCACTGATTGTGGGACTTTGCAGTGGAACTCAGTGTTGCCACAGTGGAAAGCGACACTGGGCAGAATCCAGCTGGTGTCCACAAAGGCAGTATTTAGACCAGTTCTAGCCAGAGAGGAATCACACATCTCAGTGGTCAGAACCTGAGTTCCTGCAACCCTCACCACCACAGACTAAAGTTCTTTGGAGTCAAAATAAACATGACTGGGGTCCGAATAAACTTGCAGTTTAGACCACAAGGACTGAAATTCTTGCTCTTTATTAAAGGGACATAGAGGGGCTGAATAGATGAAAAAGCAAGACCCAATGATCTGTTGCTTACAAGATATACATTTCACCTAAAAAGATATACATAAACTAAAAATAAAGGGATGGAAAAAGCCATTTTATGCCAATGTAAACTAATGAAGAACAGCACTAGCTATGCTTGTATCAGACAGAACAGATGTCATGAAAAAAAGTTTTAAGAAGAGACAAATTTCATTATATAATGATTAAGGGGTCAATTCAGCAAGAGCTTATAATGATTGTAATTATTTAAGCACTCATCACTGGAGCACTCAGAAATACCTATATATATATATTAGAATTAAAGAAAGAAAGATAGATCTCAATGCAATAATAGTTGAAGACTTAAACACCCTACTTTCAGCATTGGAAAGATGTTCCAGAAGGAAAGACAACAAAGAAACATTGGACTTAAGCCACACTATATAAAAAATGGACCTAATAGATATTTGTAGAATGTTTAATGCAACAGCTGCAGAATGCATATTCTTATCCTCAACACATGGATCACTCTTAAAGATAGACCATATGTTAGGTCATAAAATAAGTTGTAAAACATTTTTTTAAAATGAAATAATATCAAGCAACTGACCACAAAGGAATACAACTAGAAATCATTAACAAGAGGAATTTTGGAAATTATATGAACACACAAAAATTAAACAATATGCTCTTGAATGGCCAGTGGGTCAATGAAGAAATTAAGAAGAAAATAGAAAAAGTCTTTAAACAAATAATAATGGAAACACAACAGATCAAAGCATATAAGATATAGTGGAAACACTACTAAGTGGGAAATTTATACTCATAAATGCCTACATCAAAAAATAAAAAAAATGCAAATAAATAACTTAACCATGAATGTTGAAGAACTAGAAAAGCAATAGCAAAGTGAACCCAAAATTACTAGAAGAAAGGAGATAAAGATCAGAGAGAAACAGATGAATTTGAAATCAAGAAAACAATACAAAACATCTAAAAAACCACAAGTGGGTTTTGGAAAAGATACAAGTGACAAACTTTTACCCAGACTCTGGAAGAAATAAAAAAAGAGAAGACTCCAATAAATAAAATCAGAGATGATAAAAGCAATATTACAACTGATACTGTGGAAATGCAAAAGATCATTAGTGGCTACTATGAGCAACTATATACCAATAAATTGCAACATCCAGAGGAATGGAATAAATTTCTATACATAAAACAAACCAAGATTGAACCATGAAGAAAATCCAAAACCTAAACAGACCAATAACAAGTAACAAGATTGAAGCTTTAATAGTAAGTCTCCCAGTAAAGAAAAGCCTAGGATCAGATGGCTCCACTGCTTAATTCTGCCAAATATTTAAAGAATAAATAATATAAATCCTACTCAAACTATTCTGAAAAATAGAGAAGAAAACACTTCCAAACTAATTCTTTGAGGCCAGTGTTATCCGATACAAAAACCAGACAAAGGTACATCAAAAAAGAAACCTAAAGGCCAATATCTCTGATGAATACTGATATCGATATTCATATATCAATATGAATATCATATATCAATATCCTCAACAAAATACTAGCAAACTGAATTCAACAACACATTAAAAAGATTAATCACCATGACCACATAGAATTTATCCCAAAAATGCAAGGATGTCTCAACATATGCAAATCAGTGAATGTGACACATCATAGCAACAGAATGAGGGACAAAACCATATGATTCTTTCAATTGATGCTGAAAAAGCAATGCAGCCATAAAAAAGGATGAGTTTGTGTCCTTTGTAGGGACATGGATGCAGCTGGAATCCATCATTCTTAGCAAACTATCACAAGAACAGAAAACCAAACACCGCATGTTCTCACTCATAGGTGGGAACTGAACAATGAGATCAATTGGACTCAGGAAGGGGAACATCACACACCGGGGCCTATCATGGGGAGGGGGGAGGGGGGAGGGATTGCATTGGGAGTTATACCTGATGTAAATGACGAGTTGATGGGTGCAGCACACCAACAAGGCACAAGTATACATATGTAACAAACCTGCACGTTATGCACATGTACCCTAAAACTTACAGTATAATAATAATAAATAAATTAAAAAATAATAAAAAATAAAAAAAATAAAAAATAAATTAAAAAAAAAGATAAAATTCAACATTCTTCATGATAAAATCCCTCAAAAAACTGGGTATATAAAGAATATACCTCCAAATAATAAAAGTCACATATGACAAACCCACTGCTGGTATCATACTGAATGGCAGAAAACTGAACGTCTTTCCACTAAGATCTGGAACACGACAAGGATGCCTACTTTCATTATTGTTGTTCAACACAGTACTGGAGGACCTAGCTATAGCAATCAGGAAAGAGAAAGAAATAAAGGACATCCAAATTGGAAAGAAAGATATCAAATTATTCTTGTTTACAAGTGATATGATCTTCTCTCTGAAAAAATTAAAGACTTCATGAAAACTATTGTCAATACTTGCCATGGGCCCAGGTCAGACTCAGAGATGTGCTGGCTTTAGGTGAGACAAAACAAATACTCAGCTGTGATGGCTATGCAGAGAACACTACTGCTTGATAAAAGGACAGGGAAGAATAAATGGGACTTTGTGTTGCAACTTGGGTACCTGTTGGACCACCGTGAGGTAGTGCATTGAAGGGGCTCTTGGTGTCTCGAGTACAAGGCCTTCATACTTGGATGAAATTTCTGAACCTGTCCTGGGCCAGAGGGGAGCCTACTCCCTGAAGGGTGAGTCCCAGGCATGGCAGCATTAACTACAGCCTGACTGAAGAGCCCTTGGGCTTTACATGAACATTAGTGGTAGCCAGGCAGAATCTTCCATGGGCTGGTGGTGGTAGTGGCCACAAAGAAAGACTCCTCTGCCCATCGAAAAGATAGAGAAGAGTGGTAGGGACATTGCCTTGTGGCTTGGGTACCAACTCAACAGCAGTAAAATAGAGCACCAAGTAGAATTCTAAGGTTTTCACGTCCAGACCCTGGCTCCAGGATTGGGGGCATATCTGGATCTCCCAAGGGCCCAGGGGAATTTGCCATTCTAAATGAAAAGACACAAGCCTGACTGTCTAGGCCACCTGCTGATTGTAGAGTCCAAGGGCCTTAATTGAACATAGATGGTAGCCAAGTAGTTGATACTGTGGGCCTTGGGCAAGACCCAGTGCCGTGCTGGCTTTAGGTGTGACCCAGTGCATTCCCAGTGCTAGTGGTCACAGGCTTTCTTATGTCACCCCTCACATAGCTGCAGACATCTCAGTACACAGAGAAAGACTACACTTCCTTTACAGAAAATAAGGGTGGGAACAAGCATGTCCACGTGGTAATTCACGTAATTTTTCCAAATCTTATCCAGGGCAACCAAAGTGTTACCACTACAAGTCTGCAAGACACACTGGTACTGGATTTGAGGTGTTCCCTAATGGAAATACGGCTGCAGCGACCAGCAACTTAGACAACAACACCCAAGACCCTTCAAATACCTGGAAAGCCTTCCTAAGAAGAGAGAGTACAAACAAACCCAATTTATGAAGACTGCAATAAATAATTAAATCTTCAATGGCAAGACACTGATGAATATCCACAAGCATCAAGACTATCTAGGAAAACATGACTCCACCAAACAAATCAAATAAGGCACTAGAGACCAATCCCAGAGAAAAGAAGATGTGTGACCTTTCAGACAGATAATTCAAAATAGTTGTTTTGAATTATCTTGAATTTGACCGAGGAAATTCAAGAAACTCAGTGAAACTCTACATAACACAGAGAAGAAATGCAGAATTCTATCAGATGAATATAACAAAGAGTGAAATAATTAAAAAGAATTAAACAGAAATTCTGGAGTTGAAAAACGCAATTGACACGCTGAAGAATGGATCAGATTCTTAAGAGCAGAATGGGTCAAGCAGAAGAATTAGTGAGCTTCGGTACAGATTATTTGAAAATACACCATCAGAGGAGATGTACTAGTCCATTCTCACATTGCTACAAGGAAATATCCAAGACTTGGCAATTTACAAAAGAAATAGGTTTAATTGACTCACAATTCTGCATTGCTGGGGAGACCTCAGAGGGAAACGTACAATCAGGGCACAAGGCAAAGGAGAAGCAGGCAACTTCTTCACAGTGTGGCAGGATGGAGTGAGTGCTAGCAGGGGAAATGCCAGATGCTCACTAAAAAAAAAAAAAAAAAAAAAATTCAGTCCAGGTGCAGTGGCTCATGCCTGTAATCCTAGCGCTTTGGGAGGCAGAGACGGGCGGGTCATCTGAGGTCAAGGGTTCGAAACCAGCCTGGCCAACATGGTGAAACCCTGTCTCTACTAAAAATACAAAAATTAACCTGGTATGGCAGCACGCACCTGTAATCTCAGCTACTCAGAAGGCTGAGGCAGGAAAATGGCTTGAGCCCAGGAGGCATAGGTTGCAGTGAGTCATCGCCACTGCATTCTAGCCTGGGGGGACAGAGTGAGACTCCGTCTCAAAAAAAAGAAACAACAAACAAACAACAACAACAACAAAGAAAAACTATCAGAACAGCATGGGGGAAACTGCCCCCATGCTCCAATTACTTCCACCCTGGTCCTGGTCTTGACACATTGGGATCATGGGAATAATAGGGATTACAATTCAAGATGAGATTTTGGGTGGGGACAAGGTAAATGCAAAAAGAATAAAATATAATGGATCGCTCCTAAAATATCTAGAAAATAGTCTCGCAAGGGCAAATCTAAGAGTTTGGGGGCTCAAAGAGGAAGTCAAGAGAGACATGGGGTAGAAAGTTTATTCAAAAGGATAGTAACATCAAACTTCCCAAATCTAGAGAAATATATCAATATTCAAGTACAAGAAAGGTACAGAGCAGCAAGCAGATTTACCAAAAAAAAAAAAAAGACTACCTCAAGGTATTTAATAATCAAACTCCCAAAGATCAAGGGTAAGCAAAAAATCCTAAAAGCAGCAAGAGACAAGATACAAATAACAGACAAAGGAGCTCCAACACATCTGGTAGCAAACTTTTCAGTGAAAACCTTACAAGATAAGAGAGAGTGGCATGACATATGTAATGTGCTGAAGGAGAACTAGAATAGTGTTAATATATACAGTGAAAATATCCTTCAAATATGAAGGAGAAATAAAGACGTTTCAATGCGAACCAAAGCTGAGGGATTTAATCAACACCAGACCTGTCCCGTAAGAACTCTTAAGGGACTTCTTCAGTTTGAAAGAAAAAGATATTAATGAGCAATCAGAAATCATGTAAAGGTACAAAACTCACTAGTAATATGAAGAATACAGAAAAAGAGAATATTATAACATGTAATTACGCTGTGTAAACGACTCATACTTGGGTAGAAAGACTAAAAGGTAAACTAATCAAAAATAATAACCTCAACATTTTAAGGCCTACACAGTACAAAAATATACAAATAGAAACAACAAAAAGTTAAAAAGCATGGGGAAGTTAATGTGTGGATTTTTTATTAGTTTTCACTTTGCTTGTCTGTTAGTTTGTTCCTTTATGCAATCAGTGTTAGTTGTCTTCAGTTTAAAATCATGTGCTGTATTATTTCCATGCTTCATGACAATCTGAAATCAAAAGACATACAAGATATATGCAAAAAATAAAAACTAAGAAATTAAAACATGCCACCAGAAAAAAAAAAAAGTCACTAAAAGGAAATCAGGAAGGAAGGAATGAATAAAGGTAAGACCACAAAACAACCAGAAAACAAATAGCAAAATGTGAGGAATAAATCCTTACTTATCAATAATAACATCAAAAGTACATGGACTAAATTCTCCAATAAAAAGACATAGAGTGATTGAATGGATTTAAAAAAAAAAATAGACATACCAGTCTGATGCCTACAAAAAACATAATTCACCTATAAAGACACACATAGACTGAAAATAAAGGAATGGAAAAATATATTTCATGGAAATAAAAAGAGCAGGGGCAGATACAAGACTATAAGATATAGGAATATCTAGTCCTGCTCTTATATTAAGTAGATATTTATATTAAGTAGATGTAAGATACCCTTATATATAATCCTATTCTTATATTAAGATATAAGAATATCTACTTCAGCTCTTTTATCTACTCTGCTCTTACATCTACTCCTGAAAAACACAGATACCAAGGCAAAAACTATACAAAGAGACAAAGAAGCTAATTATTTAATTAAAAAAGGATTCATTTAGCAAAAGGATATAAAAATTGTAAATACATGGATGGACCCAACAATGGAGCACCCAAATATATAAAGCAAATATTATTAATGCTAATGAGAGAAACAGACCTCAATACAATGATAATAAAAGTAATATATGACAAACCTACAGCTAGTATCATACTTAATACTGAATGGGGAAAAACTGAAAGTCTTTCCTCTAAGATCTGGAACACAGGAAGGATGCCCAGTTTCACCACTGTTATTCAACACAGTACTCAAAGTCCTGGCTACAGCAATTAGAGAAGAGAAAGAAATAAAGGGCATCCAAATTGGAAAGGAAGGAATCAAATTATGCTTGTTTTCAGATGATATAATCCTATGTTTGGAAAAACCTAAAGACTCGACCAAAAATTTATTAGAACTGATAAATTCAGTTTGCAGATACAAAATCAACATACAAAAATCAGTAGCATTTCTGTATGACAACAGTGGACGATCTGAAAAAGAAATCAAGAAAGTAATCCCTTTTACAATAGCCACATAGAAAATTAAATACCTGGGAGCAAATTTAACCAAAGAGGTGAATGATCTCTAGAATAAAAACTATAAAACATTTATAAAAGAAATTGAGTAGAATGATGCTTGCCAGAGGCTGGGCAGGGTAGTGGGATGGAGCGGGGTTAAGTGGAGGCAATAAATGGGTTCAAAAATATAGTCAGATGGGCTGAATCAGAGCTAGCATTTGATAGCACAACAGGGTGATTATAGTCAATCATTTATTGTACACATAAAAATAATTAAAAGTACAATTGGATTGTTTGTAGCACAAAGAAAGGATAAGTGCTTGAAGTTAGGGATACCCTAACTACCCTGATATGGTTACTAAATATCATATGCCTGCATCAAAATATCTCATGTATCCCATAAATATATATACTTACTGTGTACCCACAAAAATGAAACATAATTTTTTAGGAAACTAATATATTTTGTGAATGAAAAATAAACCTCAAAAATTAAAAAAATAGAATAACACGTACAAAATGTAGCAAAATTTGCAGGAGCTTTTACAACCTTTCTATAGCATGTAAACATTTATTGAAAGGAATAACCATGATTCAGTTATTTCATTATTACAGGTTGTGAAAAATAATATCATTCAACTTATGTTCAACATGCCTTATGTTCAAGGTAATATGCCAATTAACATAAATCAATGTATCAAGGGAAAACATTTTCATTCCTCTAGCATATATACACTAATTTTCCATAATTTAAAGAATCACCTTAGGAATAGCAATAAACTAGAAAAATGCAAAGCAATGAAGAAAGATTTGTTAATACTTTAACCTTTAATCATTTTAGCTTGAATAAATTTAAATAACTTTTGGCTGATGCCCCTTATTTGTCTACAAACTCTACATTTAGAACAGATATTTATCTTGTTTGATATTAATATGCACATAAAATGTACTAGAGAAAATAGCACATTAACTGTAATTTCATAGGTTAACTATCTAGAATAACTTTGGAAGTATAGGTTATTTGGGGGTTTCTTTCAGATGTCTAATTCCTCTCTGAATGTTTTAGGAGGAAAAGAGAGATTAACCTGCTTTCTTGTGTTATGACTGATAGTTAAATCTAAATTTGAACTCCCATGATTAATCAAATTAGAATTCATAATATCAAGTTAATTTCATATTAATAAACTAGAAAAAATTTCACTATTAATCTACATAAACCCTTAGTAATTCCATAGCAATTTATATTTTGAAGTCTAATTTTCATATATGGTTTAGAAAAGCAGTTATGAAACTTTTTCTCTTGGCTCTGGGTCAAATTTTCCTCTTCATTTATATGTATTTAAAGTTCTGATTATACACTGGACATTATAAATTATGTATTTTTGAAACTCTGGATTTTGTTATATTCCTTTGGAGGAATTTGAGTTTATTTCTAGCAGGCAGCCAAATTATTAGATTTCCTGGAGCTTCTAGGAACTTGGTGCAGGGCTTCATTAGGTAGTATTTGGATTGGCCTGTTCTTTTCCTGTTTTTTTTTTTTTTTTTTTTTTTTTCCTGTCCAAATTTGCATTTGATAGTAAGTTTATGTTGCCTTTAATAAATGAGGAATATTTCCTCTCCTGTTCACTGAAATATGTATAAAAGATTGAAAGTCTGGTAGAACTATCTCTGCATCTGGACCTTGTGATTGCTTGTGAAATATTTTTTGTCTAATTCTGATTCTTCTTATTTATAGAAATGTTAGAGGGACAGTCAATGTTTTGTTAAAACATATATCTTTATTATTATCATCACAATTTCCTTCAATTTTTTCTGCTTGCTATAGAACTTTGCCATGTTTTAAATCTGTTTATATGTAATTATGACCCCCTTCCATTCTTAATGTTGTTTATTTATATCTTCTCCTTTATTCTTTATTAATTTCACCAGAAGATTTTCTACTTTAGTATATCCCATGGGAATTCTGGAATAGAATAGTTTGCAATGAATGAGTTACAGTCATATGTGATAAGATACAGATCCACACTTAACTTGGAGACGAGGAGGGCCAGCAGCACCGAGCTATTTGCCTTTAGGCCTTGAGCAGCATTTTCAGTTAACCTCTGTATGCTGTAAACTTACGTAGTTTTTCCGTTTGCTTTTCAAGAAGCAAAAATTTTCTGGAAGCACGAGTTTATTTTCGTTAATTTTTCAAATAATAAAATTTTGAATTTGTCAATAGCAAAATAAGATATGCAAATATCAAATAAACACAAAATAATATGCAGCTGTTTTATTCTTCAATTAAAATGAATAAAAATTATACCAAAACAAACTTTTTAGAATGGCTACATTTTTTTAAAAAAAAAAGGACAATATGAAATATGGATGAAGAGGTAGAACACTTTGACTTTTTATAAAATAATGGTGGGTAGTTTACAATTTTACAACCATTTATTAAAGACTTTGGCATTTTTGAAAATAATATGAAACTTTACTTATACTGTATCTTAACTGTTTCTATCCCTACATATTTGAAAAAAGGATATTAAACAAATGTCCAAAAACAAATACTTGTATGGAATATTCTCAGCAGTTTTATTCATAGTAATCAAAAACTGGAAAAAAGAAACCATCTTGAAGTGAGTATGTAAACAAATTGTGATATAGCATACAAGAAAATAAAAGAACTAAAAATAAAAAGTCATACATTTTTTAAACGTAAAGGAATCTCAAAAACATTATGTTTAGCAAAATAATTCAGAAACAAAGTATATATATTGCATGATGCTCTTTATAGGAAATATGAGAACAGGCCATGCTAAGGGAAATCAGAACAGTGGTTGCATCTAGTGCTTATGCAGAGTTTAACAGGATAGATGACAAGAGATATGTCTAGAGTAATGAAAATGTTGAATGAGATAACAGTCGCAGAGATGTATAAGGTAGTCCTCACTTAGTATGGTAGTGAGGGACCATTCAAGCTGAAACCTTGCAAAGCATTGTTAATAATCCATTGGAAATGTATTATTATTTTGTGACTTGTGAAACTTTTAGTTAAAACATTAGAAACTCTTACTTTCTATTATAAATGTGCAGGAAAACAGAAATAAAACTAGTATTTATTTACAACACTAAAACATTAGAAACATTGAGAATTAAAGTGTTTTCTTTTTAAATTTTATTTTAAGTTCAGGGGTATATGTACAGGCTTGTTACATAAGTTAACTTGCGTCATGGGGGGAGATGTACCGATTATTTCAGCATCCAGGTATTAAGCCTCATATCCACTAGTTATTTTTCCTGATCCTCTCCCTCCTTCCACCCTCCCTGCTCCAATAGGCCCCAGTGTGTGTTATTCCCCTCTATGTGTCCATGTGTTCTCATCATTTAGCTCCCACTTATAAGTGAGAACATGTGGTATTTAGTTTTCTGTTCCTGTGTTAGTTTACTAAGGATAATGGCCTCCAGCTCCATCCATGTCCCTGGAAGGGACATGATCTCATCCTTTTTATGGCTGCATAGTATTTCATGATAATTAAGAGTAGTTTGAATGGTGCTTGCCTTTTTCTATTCATGAAACTTACAGAGTGAGCATTTTCTACATGTGTATGAGAATTATACTTCTTCATAAGTTAGGAATCATTTTGAAAATTTAATATTTGTGCTTTTATATTTTGAAAAGTTCTTTAGTATAAAGTTTTCCTAGCATCACTTCCTCTGGGGCATCTGCAAACTTTCATTACAACTACTTCCTTAATTTACTTTAATAAGTTCACCTTTACTAAGATAAGTCTTCATAACTAAGTAAGGCTTCATTGAACGGTGGCATAGCATTGCCACAATCATTATTTATTCTATAATTCCATCTACATTCTATTCAAATTTCACTTCTAGTATTTTCGGCTTTAATATTTGCTGCAGTTCCCTCTTGGTTGGAAAATTTGATATTTTATTTATTTATTTATTTATTTATTTATTTATTTATTTATTTAAAAATGAAGTCTCACTCTGTTGCCCAGGCTAGAGTGCAGAGGTGCAATCTCGACTTACTGCAACCTCTGACACCTGGGTTCAAGCGATTCTCATGTCTCAGCCTCCCAAGTAGCTGGGACTATAGGGGTCTACCACCACGCCTGGCTAATTTTTGTATTTTTAGTAGAGACTGGGTTTCGTCATGTTGGCCAGGCTGGTTTCCAACTCCTGACTTCAGGTGATCTGCCTGCTTCGGCCTCTCAAAGTGCTGGGAGTACATGCGTGAGCCACCGCTTCCAGCCTGATATTTTATTTTATTTTTCTGTATTGTAAAATGTCACATGATTCACCACTGGGAGAAAAAAAGGCAATATAACTATGTGCTTTCCTACCTGTTGACAGATTGAATAACAGACTGCAGTAACCAGTCGCCAATAGGCACTGAAATAAATGATGTGATTGGAAAATGATCATGTTGCTCATCTGTGATTTGTAGACTGAAGAAATAATGATGTTAGTACTCTTGGCAATTATTTGCAGTTAATATACTATGGTAACTTAAATTTGAATTATGTTGTCAGGAGTCTGGTATCTGAAATGTTTCATATGGAAAACATGTAAAGTTGAGGGCAGCCTATATTTGTTAATACTATTTTATTTATTTTATTTATTTTGAGACGGGGTCTCGCTCTGTCACTCAGGCTGGAGTGCGGTGGCACGATCACGGCTCACTGCAACCTTGACTTTCTCAGGCTTAGGTGATTCTCCTACCTCAGCCTCCTGAGTAGCTGAGACTATAGGTGCTATTTTTAGAAATATTTTTTCCAGAGATGGGGTTTTGCCATATTGCCTAGATTGGTCACCACAACTGGCCTTTGTTAATACTTTAAAACATTAAGGTATGCAAGTACGTGTAACCTATGTATAAATCAGTTTTTACCAATTACATTTCAGAAACAAATAAATATCTTTAAGTATTTTCAGAAACATCTTTTATTCCTTTGTCTTTTATACATGTATCTTTAGAGTATATATAGCATATAGGACAGGGCTAAATATGATGTTTCAAAGAAATTATATAATTCTGATTCATTCACAAAATTATCACTCTTAGAAACATTTTTATGACTTGGTCATTACACAGTCTGTAACATGCAATACAGAACTGTAAACACAATGTTTCAAAGAAATAATAATATCTTGAATTTTTCATGAAAGGAGAACTTAAAGAATCATCTCACACATGTGATTTATACAATGTAATACATGCAACACAAAGTAATGAACACAATGTTCTACAGAAATAATACTTTTTTCTTGTATAACTGAAACTTTATACCCATTGAACAGTAGTTTCTCATTTAACCCTGAAAGTCATCATTCTACTCATTGTTTCTATGAGTTTGACTATTTTAAATAACTCATATAAGTAGAAACATGTAGAAGCTTTGTTGTGCAGAAGCTTTTTATTTTGATATAGCCTCACTTGCTATTTTTGCTTTTGTTTCCTGTACTTTTGGTATCATATCAAAAAAATCTCTATCCAGATCATAATCATGAAGGTTTTCACCTATTTTTTCTAGAAATGTTATAGATTGAGATCTTACCTTTAAATACTTAATTCAATGTAAGTTGATTTTTGTACAGTGTAAGAAAACGGTACGATTTTATTATTTTGTGTATTATTTTGTGTATGAATATACAGTTTTCCCAGTACCATTTGTTGAAGAGACTATTCTTTTTCTATTGTGAATTCTTGACATGCCTGTCAGAGATCTGTTGGCCAATATGGGTGGGTTTATTTCTGGAATCCCTAGTCTGTTCCATTGGTCTATGTCTGTTTTGAGGCCAATAAAACGGCTATAAATGGTAAACACAGTATTATATTATTTTAATCCTATAACTTTGTAATATATTCTGAAATCAGAAAGTATGAGGTCTCTAGCTGTGTTGTTCTTTCCCAAAATTGCTTTGACTGTTCAGGGTCTTGTGGTTTCGTATGAATTTTAGAATTTTTTTCCCATTTCTATAAAAGAAAATGCCACTTAGATTTTGATGGGGATTTCAATATATCTGTAAGTTGCTTTGGGTAGTATAGACATTTTAAGAAATTAATTCTTCCAGTCTATGAACATTAAGGTCTTTCCATTTGTTTCTGTCTTTTTAATTACTTTCATTGATGTTATATAGTTTTTTATGTATAAGTTACTTACCTCCTTGATTATGTTTATACCTAATAATTTATCCTTTTTGTTGCTCCTGTAAATGAAATTGTTTCTTAATTTTGTATTCAGATAGCTCATTACTATTGTATAGGAATACAACTGGTTTTTGCATATTCAGTTTGTATCCTATAACTTTGCTGTATTTATTAGTTCTAAAAGATTTTTGTAGGGTTTTTTAGACATAAGATCATATCATTTGAAACAAAGATAATTTTACTTTTTTCCCAGTTGGCATGTCCCTCATCTCTTTTTCTTGCCTAATTGATTTGGCTACAATTTCCAGTACTATGTTGAACAGAAATCACAAGTGTTGACATCCTTACTTCGTCCTGGATCTTAGAGCAAATGTTTTCAATTCCTCACTGGTAACTATGATCTCTGCCAGTTTCATAAGCACTCTGTTTGAGCCTGCCCCTTGGGCACCACACTGAAAGTTTGGGACACTGGAAGCATACTCTACTTCCTTTTTCTCAGGAGGGAGAAATCATAAGTCAAGGCAATTTTGATCAGCATGTTGTTGTGCTGACTTGGGAAAGGTTGCTGTGGATAAAATAAAATTGCTCTTCTTACCAATGTGTTTTGTTTCAGTTTTGTGCTCATCTGAAGTACTGCAACTTCTTACTTGGATTCTAAACCTTCCATAAAGTTATTGGCTCATGGCATTTATATGATCGATTGAGGCCTGGGACTTTCTATTCTACTATCTTGCTGAAGTTACTCTTCTAAATATTTTTAAAGAAAGAAACAAAAGTATAATTTATGGTAGAAAATACAATAAAAAATATTTCAATTGTTTAAAATAATTAAATTAATTAATTGTCTTAGTGAGAGTTTAGAAATGTGGCTGAACAAAAATTATGAGGTGAAAATTAATTGGAATTCTACACACCACTAATAAACAGAAAATGTAATTATAAATGGCATTCTATTTCCAATAACAATTAAAATATAATCTATGAATACATCTTTTAAGAGTACATATAATTCATAAATTCTATAATGAACTTTTTAAAAGAAATTGAAATCAATCTAAATACCATATTCACAAAAAGACACCATATCCTAGAAAAAAGGCATATTTGCAGATTGATCTCCATATTCAAAGCAATTTTAATAAATTTTAATCAATATCCTAAAAGTATTTTTCACAGAATTAATAAGCTGATTCCAAAATTCAAAAGCATAATCCAAGCCCAACAACAGCCAAAACACTATTAAGAGTTGATAGAAAACTGAGGAAACACGTCACACTCTATTTTGATACTATGCATGTAAGATACATTTATTTAAGCCAGGCCTGGTGGCTCATGCCTGTAATACCAGCACTTGGAGAGGCCAAGGCGGGCAGACCACTTGACGTCAGGAGTTTGAGACCAGCCTGGCCAAAATGGTAAAACCCCATCTCTACAAAAATACAAATATTAGCTAAACATGATGACTCATGCCTGCAGTCCCATCTATTAGGAGGCCGAGGCATGAGAATTGCTTGAAATAGGGAGGTGGAGTTTGCAGTGAGCTGAGAGCATGCCACTGTACTCCAGCCTGGGTGACAGAGTGAGACTCTGTCTCAAAAAATGATATATTTATTTTAAAAGTGTGGTAGAAGAGACAAATTAATAAATGGAATGGGATAGAAACCACATACACAGTCATGCTCAGGTGAACAAATTACCTATATTAGATGGGTCATAGCACACCATTGCAGTATGGTATGGAACTACTTGTTAAATAGTGCTAAGACAATTGATTATACACCAATTAAATTAATAGATACTTACATCCTATGTAAAAAGACTCCATTACACATGGATTTAAATATAAAAAGCAAACTTAAATCTAATAAGACAGTATAGTAAAATATATGTAGAAGACTCTTGAGTAGCCAGATCCTTAAACAAAGTTCAAATATTTTAATCATAAGCTTAAAAATGATATTTTGGTTATATTAAAATTAGGAATTTCTGTTTGTCAACAGAAAATAAAAAAAAAAAAAAAAAAAGCCACAAACTGGCAGAAGGTACTTGCTACATATAACGACATCGCAGACTACTAATATCAAAAACAGAAAGCCCTTACAAATCAATAAGAAATAAAAATCTTCAACATTAAAACATCGGCAAAGGAGTTGCACAGGCATTTCCACAGTCAACTACTAATGACTTTTAAATAATGGAAAGATGTTTAATCTTGAATATTAAGAGAAATAGAAAGTACAGAAAAATATCTTTTACCATTGTGGCGGGCGCCTGTAATCCCAGCTACTCGGAAGGCTGAGGCAGGAGAATGGCGTAAGCCCGGGAGGCGGAGCTTGCAGTGAGCTGAGATCCGGCCACTGCACTCCAGCCTGGGCGACACAGCGAGACTCCGTCTCAAAAAAAAAAAAAAGAATTCTGAGAACACTAAGTATGGACAGGACATGTATAAAAGCAACGTGTTTGTGGGATACTACAAACTATAAAGGAGTACAACCACTTTGGGAAACAATTTTGAATTATCATATAAAACATATTCTTCTTTCAGCCTACAAAACCAGCAGTTCTACACTAAGCTATGTGACCTAGCAGAGATTCCCAGCTAGCCTCCAGTGGCACACAGCTGTGCAGAAGCTAGTTTAAAGATGTGCTAAGAAAACGATTCACTTAGCACCAAGGGTAGCTCAGCCTTGTCCCTTTACCTCAGAGTACGTCACATGGTCTGTGTACTGTAAGATGGTTAAAATTAGCATTGATGAGAAGAGCAAAAACATAGAAGTGGCTTAAAATGGAAAACACATAAATAAATTGTGGTATATTTAAACAATAGCATGATCTGCAGCAGAGAAATAAATAAACCACAATATAAGCAACAATATATATGAGTCATATGAATAGTCCAGTGATGAGGAGAAGTACTCTGAGTACCAAATACAAGCAAGCTAGAGAGTATATGCTTGTGTGTGTGGGTTTGCCTATGTATTCATGTGTATATATGTGTGTATATTATAAAATTATGTTTCTAATGAACAGAATAATTATATAATATAATTATAGGATTTGTCTGAAAAAGTCATTATCTCTCCTTCATTTCTGAATGACAGCTTTGCTGGAGAAAGCTTTTTTTTTTTTTTTTTTTTTTGGTTGGCAGATTTTTTTCTTTTTTCTTTAGAACTTTTAAAATATCATCTTAGTCTCTCCTGTCGCATAAAGTGTTGCTGAGAAATCTTCTGCTTACCTTACTGAAAGTCACTTGTATGTGATATGTTTTTTTTCCCATGCTGCTTTCAGGATCTGCCCTTTGTCTTTGATATTGACAATTTGATTATAATTTGTCATGGTGTAGTCTTTTTTGGATTGAATTTGATTGAAAACTTTTGACCTTCTGTTCCTGGATATTTCACCTTTCCCCAGATTTGAAAAGCTTTCAGCCATTATTTCTTAAACAAGCACTCTATATTTTTGTCTCTGTTTTCTTTATTTAGCTCCTATGAGTATTTGCTGCCTTTATACTCTACCATAAAGCCTGTAGGCTTCCTTTATTTCTTTTTTTTCTTTTCTCTTCTCTATACATTTTCAAATAACCTGTCTTTGAGTTTACAGATGCTTTCTTCTGCTTGATCGATTCTGTTTTGATGCTCTTTTCTACATTTTTATTTCATTTACTGTAGTCTTTGCTTCAGATTTTCTAGATTTCTTTTATGATTTCAATCACTCTGATAAACTCTTCATTTTTTTTATTGTTTTTCTGAATTTTTTTCTGTATTTTCTTGAAATATGCCAAGCTTCCTTAAAAGAAACATTTTGAATTATTTGTCTGGCAGTTCATAGTTCTCCATTTCTTTGGCATAAGCTACTGATAATTATCATAGCATTTTGGTGGTAATACATCTTCTTGGTTTTTCATGTTTTTGTTGTCTTATAATAGCTATCTGTGCATTTGGTGAAATACTCAGCTATTCCAGACTTTTCAGGATAGTTTCAGTGGGGAACTACCTTCTGCTATAGGGTAGTGTGAGGGCACTGACTAGATGTAGTACAGTGGTTCTGGCATCAACAGGAGCACAGTTGTGTAGCCTCTGTGCAGCTCTGCCAACTGAGGTTGATGTTGGACCTCTTGAAGCCCAAATGTAGCATGTGGGTTAGTTCTCAGTGGTGGCAGAGTTGGTGTCTTGAGTATGGACATGTAAAGAGAGACCTTGGTTCCACAGTCCGGGGTAAAAATTAACCTGCCATAGTGATTACTCTGGTGTCTGAGGCATGCCTGAGTGCAGTGAGTCCACAGTTTTGGGGTGCAGAATATAGGCACTTGCAGAATGGATGCAGCTCAAGGGCCAGGGTCATGTGCAAGGTTGGGAGAGGTGGTATCTCTGATCCCTGAATGGTACAATAGCAGCTGCTTCTGGAGGGGAAGAGGTGTGCACCCATGTTTTCCTCTCAGGGATTCCTTGGCAAAAAAAAATAAAAAATGGCTGTCATTCCCTCAGTCTCAAAAGAAGTCAGAGTCCTCTGTGAAGCAAGTCACTCAGGACCTCTAGGTCTTCCACCACATGGCTGAAATTGATAGTATCTGACTTTCTCCTTTGTTTTGAGCCATCCCCTGGAGTCTCAGGTATGCTTATCTCACCAGTGGTCTTTTCTATGTGGGTCGTCTTCATATATATATATCTATATATACATGTATGTGTGTGTGTATATATATACATGTATGTGTATATATATACATGTATGTATATATACATATATATAGATATACTATATATGTAGATATAGATATAGATATTGCTTCACTGTGCTGCTACTGATTCTTAAATGGGCTCTTCAGCATTCCCAAGGCAATTCTTATTTACGTATAGCTGTCTACATTTTTTGTGTGGTGGAGGGAAATAGGTGTGGTATCTCCTAATTTGCCATTTTGGTGACATCTGATGGGGAAGATAATTAGGTACAGAGAAACTAATGAAGGAACAGAGATAATGAAGGTAACATAGAAACAAAATTGTCTAAAAGATAAAAGAGAATGGTACTCAGAACACAAGTATATAGGCTGGTCTTTGAAAGAGACAGGGAAATCTAATCATAAACAGAAACAAATAAAGGCTAAAGATACAAATGGTTCTGGGTTGACTGGTTTAGTGGCCAAAAGATAAGAGAATTCAAAATTTTCAGATGAGTGTTGAGGGAGACAGAGAATGTGAAGGAGTTGAGAATTTTAAAAATGAAGTATGAAATAAGCAAAAGAGAAAAACAAGTTTCTTACTTATGAACCTTAAGTATTTATGGCTAGAAAACTTACTTTAACTAAAGGTCCCAGTTAAATACAATCTGAGAGAAACAACCAAAAATGCCGCTGGAACTAACGAAAGCATTTGAAATTCCCTGCTTTCAGAGGCCTTTTCCACAAATCACCAAGAATTATATGCCACCATTCTAACTTTATTTTAATCACAGTTATATAGTTGAATACAGTTAATTCTAAGAAAATTTTGCCCATGGAAATATTTATAATTTCCCTGTATGAACTGTAATTTCCATTTGTCATTTTAAAATGAAGCCATTTTATATTTTTCAGTGATAAAAGAAAATAAAAATGTTAATAATTATTATATTTTAGAACTTCAGTTCTTGAATTAAGTTCCAAAAGGAAATTAAAATCTCAAAAAGTATTATTTGCCAAGTTTTCTTTGTAGCTACTATTACTTAGAAGGAGCCAAATAGATGACAATTACAATAGTAACTAGAGAGGAAAAGAATTTTCACTGAGTGGATGAGATATTTTACAATTTCTGCATTAGAATAAATATTCTCCCTCAAATTTACCAAGGAGCAATAAATACTTATGTCAAGATATTTCTACGGGATGCACAAGCACACAAATATGGTTTTTGTTTTGAATTGGCTTTGATGCTAGATTTTCAAGTGATAAAAAAAACAATGTCTTTACAGATTTTAGACTTTATGAAGCATCTAATACATGTTAAAAGCCAATGTGTGTGTTCTCCAGTACAACTTCTAGCTCCTAGAAAGCATAGTATATAAGAATCTTTCCCATATTAAAAAACACTAAATCCTGGGCCGCGTGAGGTGGCTCACGCCTGTAATCTTAGCACTTTGGGAGGGTGAGGCGGGCGGATCACCTGAGGTCAGGAGTTCAAGACCAGCCTGACCAACATGGCGAAATGCCTGTCTCTACTAAAAATACAAAAATTAGCTGAGGGTGGTGGTGGGTGCCTGTAATCCTAACTACTTGGGAGGCTGAGGAAGGAGAGCCACTTGAACCCTGGAGGCAGACATTGCAGTAAGCCGAGATCGCGCCTTTGCACTCCAGACTCCTAGGCGACAGAGCGAGACCCTGTCTCAAAAACAAACAAACAAACACTAAGTCCTACCCAAATTTCTTTAGCCCAGCAAATACATTATGTATCTTTAAATATACTGCCTTATGATTACACCTTACTCCAACTTTGCCTTACAAACAGATGTATCCCAGGGCATTATATTATCTTGCTGGATTACCCTGCCTCCAATTTCTATATCCCACAATGCTCTGAGCCATCACACAGGCCTCCTAGCACATGTGCAAGCCTGGTGCAGCCAACCACAATACAGTCACACCTTGATATCAAATAAATGTGGCTTTACTCAACTACATTAATTACTTATTCACTAGTTTATATTCAGTGATAGTTCAAAACTTAGGGTCTATCTTCTAAATAAATTTGACATTATTGAGACTAGCAGGATTTCAAAGAGCTTCAGCTTCTGTAAATAGGTCAAAAGTGACATAATATTTTGATAGTTCTCAAAAAAACTGCTTTATAGAGCTCAATGTTAATATTCGTGTTTGGGTTTATATATTACTCTCATTACATAACAGTCAAAACCTATCAGTGTGCCATTATCTATATTAAAATATAGATGAATTCTATACTAAAGTGATAATGACATTTTCCCACTATGTTCTAATTTTGGAATTTTTGATTACTTCTTTGCTCTGGAAGTATATCCTATAATTCGCTCTCCTTTCATTGCTGAACTATGCCCCATAGTATATAACACACTGCTAGTAACAATGTAAGCATTTTTTAAGGTAGCTATTTGATTTTAATATTAATATTTAAATTATTAAAACCACTACATTGCATAGCATATAATAGGTGCCTGATAAATGTTATTTTGAAAAATAATCAAATGAGTAAGTCCTCAAATATGTTACAAAGCTCTTATGTTTGTCTTCAAAAAAAATTTTTTTGAGACAGGATCTTTCTCTGTCACCCAGGCTACACAGTGCAGTGGTACAATCTTGGCTCACTGCAACCTCCGCTACCTGGTTCAAGCGATCCTCTCACCTCAGCTTCTTGACTAACTGGGACCACAGGTGCATGCCACCATGCTAGGCTCATTTTCTGTATTTTTTATAAAGACAGGGTTACACCATGTTACCCAGACTGGTCTCAAACTCCTGGACTCAAGTGATCCTTCCACCACGGCCTCCCAAAGTGCTGGGATTATAAGTGTGAACCACCACACCCAGCCTCTTCAAAATTTTAGATTCTGAAGCACTTTCATAAAAAGTCTACCCATCAACCTGTGTTTCTCACTTGGTTGCATGTTAATTTGTCTGACATAATCTCCTTGGGATCTTTTCTTTCTCCTCACACGTTCTAACATGTCTTCTGAAAGATAATGAAGGAAATGAATGGCACTTAGTAATACAAGTTATACAACAGGCACACACATTTATAAAAAGAATGTGACGGAAGACTTCCAATTATACGTAGCTACCTTCTTGAAATATCATTTAATTAAAATAAGTGAATATGACACATCCTTGAATTGCTTTAATTTCATCACCTTAAGGTGCTGCTTGCACTAAAATAAAGAAAATATGAATGAAGTAAATGTAGAAAAATAATAGACCACATTATTTTAATTCCATAGTAGAAGAAGACTAAGCATACTAAAAACAAGCAACACTAGACAGCTTTCTCAGCCCTGGCCCTTTAAAGTCCTCTGAAATTTAAAAGAATAGCTTACTTGCAAAGAGTAATAGCAAAGGAAAGACCAGAAAGACCTAATGCTTGCAAAATTATTTACATTTGAGACTAACTCATATTTAGGAGACAGATACAACTTTTTATTCTCCTTATCCCCCCATCTCTAACAGAAAGAAATACTAATCATATTGGGCAGATTCTAGGACATTAAGGTCAGTAAACAATGAGTGGCCCAGTGATGATATGATAAAAAATAAAATGCAGAAGTATTCCTGTAAGATGCAGAAAACAAACTTGCATACAGTAAAACAGTAGATCCCCAAATACCGAGGTCTTGCCTCCTTCCCATTCCCCTCCCTATTAACAAATCTAAAATTGTAAAAATATATGATGACCAAGTACTGTAATATTTTAACCTGAAAGATACCCTACTCTGCAGAAGCCACTGATTTAGGGTTTGCTTCCATAAAGCACCAAGAATGCAAAAGAAAGTCTCCTCTTAATTGAAATCTTGACTGCATGGATATTATTTGCACTGATTGCAGAGTAATAAAATGAAACAAGCAAAAATTGAATTGTTATGCTCATGCTTCCTCAAACCTGGCCAAATGTTTTGCTACCTGCTCTAGTTAAAAGGGAGGAGTATGCTCCATTAAATGTGTATCTGAATTTTGATCGCAAGTACTTTTTTTATTGAAAATAAAACAATAAATGCAGTAATATTTGCTTAGAAAACCTCTGTTGATTTATTAAAATTACACAAAAATAAGAGCTGAACAATCTTAGATATAAAATCATAATCACTAATTCAATTTTTAAAAAGTCACTCTGTTCCAGTTTTATTTAAAAGCAAACTCAATTGGAGGAACAGAAAATATGATATACAGCATGAGTCTAGATTTCAGTAAGAATTCTGGAAGTTTTTCTGTTCCTATCCAAACATATAAGTTGAAAATTAAGCTCATTCAGAAGTCATTTCCATTAGACAGTTTTTCATTGTAAGTAAAAGAAATGGCTAAAGTGATTTAAATGGTTTATTAGTGAATCTTACCTACCAACCCTCCTAGAGATACATGTCCTCAGCTTTGGACAATACCATAGCTCAGTGTGTTAGGACTTTGTGCAGGCTTCTATGCAGATCTCCCTCCCTCTCTGTCTCTCTGTGTCTTCCTCCCCTGCCCCTTCGCTTCCTCTCTGTTTCTTCTTTACAATCACAAAATATCTGCCAAAGTCCATACAACATAATGCCTCACAACAACATACAAAAGAAAGGGGAAGAGGGAAGGAAACAAAATTACGTAGAAGAGGAAGCAGAGCTTTAATGTAGGTGCTGTGACAGCCTTGACTGATGCCATGGGGAACTGATGTGATCCCAGAGTTGATTGATATGTCTAGGTCTTTATATTCTTTCATTCATCATATATTAGCTGTGTGCCTACCTTGCAAAGGGTACCATCCCCTTGAGTAAGACAGCTATCTGCAGTACAGAAATCTTCCTACCTGATGGGGCTGGCAGCTAAATAAATAATTGAAAAGAGATGCCATATTTCTGGGTTGGAAGACTTAATATTAAGTATGTAAATTATAACCAAAATAATCTCTTGAATCAACACAGTTGCATTAAAAAATTATAGCAGATATTTTTGTGATAAATGGTGAAGTTATATTATAATTTATATGAAAATACAAAGGTCCAAGAATAGACAAGTTAATCTTGAAGAAAAAAACAAAGCTGGAAGACTTAAACCACCAAATATCAAGGCTCATTACAAACCACAAAACTAATTAAGCCAGTGTGGCATCAGTGCAAGGGAAGCAAAGAGGCACATGAAACAGAGTAGAAAGCGCAGAAACAGTCCATTCATGTATATTATCTGAATTTATGACAAAGATTATAATGCAGTGCAGTGAAGAATGGAAGGTTTTTCCAGTAAATATTTGCTGTCAATTGGGTAACTATATATGGAAACTGAACCCTGACTCCCACTTCACAATATTGTGTAAATTAAGTCTAAATGGATAGGATACGTAAATATTAGAGGTAAAACAATAAAACTTTTAGAAGAAAACATAAGCACATATCTTCATAACCCAGAAGGAGGCAAAGGTTGGTTTATAAGACAGGACACAAACTGTTAATCCTGGATATATTTGACTATATTAAGACAAACAACTTCAGTTCATCAAAAGATATCATTAAAAGAATTAAAAGACAATCCATAGGATGAAATAAATATGTGCAATACCAATCTCCTAGAAAGAGGTTGTTTTCAGAATATACAAAAAATTCTTATAATTAGAAAAAGTTGAAAACAGAAGCTAAGGATGGGATTTAAAAGTACATGGAATATATTTTTCAGAGTATATTCTATACTTTATCATGTAATAAAAAGTTACAGATATAAAATTCATACAATTTTTCTTCTTTCAGAGTCAAAATGATTTTTATGCTAATGCTATTTAACACACTCATATATTTACTTGTGCTTGCTCCTTTAATGAGCAAAATCTATTTTCTCTCAATATTGATAAAGTCACTTCTTAATGCATGCTGAAGAGATTTTTATATCAAACTTTAGGACACAGCCTAAACTGGAGATTTGTAGTTGAGTTTGCTATTCAGCCTGACATTCACTTTTCTGAATAACAGGGTCAAACAGTGTGTGGTCTGAAAAGCAGAAATGGCAAAACAAACAAACAAAAAAAGTAAATGACATTTTAAAACATTATTTGTCATTTATTTAATAGTATTTTATTTCACCACAAATATATGTTGGCCCTCAAATTCAATTTTATTATATTAACATGCTAGGCTTCTTTGGCTTAAATATAAGATTTGAAAACATTTCAATAAAAAAGTTATGAGTATTTTAATTAATTTCATTGACATAGATGTAGAACTGGGTCTGCCAGGATAAGGTAGCTTATGGTGTCTTTGATTTAATAAACATAGGATTTTTAGGTACTATTTTGATCACTAGACGGAGCTTATACAGCATTACCAAAATTATGAAAATATGATGAGAAACAATGTAAAATTAATTTGAATAAAGAAACACAGGGAATTTAAATTATAAAAGAAGTTAAATCTCTTGTGTATGTCAGAGTCCGTGACGGGTAAAGATTTTTATTAAAATCCATTTATAAAGACACCACTGATTTGAATAAGAAGTGAAAACTTCATACATTTCAGGTGATTTGAATGCATAAAATTGGACATCAGAAAATATAAATAGACTTTTATTTTTGTAATAAGAAATATAAAAATTATTGATTATTTGTCAAATAACATTTAGTTTGAGGTCACAAGTATAAAGAAATGTGTAAAAATAATAAGGTAAAATGTGAAACACAGTATTGTTTAAAGTGGAAAGAAGGAGAAACTATATACTACAGCCACAATGAGGACCGAATGCTAAAAATGCTAATCTAGCAAAGAAAAATCTAGTGATCACTCCAGATTGTAGTCTGAATCAGCAAGAATGATAAAAAAGGAAATATACTGCATGGATTAGAGAAACTGCATGGTAATTCTCTAAGCGTACTATTCATCTAAAGCTTGGCACAGATGCTGAATTTTGAAAAGGACTAGAGTAAAGAAGACTTAGAAAATGATAAACAAATTCAAGTTATGCAGCACAGTGCAAAGAACACTGTACAGTGAAGACAGGAGCATGTATTCTCAAGTTTACAAGAATGTCACCACCTCACCAGAGGCCATAGTCAAGTTATCTCATTTCTCTCAGCCTCACTGTCCTCATTTGTCAAATGAAAACATCTGCAAAATTAGCTCATCATTTTCTTGCTGGTCTTGGATTTTACAATGAACTGAATTAGTAATAGATGGGCAATTGAGAGACTATTAAAATCCACTCTAGTGGACTTTATGCATGTGTAAAGGTATTTGGCAAAAGTGGATTAGCTATTCGCTACATCCACTAATGACAGAACTGTGGGGGAAATGGGTTTAATCGAAAGTAAGAACAATGTAGGTTAGACTAATGATTTTCAAGCCTCACTACCTTAGAATTAACTGGGGATCTCTTTAAAAATGCAGGCCCTTAGGATTCCATTTCATATGATCTGGAATGTGACCAGGCATCAGTGTGTTTGTCTCCCTAAATGTTCCTTATTTTGATCCAGGTGTGGAAACCTCTTAATTAGGCATGATAAAATATTACCTGCCAATGAAGATTGATAGATAATCTTTCTTTGAGCCAATAAATATTAGAAAGACCGTAATTAACTATAAAATGAACACTATAACTGTAATAAATAATAATATCTATAGAGACTTTAACATATTTACTAGATACTTTTCAGATGCCATAAACACATTAACTTAATTAATCCTCTCAACAATGTTTTCATGTATTTACTTGTATATTCTTGTGTTTAAAGAGGGAGGCACGATCTTAAAGAGTTTATAAATTGGAGAGTTCTGGACCCACACAATGCTATCCTATGTGATTTTACCTTCAGCTGCAGAATTTCATTTGCTTCCAGTTAAATATCATCCTGATGTAGTTATGATTAAAAATAAATTAATGGAAGAATGTCAGTACTTTTACTATCCCCTACCTTCTCTCAAAAGCAGTGAATTAATACAAAATGCCTATTTACTGACTTCAATATAAAACATGGTTTAGTTTTCCCAAGTTGTAATCTACATAACAAAATTAAACTCTTTGAAATGTAAACTTTCTTCTGGCAAATATTATCTATATATTAATTGTGACCACATTACCTCAGATTTCTCATCAAGCTATGTGTTCTAGAAACTAGAACATAAAATTGCTGTTCTTTTTCAAACTGTCTGTTGAAGTCAGTACTTTGACTTTCACTATATCAGAAACTCTCCTCTGTGTTGTTTCATGCGGTCCCTGCGCTCTCGGCATTTTATGACTCTTTGAGATTAAGATATTTCAAACCTCAGTGACTATACGTTTCCACTGGGATATTGCAAACAGACTTTACAGTCTCCACACACAATGCAATGTTAAAATAAAATTCCATAAATTAAGGCTCTCATAAATTACTGGAAATGCTGCTGTTGTGAGCAGCTGCTTTGTTGCCTTTGATCCTCATGCCAGGTAGAGTTCATAGGGTATGGCATTTAAACCTGGGCTACCCTTAATTAGCATGAAGGTCTTGTGAAAAGATTATGCCTTGGTAAAGAGCTTATGCCTATTAAAAAATGTCAGACAGAAGATCAATATGTAATCACCACTTGAAGTATACTAATACTACCTTGAAGAAAATATCAACTGAATCTATTAACTAACACAGCTAGAGATCTGGCAGTAGAAGGAGGTTACAAACTGACTTGGAATCAACAAAGAAATTCAAGCTTTAGCTTCCAACCCACAAAAAAAAAAAAAAAAAAAAAAAAAAGGATCCTGGGCTTCAGCAATGTAAATTTTGCATTTGAGTCATGAATGCCTAAATGGACATGAACTCACGTTTATTGATTGTTCTAACTATATATACAGTGAATAGAAAAAGGATAAGAGGAGACACTTTAGGAGTCAGGAGGTAGGCATATATGCAGATGATTCCGGAATGATTCTGAATAATTTCCTGTAGTCACTATTTTGTTTTGTTCATGTATTTCCCTGTGGGAATAAGGAATAATCCTTTCAAAGGTTTTTTTAAGTCAAACCCCAAATTTTTACAGCAGTCTACAAAGTTTTACAGAATGTGTCCTCCTCCTTGTCACTTATCATTCTGACATTTCTCCTAATACCTCTTCCTTTACTCTGCCCCAGGATAACAGACTGAATGTTTATGGTCCCCAAAATTTGTTCGTTGAAATACTAACCCTCGTGCTGGTGGCATTAGGACGTAGGGCCTTTTGGGAGATTATGAGGGCACAACCCTCCTGAACAAGATAGTGCCTTTATGAAAGAGGCCCCAGAGAACTCATTTGCCCCTTGCACCATGTCAGAACACAGTGAGAGGGCACCATCTATGAACCAGGAAGCAGGCCCTCAGCACACACGGAATCAGCCTGCATCTTGTCCTTCGACTTCTCAGCTTCCAGAACTGTGAGAAGTTAGTGTATGTTGTTTCCGGGCCATCCAGTCTATGGTATTTTGTTATAGCATCCAGAATGCACTAAAATGCCCAGCCACATTTGTTGAACACACCAGCCACACTTGCTCTGAAGCGTCTTTGCATCCACTGTTTCCTCTGCCTAGATCGTTCCTCCTTCTCCTCTCTTTGAAGTTTTCACTCAAATATCTTCTCGATGACATCTTTCCAGGCCACTATCTAAATTGCAAACCCCTACTAATCACATACAAACTTTGGGTACCCCTCGGCTATTGGTTATTTTTTTTAGCTCTATCTATCATGTCATACATTTAAAATATTTATCTGGTTAATTCTGTTTCCTTTCCTCAAATATAATTTTGATTGAGATAAAGACTTATTTTTATCGCACAGTGTCATGTCACTAGAATCTAGAACAGTGCCAGTCATATATCAGAAAATCAAAAAATGTTTTTTAATGAAAAAATGAAGGAATAAACTTTTGAATTTGACTGGAGAATAGGGCCAACTCTGACTAGTTTTGAAGGAGACAAACTTCAAGAGTAAAAAGAATATATAGTAGTACTAACAGGGAAAAGGAGGAAGTAAATGTAAACCGAGCCCTGTAATTTTCAAACATCCAACTTGCCCCTAAGACACTTAACAAGCACAAGAAGTGTAAACTCAGATTTCCTTCCTTCCTCCCTACCTTCCCATGTTGAAGTCTAAGCTCTAGATCTTATGTTAAACAGTTTCTTTTCCTAAACCCATGCAGAATCTTCAGGTCTGGCCTTTTCCTATATTACCGGAGCTGTGGACACCAGTTACTATTCTTCCAATACTGATTTCTGCAATTTGTTACTTCTGACTTGTCTTAATAATAACTCCATTTGATACGGCTCAGTTACTAGTCCCTTCCTGGAGTCCCATGTAACAAGGTTTCCATTCATTTTGTACTAGTTTTTATTATGAGTAGGAAAGCCAACTTATAAAATAAGAGAAGTCCTGCCCTTTCTATTTAGTGATGATTCCGTCCTATGGAAAGAGGAGAGTCCAGTCTATAATGAGAATAGGAAAAGTCACTGTAAATCTAGGGCAAAGACTTTTTCCCCATCTATACCACTGTTTTACTTACAGGTAGAATGTGCTCTTTTTTTTCCAGCTTTTCCAGAAGTAAAACTATATTTTATCAGGGCAAGAAAAATATAATTAAATGAATTCTCAAATCTTAACAGTGGAGATGATATATTAGAAAAATATAAAAATTTTGGTTTGAATATTATTTTCCTATCCCTTTTCATGTAAGATACAGACAATCAGCCTGGAAATTCTCCAGGATGGAATAAGAAAGCCAGCTGGGGCTCTTATCCATATATCCATGACATATACTTTGGTAAATAAAAATTATTTATTATGTACACTGATAATGTCAGAAAGAAAGCATATATTATTGTTTTATTCATAAAATAAATAGCATTTGTTTGTGTTTTATTTTATTTTCCAATTATCAACATATAGCATTGGGCCTTGGCTAACATTTACTAATCTCTTACTATGTGTTAGCGCTCTCTAAAATATATATGTTATTCGATTCAATCCTCATAAAAGATCTGTCATATAGATTATATTATTAACCTATTTAGAAGACACTAAAATCAACATAGTCCAGGTAATTTACCTAAGACTGCTAAGTGGAGAAACATAACTTGTACTCAAGCAGTCTAAATTACAGAGCCTTTAACATACTTACCAGGTTGGTATATGAAATTACACAAGTGAATAAAAATTTTTTACCTGTTCTTTAGTACACGTATGTTAGGTCACATATCTGTAAGAGCAGACACTTAAATGGAAACTTTGGTTGATTGATAAGGAGCACTTTTCTTGTTTCTGATAGGTACAGTTGTTTTGTAAAATGTGTTTCCAGCCCTGCATCACTACCAGCCTGAACTAGGTCACTATCATGCTGAGCCTGAAATGGACTTAATTCATTTCTTCTACTCTTGCCACAATTTGAGCTATTCTCTACAGAGAATCTAAGGGATCTTACTGACAAGAGAACTGAAATCTTGTCTGCCCCTTGCTTAAAACTCTTCAATGGTATACAAACACACCTGGAATCCTACAGTGGTCATAAGCCTAACATGAACTGGCCCTTGCTGATTCTTTTACATTCATTTTTGAATCACTTCTCCTCTCCGTCATTAAGCTCCAGTTTTATGGTATTGTCAACTTTTAAATGGCTTTCCTTCAATATGGCCTTGCACAGCTTTCCATCTCCCTAGATGCTCTCTATGGACACCACATCTCTTCACCCTGTTTGTTTCCTTTGTGATAATTATAATTCATAATCATTTTGCTTGTTTAGTTATTCTTTTGTTTCCTAACCCAACAACTTCATAGAATAGTGGCAATGTCCACGGATAAGAAAAAAGATCTTATTCACATGAGAATTAAAACTATTCTGGACTCTTAATAAAGCTCCTCAATGGCATCCAATCACACTTGGAATCCTACTACAGGTAAAATCCCAAGTCCATGAGAAAAATGACTGTGTCTGTCTGTCTTTGCTCCCGGTACCTATCATGGAGCCTCGTATGTAATAGTAGTTCAGTAATTACTTGTTAAGTCTATCATATTGTTCTCCAAGTTAAAATAAAAATGGCTTCCAGATTCACAAAGATGAATTTCAAATTCCTTATCCCAGCATTCAAGATTGAAGTAAGCCCTTGCAGACACTTGATTTCCTTCTCTCCTAAACTTTTTCTAAGCGCTCTTGTCAACCAACACATCTATGTTACTCAAATACCTCCAACGTGTTCTTATCTTGGCATCTTTATCATTCTCTTTTGCTTGAATGTCCTCTACTATTTCCAATTGTGCAAATTTCAAGTACATCTGCTCTGGCTTTAGGAAGCCTTTCTTTTTTCCCCATTATTTCCTGCCTCTTCAAAGGAAGATTAACTCAGTCTAATGTATATTTTCTTTGAACTTTGAAATATCCCTTTATATAGAAGAGCTCTTTCAAGCTTGAAGCTAAAGAACATATTGCCCACTTTTTGATGGGGTTGTTTGTTTTTCTCTTGTAAATTTGTTTGAGTTCTTTTAGGTTCTGGATAGTAGCCCTTTGTCAGATGAGTAGATTGCAAAAATGTTCTCCCATTCTGTAGGTTGCCTGTTCACTCTGATGGTAGTTTCTTTTGCTGTGCAGAAGCTCTTTAGTTTAATTAGATCCCATTTGTCAATTTTGGCTTTTGCTGCCATTGTTTTTGGTGTTTTAGCCATGAAGTCTTTGCCCATGCCTATGTCCTGAATGGTACTACCTAGGTTTTCCTCTAGGGTTTTTATGGTATTAGGTCTAACATTTTAAGTCTCTAATCCATCTTGAATTAATTCTTCGTGATAAGGAGTAAGGAGCGATCCAGTTTCAGCTTTCTACTATGGCTAGCCAATTTTCCTCAGCACCATTTATTAAATAGGGAATCCTTTTCCCATTTCTTTTTTTTTGTTTCTCTCTAGATTTGTCAAAGATCAGATGGCTGTAGATGTGTGGTGTTATTTCTGGAGGACCTGTTCTGTTCCATTGGTCTATATCTCTGTTCTTTGGTACTCCAGTACCATGCTGTTTTGGTTACTGTAGCCTTGTAGTAGAGTTTGAAGTCAGGTAATGTGATGCTCCAGCTGTTCTTTGACTTAGGATTGTCTTTGAGATGCTGGCTCTTTTTGGTTCCATATGAACTTTAAAGCAGTTTTTTCCAATTCTGTGAAGAAACTCATTGGTAGCTTGATGGGGATGGCATTGAATCTATAACAACCCCATCAAAAAGTGGACAAAGGATATGAACAGACATTTCTCAAAAGAAGACATTCATACAGCCACCAGACACATGAAAAATGCTCATCATCACTGGCCATCAGAGAAATGCAAATCAAAACCAATAATGAGATACCATCTCACACCAGTTAGAATGGCGATCATTAAAAAGTCAGGAAACAACAGGTGCTGAGGAGTGATGTGGAGAAATAGGAACACTTTTATACTGTTGGTGGATTGTAAAGTAGTAGTTCAACCATTATGGAAAACAGTATGGCGATTCCTCAAAGATCTAGAACTAGATGTACCATATGACCCAGCCATCCCATTACTGGGTATATACCCAAAGGATTATAAATTATGCTGCTATAAAGACACATGCACACGATGTTTATTAAGGCACTATCTACAATAGCAAAGACTTGAATCAACCCAAATGTCCATCAGTGACAGACTGATTAAGAAATGTGGCACATATACAATTCATGGAATACTATGCAGCCATAAAAAGGATGAGTTTGTGTCCTTGTAGGGACATGGATGCAGCTGGAAACCATCATTCTTAGCAAACCATCACAAGAACAGAAAAACCAAACACCGTGATGTTCTCACTCATAGGTGGGAACTGAACAATGAGATCACTTGGACTCGGGAAGGGGAACATCACATACCGGGGCCTATCATGGGGAGAGGGGAGGGGAGGAATTGCATTGGGAGTTATACTTGATTTAAATGACGAGTTGATGGGTGCTGACGAGTTGATGGGTGCAGCAGAGCAACATGGCACAAGTATACATATGTAACAAACCTGCACGTTATGCACATGTACCCTAGAACTTAAAGTATAATAATAATAAATAAATAAATAAATAAGAAAAAAAAGAAAATACTGCCATGGCTTCCTCCATCATTTACTACCTGGGGATCTTTGTTTTGTTTGTCTATATAATGACAATAAAATTTTTTTCAACTTCCTATTTTTTGAAATTAAACTTATAACACATGTAGTGTTGAGGTACCATTGATCACTAAGTTATACTAAGTACTCAATGTTCATTATTTAAAATAATAGCTGAACTTAAATTGCATTAATTACTACATTTATTTGGCTATATGCTGTAGAGCTATAAGGAGATTATAAACTTTCTAAAAATTGAGAAAAATATATTATTCTGATCACTTTCCACCATATCTTGTGTAAAGAAGGTATTCAATTAATATCTGTTGACTTGACTGATTGCATTGATTAGAGAACACTTTTTCAAAATGAAGCTTTATCTGCAAATGTGTTTCTTTCAGAAACAGGAAGACTATAATTAGCTCTTATTGTGCAGAAAATTCATAAACCTGAATTGCTATGCAGTTCTTTTTCTTCTACCAGTATATGCTGTATATAATGCTTAAAAATAATTAGCAAGTCTTTGGAGGTAATCAGCTTTACTTCATACTCTATCTAAAATATTTTAAACAGCATTTTACTGAGTCTTGTGGTTGGAATTCTGCATGATGTTAGTCCTCACTAGAAGCAAATATCTGATGTTTTTTTCATTTAGAACAGTGACTCTCACATGCCACAGGCTGACTAAATTAGAATCATCTGTGGTGATTATTAACATCACAGTTTGCTGAAATCCATGCCCGACTCACTCATCAGAATCTCTGGGGATGAAAGGCCGGGAAATTACACTTTATACAAATGTCTCAGAAGATTGTGATATGTAGCTAGGTATAAGAAGCTTTCTTCTAAAAAACAGCAGTTAATTTGAATCATGATGTTCAAAAACAAAGAGCAGTAAACTTTTCTACCAACTATAATTTCTATTATGATGGCTCTCAAATGAGAAAAGTTTCAAGCTTTGGATTTTACTTTCACATAGGTGCCTAAATGCTTCTCCAGTACATTATTTCTTACTGCAAAAATACATGATAAATTTAAACTTACAGTTTCCCATTTTTAATTTAAAAATCATTTTAAATAGACTCATGGAGGTGTAAAATTAAAAAGTATGTTATTTATAGAAATGAATGCCTGTCATTACAGAATAAGCATCAATGAAGTAAAACAATGCAACAGTCTGTCAAGATTAAGAATCTGATAGCAGTAGCAGCTTTGAAATATATATCGATTTTATTGCTGAGTAGTATAATCATGTTACAATTTTTATGACATACCACATCTTGTTTATCCACTCACCAGTTGAGGGACATCTGGATTGCTTCCACTCTTTGGCTATTATGAATAATGCTGTTATGAATATTAAAGTAAAAGTCTTTTGTGTGGACATATGTTTTCATCTCTTTTCAGTAGATACATAGGAGTAAAATTGCTGATTCATATGGGAATTTTATGTATTTAAGGTTTCAGAAATGTCAAAATTTGTTTATGCAAAGTGGCTTCACCATTTTACATTCCCACCAAGAATGTATGAAGGTACCTGTTTCTCTACATCCTTGCCAACACTTGTTATTACATTTTACATTAATGAATCTCAAAAACATTGATCTAAACAAATGAGGCTAAGTGGTAAGCAAAATACCACATATTGTAAGAATCCATGTGTATGAAATGTTCAGAAAAGACAAATCCATAGAGGCAGAATGTAAATCAGTGGTTGCCTGGAAGTAGAAATAGTGATTGACTGCAAATGGTAATGAGGAATCCAGAATAATAAAAATGTTTTAAAAAATTGGATTACAATGATAATTTCAAACTCTGATAATTTACTACAAATTTGTGAGTTGTATAATATATTAATAATAACCAGCTAATGACATCTATATGTATACATATATGTAGATATGGTGTGCATGAGTGTATGTGTAAATATATATATTCAGATCTGTATTTTCAAAACCTCTATTCTAATTATCAAGAAACGGATATCTACTAAACTGAATATAGAAAATGAATATGAGAGAGCTCATGCAATTATCAATTTAGTGGTTATGTCAATTATTAATTTTCCTGTGGTTTCTGAAGTACAGTATGCCCTTTGTGTCCGTGGGTTTCACAACCAGGGATTCAACCAACTACTGATTGAGAAAATTCAGAAAGAAACAATAAAAATAATACAAATTCAGAATAATACAAAATAATATAATACAATATTATAATAATTATAATGTAATACTATAATATAATAATTATAATACAAAATAATACAGTTATACTGTATTATATAACACTTTCATTGTGTTTGGACATTATAAGTAAACTAGATATGATTTCAAGTATATGGGAAAATGTGCATAGCTTATATGTAAATACTATACCACTTTATGTAAAGAATTTGAGCATCCTCAGATTTTGGTATCCACATAAGGTCTTGGAACTAATCCCCCGTAGTTTCCGAGGAACAACTATAGGCAATCCTTTCTTGAAGAATGTATAAAAGACAGCAGGGAATGTCCAGGAAAAGCATCTTGCACAAAAATATGTATACATACGGAATATATATTTTTATATCCCATTTTAAAATTAATACTCCATTTTCTATTGTAATTTCTTTCCTAGCTCATGAATTATTTATAAGGATATTTTTACCATCTAAATGCATAGGTGTTATTGGTATTTTGTTGTTAATTTCAATCTTGTAGTTTTGTTATTTATTAATTTATTTTTAAATTTCAACTGTTTTAGATACTATGGGTACATGTGCAGGTTTGTTACATAAGAATATTGCATGATACTGATGTTTGGGGCACAGATCGTGTCACCCAGGCAGTGAGCATAGTACCTGACAGGTAGTTTTTCAGCCCTCATCCCCCTCCCTCACTCTTCTAGCAGTCTACAGTATCAGTTGTTCTCATATTTATGTCCATGTGTGTTCAATGTTTAGCTACCACTAATTTCAACATTGTAATTTTAACATTGTAGTTTTAATCTGTTTTATATACATTCTTTAAAACTTGTCGTGATCTGTCTGATTGCTCTAGAATTAGGTAATGTTATTTTTTCATGAGTAGTTAAAAAAATGATCTAAATCTTTTGTATCTGCAATTCTTGGTAGTTTTCTAATTTTGACAGCTGTGAACAAGACCTATAAAAATATTGCATGAATTTTTGTAAAAATTTTGCATGTATATTTAAATTTTCATATCTTTTAAATAAACACTTAGAAGTGGGATTATGAGCCATTATGGTACATCTATGTTTAACTTTAGAAGAAAATATCAAAGTGATTTTCAATAGGGTACGCCATTTTCATATTCCTACCAGTAACATTTTAGAATGTGAGTTGCTCTGCATCCTCAACAACATCTTGTATGGTCATTTGGCTATTTTAGCCAGGCTAGTACATGTGTAGTGCTGTCTACGGTGGTTTAATTTACATTTCCCTAATCATTGTTACATTCAATTTTTCCTCCATATATTTGTTCTAATGCATATGATTTATCAGTCAACTGTCTGTTCAAATCCTTTGCCCAGTTTTTACTGAAGTGTCTTCTTTTCTTAGTATTAGTTATTGGGAACTTTTTAATGTATTCAAGGCTTATTTTTATATATTCTCAATAAACTTATTTATCATATATATGTACTATAAAATTATTGCAAATAATTTTCTCAGTCTGTGGCTAATCTTGCTTCCCTTTCATTATCCTTACATTTCCTTCAAACAGTGGAAGTTTTAAATTTTGATAAAGTATGATTTAATACTTGTAATGGATCATGTATTTTATGACATAATAAAGAAATCTTCTACCCAAAACACAAATATGTACCCCTGTGTTATCTTCCAGAATTTTTACACTTTTGGGTTTACAATGAAGTCCATGATTGATTTGGAGATCTGGTTTTTTTGGGGTTTTTTTTTGTTTTGTTTTTTGTTTGTTTGTTGTTGTTGTTGTTGTTTTTGGGTAGTGAAATTTCTTGGATTAGGGTCTTTTGAGTGCATATGGTTGTACAATTGTTATAGCAATTGTAGAAAAGATTGCTTTTTCCTTGACTGGCCTTTGCACCTTTCCAAAATAAATGGATCAAGTAAGTGTGGGTGTAGTTCTAATACACTATTCTGTTTCATGGATATACTTTTTCCAATTTTAACCAATAACACAATGTCTTAAACCTTGTACCTCTATAGTAAATTATGAATTCAAACAATGTGAGCCTTTTAAATCTGTTCTTTTTCAAGAGTTTTTACTTTTCTAGTTGTTTTGAATTTTTTTAATAAATTTTAGATCTAGCATGGCAATTTGTATGAAAACCTTAATATTTTGATTGAGATGATATTGATTCTATATATTAATTAAGGGACATTTGGCAATATTAAAATATTTTGTGTTTAGATCTGTTAACATAGTATATTTCTCAATTTATTGAGATTTTATTTCTTTCCATCAGTATCTTATAGTTTCCAGCATAAAGATCATGCACATATATTGCTAGATCTCTGAGTATTTTCTAATTCTTTATACTACTATAAAAGGTTTATTTTTACATTTCAATTTCCAATTTTTCATTGCTATCCATGAAAAACAACTGACTTTGTCTGTGCCTCCTACTACCTTGTTAAATTCCATTATTAGTTTTAGCAGCTTTTAAGGTAGATTCTTTAGAATTTGTAGATAGACAATAATGTCATCTCTGAAGAGATCCAGGTTTACTTCTCGCTTTCCAATATGTATGCCTCCTATTTCTATCGTCTTTTTTTCACTGGGCAGGACCTCTAGTGTGATATTCAAGAGAAGAGGTAAGAATAGATATTGTAGAAAACTAAATTTTCCACCTTATGTTTTTAGCTATAGGCTTTCTTTGGTTTCTCTTTATAAGTTTGAAAGTGTTTCTAATCCTAGTTTTGTGTAACTATTTTAATAATGAAATTATAATAAGTATTTTTCTGTGAATTTTCTGACAATATCAGATTATTTTTCTTCTTTAGTTTATTAATATGGTGAATTACATTGATTGCCAAATATTGAAGAAGACTCATATTTCTAGGATAAGTTCCACTGTTCATAATATATGTTTACATACATATATACTGCCAGATTAAATTTACTGCAATTTGGGTAGCAGTTTTGCTTCTCTGTTTATGGGGAGTACTATTTTGTGGTTTTCTTTTCTTGTAATGTCACTTTCTGTTTTGGTATCAAGGTAAGGCTAGCCTTATAAAATGATTAGAAAGTACTCACTTCCCTACTGTTTTCTCTTCTTTTTTCTTTCTTTTTTATTTTTTTGAGACAGAATCTCACTCTGTTGCGCAGGTTGGAGTGCAGTGGTGCGATCTCGGCTCACTGCAACTCTTGCTTCCCCGGGGTCAAGCGATTCTCCTGTCTCAGTCTCCCCCATAGCTAAGACTACAGACACACCAACATGCCTAGCTAATTTTTGCATTTTTAGTAGAGATGGGGTTTCGCCATGTTGACCAGGCTGTTCTCAAACTCCTGACCTCAGGTGATCCACCTGCCTCGGCCTCTCAAAGTGCTGAGATTACAGGCATGAGCCACCGCACCATTTTTTTTTTTTTAAAGACAAAATTTCACTCTGTCTCCCAGGCTGGAGTGCAGTGGCAGTGGCAGTGGCGCATCCTGGGCTCACCACAACCTCTGCCTCCCAGGTTCAAGTGATTCTCCTGCCTCAGCCTCCTGAGTAGCTAGGATGACAGGCGCCCGACACTATGCCCCCGGCCGACTATTATTTGTATTTTCAGTAGAGAGGGGTTTCACCATGTTGGCCAAGTTGGTCTCGAACTCCTGACCTCAGGTGATCCGCCCACCTCGGCCTCCCAAAGTGCTGGGATTATAGGCATGAGCCACCACACCTGGCATTCTCTACTTTTTCTAGAGGAGTTTGTGTAGAATTTGTATTACTTTTCCCTTTAATGTTTCATAGCATTTACCTGTGAAGATACCTGGTTAACGTGTTTTGCTTGAATATATATATATTTGGACTATGAATACAAATTCTTTAATAATTAATAATTATAGAACTATTCAGGCTAGCTATTTTATTTGAGTAAGCTTTGGTATCTTTGGGGTCTTTCAAGAAATGTGTCCATTTCACTTAAATTATTGAATTTATGACCATAATATTGTTTGCAATAAACATTCATTTTACTGTTATTCTCTGTAGACTATTTAGTGGTATTCTCTTTTACATTCCTGTTTTGGCCATATGTGTTTTCTCTATGTTTCCTTGTTCAGTATGACTAGAAGTTTAATAATTTTATTGATCTTGTCAAAGAACCAGTTTTTACTTTTATTGATTTTTATTTTCATTTTCAGTTCCACTGATTTTTACTCCTATATTTTTACCCTCCTTTTGTTAGGGTTTAGTGTCTCCTCTTCATGTGTTTTCCTAAGATAGAAGCTAGATCATTAATTTTAGAACTTTATTTTTCTTCTAATGTAAGCATTTAATAAAGTAAATTTGTTTTAAAGTACTGTTTTAGTTGCGCGTATTAAGTTTCATTCAATTCAAATTGTTGCACTTTTTTAATATAACACTTAGAAGTGTTATAAATCATTGTGAATTGATCTCTTTATCATTATGTATTGTTTTTGTTTGTTAACACTTTTTCCGCAGTGTGCTTTGCAAACATTAATAGAGCTAAACATGCTTTTTTAAAAAAAAATTTTCGAGACAGAGTCTTACTCTTGTCACCCATGCTGGAGTGCAATGGTAAAATCTTGGCTCACTGCAACCTCTGCCTCCTGGGTTCAAGTAATTCTCCTGCCTCAGTCTCCCAAGTAGCTGGGATTACAGGCATGTGCCACCACGCCCAGCTAATTTCTTGTGTTTTTAGTAAACACGGGGGTATCATCATGTTGGCGAGACTGGTCTTGAACTCCTGACCTTGTGATCTATCTGCCTCCGCCTCCCAAAGTGCTGTAATTACAGGCGTTAGCCACCACACCTGGCAACATGCTTTATTTTAAATAGTGTTTGCATAATGTATCTTTTTTTAATCCTTCAAAAATTTGTTTTGTTTTCTTTTGTTTTAATTCTTTTGTATTATTATACTTTAAGTTCTAGGGTACATGTGCATAACATGCAGGTTTGTTACATATGTATACTTGTGCCATGTTAGTGTGCTGCACCCATCAACTCTTTAACATTAGCTTCTTACAAAGATTATATAGTTGAACATGCTTTTATTGGATTAGTTATTCTGTTGTTATATCTGGTGTTTTAAAATCATGTACATGTAATTAATTATATGGAAGGAAAAAAACCTATCATCTTGCCAGTCGTTTTGATTTGTTCCATCTACGACTTGTTCCTTTTTTCCTCTTTTCTGCTTGACTCGGACTTTTAAATATTTTAGCCTATTTATTTTCAGTATTGACTTATTATTTGCACCTTTAAATGATAAACTGTTATCTGAGAACTTAAACACCTTTAATTTAAACGATTTACCATCCAATATCATTGTGCTGCTTTACGTTGTTTTTCTTGTGAGCACCTGGTAGACAGCCATAAAGAAAAGCCTATAAGTAGTTGTTTACCATGTATCTTTAACTTTAAGGAATTCTGTATTCTCATGCTATACCACGTTTGGCTTTTAAAAATTTCAGCTGAAATTTGTTATTCACTTGTATGATGATTAGTGTCAGTTTTTTCAGTTTTTTTTTCTTTCTCTCCTTTCCTTCTCTCTCTCTTTCTTTCTTTCTTGCTTGCTTGCTTGCTTGCTTTTTTTTTTTTTAAGTCTGTCACAGGTTAGCCATTGTTCATTGATCCATCTCTTCTTAGATTTCAGTCTAGTTGCTTGCCCTGAGACCTCCTCTATGCTGGGTTAAAGAAAAATTATGATATTGTAAATTCTCAAACTTTTTGGTAGTTAGGATGAGGTGATGCTCTTTCAACTTTATATATCCTAGCTAGAAGATAGAAATCATGAATTTTTAAATCCCTGCTTACCTGGTTACTTTTTACAACTTGTCTGTTTATTTTAATTTAAAAAAACAGTTTCAGTCCTAGGATGATGTTATTTCAACCAGACAGTAGTTTCATTTGATTTTCCAAGTCATTGGAAACATTATCTTTTTACATGACTTTAATACTATTTCTGGAATGGAGGCCTTCTGGCCTACTCAGATGTCATAAAGCTCAGCAACATTCTATGCAAGATATTAATTTACTTCTGCATGAGTTTCCCCCGCCCCAACCCCCATGTTGTGCAAGATTAAGCGTTTTTCTCCTGTCTCATCTTGTTTGTAAAATAAAAGCTACAAGCCTCCAGGTTCAGCAGATTCTTTCAGGACGGGCTCCAGGATTTAACACTCTCATACCTCTATAAGTGTGGCTTTGGATTCATTTTAGGTCTCTTCTACAAACCATACTAACATATAAACCTAAAGCAAATATAAAGGAAATTTACAGTATATTTCCATGTACCCACCACCTAAATTCTACTACAAACAATTTAGTAATCATTTCTATATCTAATCATTTCTTTATTTATCCATCTTATTTTTAATGCATTTAAAATTAAATTTTTCACATCTCTAAAATTCCCACTTAAGTCTATCAGCATGCATATCACTAAATAGAACTCAATTCGTAGACATGAGGTGAAGCGTGACCTGTTTATAAGGTAGTGCATTGCATCACCAAACAATAAAGTTGAAAGTAGTTTGATGGTACTATTTAGATATTCAGATATTTCTGCACAAAGCCAAAGTACTCAGATTTTATGCAATAGGTGAGAATCAATGTAAGTTTGATGTATGTGTGTGCACAGGAAAAATGTGGGATATTTCTAAGAGTGAAAGCATTACTTTAAGATTAACTTGAGCCAGGCGTGGTGGCTCACGCCTGTTATTCCAGCACTTGGGGAAGCCAAGGCGGGTGGATCACGAAGTCGGGAGATTAAGACCATCCTGGCTAACATGGTAAAACCCTGTCTCTACTAAAAATACAAAAAAATACAAAAAAAAAAAAAAATGCCCAATGTGGTGGCGGGCGCCTGTATTTCCAGCTACTCAGAAGGCTGAGGTGGGAGAATGGTGTGAACCCAGGAGGCGGAGCTTGCAGTGAGCCGAGATCACACCACGGCACTCCAGCCTGGGCAACAGAACAAGACTCCGGAAAAAAAAAAAAAAGAAAAAGAAAAGAAAAGAAAAGAAAAAGATTAACTGGACAATTCTTCATGTGGCGGAAATTTTGTAATAGAGACTGAGAGGAGAAGGCAGTCGTTCAAACTTGATGGGAGAGAAGTCTTGGCCATGGTTAAGACTGTGGGAAGAGAGAGGAATGGATGGAGGTACAAAGTATTAAATGAAAAGGATAGCGAAGGTATTTAGTAACTGGCAGCATACATGTATGAGTGATGACAAACAGTCTTAGTTAATGAAATATAATATCTCCAGGGTGGGTATAATAAAATTTTAAGTTTTAAATCAATTAAATAAATTGTCCAGTTCATGTAGACAGACATAAATAATATAAAATCATATGAACATGCAAAGGCGATTAATTTCACACCTGCTTGTTTTCCAGATAAAGTGATCATTGAGGGTATTATTTTGGGGAATGTAATCTGTTAATCTAAAATTGAATATATCCTTTAGAGGTACTTTTTACCTTTCTTGTTAGTTGTGATTCCTTTGTTTTGTTTTGTTTTGTTTTACTTTTTATTGTCAATCCTCTGGGGTTTATCTCAACACCTGCCATGCTCATTGAAAGTTATTTTCCTGCTTAGCATATCTTATTTTAATATATGAACATCTGCTAAAGGGTTGCTTTAGAAATCCTCCATTCAGAGAGTTCATCTGCTTTTAATATTTTACTTTCTAACTTTTCATTATCCTGCTGAGTTATAGGACAGTCATATTTTAGCTTAAGAAACAATTACTTCCTATGAATCTTTAATATTCAAGTTGATAATCAACAGGATTTATTGGGTACCTATTATATGCTCAATATTTAGATGGGCCTGAGGATGAGAAAGATATATGATTTTCTCCTTATCCTGGAGGAGTTTACAATCTAGTTGGGAAAAAATAAAAACACATAACACAAGCAAAGTGAACAATGCAAGGTATTGCATCATTCAAAAGTTTATTGTATGGTGTACTGTATGGCATTACTGAGGGCAAAACAGAGGACTGAAGGACAAAAACAAGGTTTCGTGGGGATGTAACTTGAATAAAGATACAGGCTTCGGGACTAGAAAAGTTAAATTACACAGGATTACAGCCAAGGGAAATACAAAGTGTGTCATCTCAGGATAGTATTACAGAATTGCTTAATTTTTATTGCTATTTGTCCCACATTATTCTTAACTTCTTTTTAAGATTAATATTATATATAATATTGTGTATATATATTTGTATATCATATTACATACACACACCTACACACAAATTATCCTAATTAAATTATATACTTGAAATGTTTGTGATCTTCCAGCCTTAATTAATAACAACTTGATTTCTTAAAAATTGGAGAGGCTATGTCTCCTGGGGGTCTTATTGAACAATTTTATGCAGCTAGAAAAAATGTCTCATAACCTTTTTACAACTGTTATCTTATTGGTTTTATTTGTAGGAGTTAAGAAAGAAATTTTAGGGCCCCTAAATCTAAGCCTCATTTTCCTTTCACCCTGCTAATTAAATTTTAGCCCATAGATTGTTCATAATTTTAATACGAAACAATTTCTCTCTTTATTTACTAACTTCCCAAATAGAAAATTAAATACATGAATTTCAAAAATATAGAATATAAATCTATCTTTATATTGATGAATCAATTTGTCTTTCTTCTTGATGCTATTTGAGTTTCATACTAATAGGGCTATTAGGTTAAGCTGTCTAAGTAAGCTAATGCCATGGCATTTTTTTATATAGCCAATAATTTAATATTTACAGGTATCAGAGCTGATATTTAAGTAGAATTTTAAATTGACTTATTTAATACAAAGGAAAAATTGATTTTAAGAGGCTCATAATTTCTTGTTTATCTAAAGGTTACATTTTAAAGTATATTTTTAAATTAAAAATAATAATATTGTCACTGAGAGGCAGCCAAAGAAAAATATGCTTTTTATTCCTAAGCTAGGGCTTCTGAAATACAGAGTACTCCCATATTCCAGTGCTCCATGTAACTCCTGATTCCTGGTGCCCAGAATGGTACAAAGTATGTTCAAGATTCAAAGTTGCAGAAAAAAATGAAGAAACAAAAACAGTCAATTCTGCTACACACACTTTCTTCCTCCCTAATTTCATAAAGTTGCCATTTAGAGCAACTCTAAAACTTGAGGCTGTAATTTAAGAGGGACATCATTCATCCAGTAACAGAATGATATACTTGTCTCCTATTCACTGGGAATTATTCTACAATGAATTCCCAATGGCATGTTGTAAATATGTGTACATTTCCTAACCTTCAGAAATGCAGTTTGAAAGCCGAAACACAGACCTCATCAAGAACAGCCTGCTGACTTCCCAGATAGGTTTTACAATGGAGTGGTGTCATAAACTCACCACAATTCTGTATCTTGACATATGAAAGCACAGAAACTTGATTTCACCAGTGTAACAAAGCTAATCAACTTTTCAACAAATTATTCATGTCAGCTGTTCTCAACAGTGTAATCCAGAATTAGAGTTCATTAATTTGCAATGGGAATTATGTCTTTTTAGTGAGTAGAATTTGCATATGTTTAATTCAGGTTAATCTCTTTCTGGAACAAATTAAAAATTAAAAATGTGTTTATTAAACCGAAAATTGGGGGGGGGGGGAATAGATGCAGATAGTCTAAGGACATTTTAATCAGAATCCCTCAGCTGGTCTGCCATAGCACATTTGGAATGCTGTGACCCCTTCACAGATATAGCATCAAAATTTAATCCCCACATTCAATGCAAACTACATAAAGCATGTATTTTGACTTGGCAACCATAGGCAGAGGGAATGTATAGCTTAACAGACCTCCGTGATGAACCAAGTATAATTTACTGAAGTAAAGGCTTATTAAGGTTCATGTAACCTGTCCCCTCCAAAAAAAAAAAAAAAAATAGCTTACATATTACAAGTTGATACACATTAGCCTCATGAACATAGGTCCTGAAAGAACTCCAAATAAGTGGTACAATAAATGTAAATTCTATGTAACTAATTGAAACGTACCATCCAAACTGCACAACTCAGAAGCATTCCGCAAAGAAAAATGTTTTGTGTCACTGATTTATGTCATAAAAGTACCTCATGGTTATACTTGTTCTCAAATCTTTCCTTTCTTGATATTCTATTCTCCATTAATTTCCATGATCTCAGTTCAGTAAACCACTTGAGAGCAAGGACCATGTCTTTATATTCAGTGCTTAGCACATTGCTCAACTCAAAATATGATCTTAATATAGTAATATTGGATAAATGAATAAAATCATGTCCTTCACCATATAAGCTTGATTCTTCTCATCTTGTATTCTCTATTTTTGTGAATAGGACAAATATCTATAACCACTTCTAAAACACGGCACATGGAAGTCATGGATGGCTTCAGTATCCACACTGAATTACTTGCTAAATTCTGATTTTGCATTTTAAGTGCCTCAAATTTGTTCTTTCATCTTTGAAACTATATTGTTACTACAGTCTTGGTTCATTGCTAAATCATCGTTTTTTCCACAAATTATAGACATAACCAAATTAACCTAAAATTGAGTGTGATTGCATGTTGTTCTGGTAACAGAGGGAATTTATAGCAAAGAGGCTTATAGGCAGACATAGTGATAGTCTCTTTCTACACACACACACACACACACATTTACAAATATGTGTGTACACAAACCTAAATATTAGTCTGTATTTATGAATATTTTCTAAATATAATCTACGAGTTTCCCAATTTTAGTTGTGGTGAAGGCTCAGGAATAGTCAAGAAACTTTTCTTTATGTGTGCTGGTCCTATATTCCCTCTAATCCATCTTGCCTATTTCTCCCTTCTATTCTGTACTCCACATCTGTATGGCAACATCAGAAACAATAGGCTAATTGTAGAGACTTTCTGAAACTGTCTCATGTCTAGTTCTTATAATATGGAAATTTCATATCTTGAATATAATTTCTGATCAGCTGTATTTTATGGCTTTAGTTGTTCTTTTCCTACTTTGCTACTTCACCTGCAGCAAGTTATTATCTCAAGACATGCAAAATCCACCTTGAATTCAAAGGTACTCTGCAAATTCCTGTTGCCTTTAAGTAACTGTTTCAAATATCCTTTGTTCTGAAGGTAAAATGGAAAGAATATTAAAATTTCTCTTGAACTTAGGGGGAGAAATTATCTTCCAAGTTGAGCATGCTTAAATAAAATTTGCCACCATTCCTAAAAGGTATTTTTTGTCTTTTCTTGTATTTTTTTCTTTTTCACCATTAGAAACTCAGCATTCCTATCACAATTCATATTTCCTACATAAAGTAATTAGCAGTAAGTCTTTTGAAAGGAGTTTTAAAGAGGAGCTCTTTGCATTGGAGTTAAAGCCTTACTTTATTGCTTAAATGTTATTTAATATAAATCGCATTCAGTACTCATCTGAGTGCTCAGCCTTCCATTTGTTCATGTTATCCTCCTTTACAGATACTATTTGTGTATGTGTGTGTGTGACCAAAATTTGTCTGTACTAGAGGTGTTTACAGATGACAACAGGTAAAGATATCTCTGCTCTTTAAAAGCACCAAGCAAATTGCAGTCCCTGATGATTCCCTGACCCCGGTATAATCATAATTCGTATTTGCATGTCCTTTCTTTCAGGTCCTTTTCTCAACATATCCCCTCTCTCGCCCGTAAAAGTTACCAAATTGCTGCACCTGTGGAGTCACTGTATTTACTCTGATGAGGTGTTTTTTAGCTATGTAGACATTTTCTATGAATATCTTATTAACTACCTTTGTCTCCTTTCGTCTATTTATTAAAATATGAATACTTGGATATCTGGACATTTTAGTGTAAAAACTGAGAGAATTGAGTAGATCAACCCAATTATCCCAATGATTGCATGAAAATTTTAGTCTTTTATTTGATTCCATAGATATTTGCTGAATAATAGTGTCAGTCACATTGAAATGCGAAAATGGACCCCAGGCTCAAAAGTCCATTTTCTGTAGCTGCAATATTAAAAGTGAAATGCAGTTACAGGAAATGGAGGTTGGAAATAATTTTTCCCTAGTATTGCATGTTCCCATATTTGTCTGAAATTCAATATTTTGGGGAGTAGAAGGTCGACAGAATGAAGAAAAAGGAACCAAAATATATATAAATGCAAATTACCTAAACAGAAATCAATACTTATGAATGAAAAAGGGCTGGCTACTGTTTATTAAACCAGCACATTATTATACATAAAAAACTATATGGATTTGAATATGTGATATATATACATACACACACATATATGGATATGAATATGTGATATATATATACAAAATGTGTAATACCTGTCAAGCTGTATTGCTAATATGCAGAAAATGTTTCCATGGTTCTATTGTGTTGTCTGAAAAATAGGAATACTCAAGAACTACTATACCAGACCTCAATAAAAAGTGCCAAGACATTGAAACATGAGAGACAATAATAGGCGCAGAGACAGAAGAAGACATTAGAGGAACCACAGGTAGCTCGGTATATAGACGATCACACAGGACTGAGAGTGATGAGAATAAAGTGTAATGTTAAGCCAGAGCCATAAAACCAAGGACCAGAAAATCTGGACTTGATCCTGAGAATCATGCAGCACCTTTCAAAACATTTCAACATCAAATGACATGACCCAACTTTTGTCTTTGAATGGTCTTCTGACTGAAGGGAGAAAAATGGATTTGAAGAGGTAAACCTAGAGGGAGGTGTTGCCATTGTCTGGCAGAGAGGGGATGATGCCCTGAACTGGGACAGCGGGACTGAAGTCCAGTGTGGAACAGTTCAGCTGGATTGAATTCCACCTCTACCCTGTTTTGTCTTGTTTGTTTGTTTAGTTTGTGATTTTGGTAACTTACTTAGCTCCTCTATATCTTAATTCCTTCAATTGTAAAATAGAAGCAATAGTAGTATCTACCTAGTGGTATGCTAGGAAATGTTTGACAACTGGCAATCTGAGGGGAAAAAAAAAAAGGTTTATGTTGTAGTGTTCATTAATTCTCATGATATAAATAATACCAGCATCTTCAAATTCAAACTACCAACATGGTGCCAACCAATTTACAAAATTCCTGAAAATTTAACTACTGACTGGTAATCCAGTATAAGCTGCACATCTGTATAGCTACCTCATAAGACTATTGTTAGGATTGAATGCGCAAATACATGCAAGAACTTAGTACCATGCCTAGTACATTCTATAAGCTTATTATGCTAGGTATTATCATATTGGTTCTGATCACTTTTATCCCCAGTTCTAATTATCATTATATAAACAAACACAGTTTGGTTGCTCTATTTATTTATTTATGTTTTTAGAAAAGCCTGCTGCTTTCTACATTTCTAAGTAAACAGTATTCATAAAATATCTACAATTTCTATGGTCTCACAAAGTTGCATACTTTTATTCAAATGAATTTTTGGAAACTATTTCTGATTATTTAGGATAATTATTTCATTTTTCTCATTAGGCTTATTGAACTTAATCAAGTTATCAGAGAAAATTCAACAATGAATTCTTATGAGGCCTTTTTCTAAGTGTCTCTTTTTTTCTTTTCTTTTTTTTTTTTTTGAAATAGAGTCTCACTCTGTCACCCAGTCTGGAACGCAGTGGTGAAATCACAGCTCATTAGGCATGCGCGTGCGCGCGCGCACACACACACACACACACACATAGTGACCTAAAAAGTTTGCCTAATATTACTTTACATTTACAAATTCAACTTATTTCCCCCTGCAGAAGTTTGTATATCTTTTGCTATCGTTAGAATCCAATGAGTTACTTGTTGTCCCTCCCGAGATCTTAGTTTACTCTATGAGTGATGGAAACAATCTATAAATTGAAGATGCCATCTCCGCATATCAATGGCCAATAAAACCTCTAGGATGTGGAACCCATTCACCAGACTACAATTAATTGATGTTGTTTCGACACTTGTTTTTAGGGAAAAGAGACAAATCTCAAGAGACAGTAAGAAGAGGTACAATCAGTTTGATTGAATAGTCTTAATTTATAGGGGTATAAACATGGAATAATTTTATTTTTCCAAGAACTTCCACTAACTCTGATCTGTCATCCACCTCTCACCCTTTTTCTGCTGAAGGACAGTCATCTTTAGCTACTCTTCAGTTTGAATCTATAAACCTATACATTTTTTCTGTTACCTTCAATTAGTTAAAATGCTGTTCTTGCTCTTAAGGCTTCATCCTCTTCCTTTTAAAACTAAGTATCACAATGACTGTTTAAGCCCCAGACAACCTTTGGCATTGTTTCCCAGAAGCATGGAAAATCTGCATAGCTTTGCCATGCTGCTTTTGACTCACCTTACCTTTGTTATTTGTTTCAGTCCCTTTCTCTTATGTCCTAACAGAGTTCAGCACATTGGCCTCAGTGACTTTCATGCAAGAGACAGTAACCCACTAGTCCCTGAGTTAAAGAGGAGAGAGTGGTTGACTATCGCCAAGTTTATAAGAATAATCTATCTCTTCTGAAGACAAGAAATAGAGAAGAATTGCCCTTTAAAAGTCCCTACTTTCGGAAATGGTCACCTAATCATTTTGTTTTTTCTGGCTCCAGCAGCTCCCAAGAATAACAAACCAAGAACAAAGCCCACTGAGAAATTTTCCCTAGAGAAATCAGTAGTTTTATTAACAATGACATAATGGCTTTGCAATTTATTTGAAATTCTTATTCACCTTTAATAAAAAAAAAAATTCACAATTCATCGATAATATAGGTAACTTCTTAGGTTATCTTGGAATCCATATACATTCAGCTATAATATTGAGAGCAGTGTGAGGATATATAGTATCCTTAGTCATCAAAGAGAGATTAACATATTTTTATTAAAATTCATCATTAAGGTCAAGGTAGCAAAAAATAAAGAAAAAGTTTCAGTTAATGTTAAAAATCGAAATGATGTTTTGTTAATCATCATAGTCCATACGTTCCAATTAATTAAAACTTCACTGTATTACATTCTGCAGAGGATTTCAAAGGAATATAAACCACCATCTCTGAATGCTAAAAGCTCCCAGGGCAAGCATAGGATCCCCAAGAGCATCCTTCTGAACAAATTAGATTCATTGTTCCTAATCACACATACTAAGGTGAGTTATTAAGGAATAAACAAACTGATGTTACCAACCCCTCCAGCTTCGTCCCAGAAAATAACTGGCTTTGAAGAATTTAAGTTGGCCTTATTCTACCACTGACTGTGGATAAGAAGAGGAAGCTGGGAGGCACTGAAAAGTTTGAGCTTTTCCAAAACTTCAGGAGAAAATGAATTTTTAACTGTATTTTAAGCAGTTTTTTATCTCTAATTTGTTTACTTTGTATAATTAACTGCCTTATTATTTCACATACTGATTGTTAGAGTTTCAAAACTGTACTTATTTTTAAAAAAGTTCTGTTGTCTCCTGTTTAGAAATGTTTATTCTGAATACCAGTGTGATATTTATATTACCAGCCTTATTTACTCACATCCTTTCTCTCTCTCTTATTTGACTAGTTTCTCTTTTAAATCATTCTTTATAACTTTGCTGTATGTGTCTTCCTTGCAAACAGCATACGATAAAGTTTTAATTAGTTAGCTCTAATTATAAAATATTGTGACCGATCAAGTTTAAAGAAATAGCCATACCTTAAGTTAATTATTTCATTTTAGATGGTATTTATCTTTGGCTTCCCCTTATTTTCACTGGTGTGTGCATTTTTCCCATTGCTGCTTTGAAAGCTTTTCTGTAATCGATTTCATTAGTAGTCACTTTCCCTTTATCTTCTCTCAAAATCAGACAAATACTTATTTGCTATAATTGAAAATGAAGTATCCTTTATTCTTCCAAATGACTAATTTAAGACCTCTGGGATACTTTCATTGACCTTTTTCTTTCCTTCTTCTCTTTTTCTTTTCATCCTTCAATCTATTTCAAAAGCCTGTTCTATCTCTGTACCTTCCTTCCCCCTCCAGCTCTTAGTTTTGCCTAAGATGGTTCATTATCCAAATGCATCCCTCACCACATCATTTATTTCTGTCTCAAGTCCTATTTAGCACCGATATTACACATTCCTAGAAAGAGCACACTTATTTATGAATATTTAATTATATTTTTGTAGAATATATATTTTCTTTCTCACAACTGTTTCTGTTCCTTTTCATTTTTTCCCATGTCATTAATTAATTTTCTTAAGTGATTATATACTGAATTCTTGTACAGCCTAGTATTTTGTCCTGCAAGTGAATAATACCTTGTAGAATTTGTAGGGTCAGTCATTTTCTCTCAGTGGTTAATACATTCTATTTATCTGTCTTAGCATCCAGTGACGTAAATCACAAACTTACAACATGCCTCATGTTTATCTTATGTAGCTAATTTGTTAAATTAGCTTATAAGTTCACGTTATATTCACTATGGTGGCATAACAAGCCATTCCGAAACAAAAACAACAGCATGTCTTCTTGTGCTCTTCTCCATTTTGCACAAGACTCCACAGGCATAGCCCAATTTGTCTCCATCAGGTGGTATCTGGGGTCTAGGGAAGGCTGGGGGCTGGAATCATCTGAAGGCTTACTCACTGACCTGCTGATGCTGGGAAGTTCATAAGTTCAAAACTCAAACAGGAGTGTAGCAGAGCCCCTCCTCAGGCATCATTTTCCTCCTTTTGGGCATTCTCCCTATGGTCACCCTAGCATGGCTCATATGGAGTCAGGATAGCTAGACTTCTTAGTTTCAAAAGCACAGGTTCTGAGAGAGAGAAAGGTCAAGCAGGAGTTAGATGGCCTTTTATGATCTAGACTGCAGAACCACACATTGCCACTCTCAACTCACCCTAATAATTAGAAGCAAGTTTCTAAGGTCAGCCTGCATTCCTACGTTCATGAAGAAGAAAATTAGGCTCCACCGTTTAATGAGAGAAATGCCAAATAATTTCTAGATGTATTTCATATCCTTCACATCCTGCTAAAAGAGGAAGAAGATAATGCCAACAGTGATGATGGTGATATTTAAGGACTATTACAATCCATGTACAGTTACTTTCAAACTGCAGGCTTAGGACTATATTTGGCTTAGGGAAAATTACCTTCATTGTGTATTTAATTATTATCGCACTCATATGTTTTGTATTTTGTTCTTTTGAGAACTCTCATGGATCCACTATCTAGATTTCGTATCTTTTGCCATCTGATTTGTCATCTATGTATATTTTTGTCTCAATATTTCAAGTCTTTTTTTGCACTTCATATGTTAGGCCACTAATTGGCAATCAAAATTAATTGCTTCATAGGGAATCATGTTTTGGGTTTCAGAAAGTTCTTTAAGTTCTATACTTGGATCTGAATCACTGAAGTGATTTATGTATATATATATATAATAGTTTTAAATATATTAAATATATACATGTATATTTATATATTTAATATGTTAAATATAGTTTTATATACATTTATATTTTTATATTTTAATATATTAAATATATATTTATATACATTTATATTTAGTATATAGAGATAGATAGATAGATATTTTTATTTAGGCTTTCATATGCCTCCCATACAATCTTTATTTTCACTGGTTGTATGCAGTCTGTTCCATGTAAATCTCTTTACTCTTAAAAATGGCATTATAATGTGTCACTTTTTTTTCTCTAGAGGCTTTCAAGTACATCCTAGATGATAATCATTTCCCAGGTTTTGGAAAGCAAAATGTTCTCTACCCCTGGGACTTGTCAGGGTCGATGCAGCAGACTACCATTTCCCTGCTTGGGGACCTGCAGTAAGTTTCATTGTTCCCTGGTGTTCTTTTCTGTCCACGTCTAGGCGATGAAAACACCCAGTCACTGGCTCCTCATTGGTCTCTTGGCAGCCAAAGAGGCAAGGCATTTCTTCATGAGGAAAGTAGGGGGAAATACCAACTTTCCTCATCAGGGGTCCACAAATGTCTATGGGCAAAAACTCTTCCTGAGATTTAATTTTCCATCTTCTCATCTAGAGCATCTTGAAAGCTGATCTTCTAGTATTCATACAGTGCTCAAACCATTCTTTTTCTTTCTTGTTTTGTTTTTTAGGTTTGACCTTAAAAAAGTACTAAACAAAAATATTACTTTGGGACATAATCCTATTTTGTATCCATAAAAAAATATTCTTGTCACTGCATACCTTCTCATAATCTCCCTTCTCAATCCCAATCTCACGAATCTTAACTCCCAACTGTGGACAAGTTATGCAGACATTTTAGCTACCAGCCTAGATGAAGCTGCATATCTGTGATAGGATCGTGTTCTTGAAACTGTCCATACTACCGAGTTCCCTACCTTTCTAAGAAATAGCTCTATTAGTATTGAATAATTTCTTTCTGCTGCTAACCCAGCAATTTTAGCTGTTTTGCAATTTGAGTATTTTCGCTGACACATTGGAATTCAAAGGGACCAGCCCTTTTCTTTTGATGATTCAAAAATCATATCTTGGATATGGCAAAATGCTGCATTGCAAAAACAAAACAAAACAAAACAAAACAAAAAACACCATACAAAGCAATAGTTTTCTTATAGCTGCTTAAAATGGTTTATTTAGGAAAAACACAAACCACTACTGGGATCTTTTTTCTTTTAGAGTTTCAAATTATGTTAGAAACAAGCTGCAAATAGACTCTAAAGAGGATTGAAAAACTCAATGCTAATTTTATTTCAGAAAGAACAAGCAAAGAAGCAGACCTGACACAAAAAAATTTAAGGTACAATTGTAAGAGGTTTTATCAATCCCCTCCCCAAAAAGTTATGATCATATTTGTTCCAACAACAACAGCAACAAAACAGTCATGGGGGCTCCGGTTGCCAATACATTACATTTTGTAACTTCCCTCTTTCTCCTATTCAAAAAGCAAACAGGTCCAAAGGTAAATTAAGATTCAAAGATTTACTTTTATTAAGAGTCTCTGACAGCTGAAACAAAAAAAAGCTGTTGCTGTGTAAGGTCAAATCACAGGGAAGGATTTTAATTATAAGCAGGCCTGAGGCAGAGTCGTTCTTCAACGTGATACACTACAAGACAAGAATCATAGACACTTAACAGTAATCACTTCTTTCATGCCTGGGAATACATCTGTGGTTACTATAGGTTTGGGGGGAAAGTGTCCATATACTTAATTTGTTTCTTTAAATCTTATTCTGAGATTTCTTTTAGTAACTTCTAAGTTTAATGTTCCTTAATACTATTTTGCTAAGTGTCTTTTCCTGCAGGCTTATGTGTGTATTTGACAGAGTAATTTATAGGAAAGACTGCTCTTTGATCTTAATAGTTAATCATACCTTTTGAATGAAGCCTGGTGATCCAGATTATGTGAATAAATGACAGGCTGAAAGCCCCACATGCTGAATTTGCACCTTAAACAGAAACCAAACATGATGCATTTATTCACGTAACAAGTATTTATTTAGTTACTACTCTGAACTAGACACTACTGAGCATCAGGAATTCAAAACATTGTCCCTTTCCTCAAACATCATCATTGTCTGTCCTGAAGGCTATGTTACATGTAGTGTAAAATTCAGGTATCTCTCTGTAACTTAATAATCTTAAGCATATTTCTATATTTAGGAATAGTAAGTGGGAATATTACCTTTTAATAATAAACTTTTAATTTTGGAATGACTTTTTAATTATAGAAAAGTTGCCAAGATAGTACAGAGAGTTCCCATATCCCCTTCATTCCACTTCCTCTAATGTTAACCTATAACATCACCAACCACAGTTCATTTGTCAAAATTAATATATTAGTATTAGAATAATACTATTAACCCAATTACAGTTTATCCAGATTTTACCAGTTTTCCCACCTGTTCTGTCTCAGGATTGAATCCAAAATACCACATTGGCATTTCATCATCTCCTCTGGTGTGTGGCAGTTTGTCAGCCTTTCCTTGTTTTTCAAAACCTTCATACTTCAACACTTCTGGTCAGATATTTTGTAGGATTTTCATCAATTTGGGTTTTTGTGATGTTTCTCATGATTACATGCCATAGAAATGGGATGCTCCTTTTATCCCATTATATCAGAAAGTAGATAAAATCAACATCATTTATACTGATAATATTACCCTAGATCACTAGGGTGAGGTCGTGTCCGACAAGTTTTTCATTTCTGTACTCAATTTAGTGGAAGTGTGTCACTAAATCCAGCCCATGCTCAAAAGGAAAAGAATTCAGCTCTACATACCAAAGAGGGAAGTTTTACAAATTTTTTGATATTATATTACCATTTAATATGAGAAAGTATATTCAGAACCATTTTAACAATAAATTTACCATCTTAAAAGGCATAGGATTGGCTTGTGTTTTCAATATAGAGGACCATTAACCTATATCCTTTTCCTAAACAAATACAGTTTTAATATTTATATTCCTAGCAAGGATAGGCTGGCCTTCACTCTCCATAGCATTTGAAGGTTCACAATACTCCTCTAATCTAATCAAGTCAGTAGAAAAACAACTAAACATCACACTTACAATTACATATTGTCATTGCTCCTGTTGTTATTACATACAGATAAGTAACTATATAATTTATCTTCTTGACTCTGTCTTTTGAGAGTGAACAAGAGCACTATTTACAATCATTCGAAATAAGAGGAACATACTTTCTCCCTACAAAAAGAACAACTACATAATTGACTGAACTGTAAACTTTTCAAAAGATTGCCTTAGAGTCATAAAGCAAGGGTTGTGACCATAAAAAGCAATAAAGGGAGTGGGCCAGAAGCATCTCAGAAAATTGAGGGAAACTCAGGACTCAGGTGATTTTGAGGCATGTGAGTGAAGGACCACACTTTAAGACACACAGATCAATGTAGAGCCATGGTCTCAAACTGGTATCTTCCAGGCCATGCTAAACCCACAAATGAGCTTGGTTTGGCCACTAGTGTTCAAACAGCAGTGTTTTGATTCCCATTTTCAACAACTGAAGTTTTTCACATAAAAAAAATCCAAGTTCTTGACATTTTTTGAAAAATTAAAAACCGAGTTGACCCTGGGCTGTCAGTCCATATGGCTACTGTCAATGGGAGCTGAGTGGTCAGTCCTCCCCTTTATAGTGTCCAGGATGCTCCATTCCCAGCGTTCCTCTCACACTGTGGCTCAGACTTAATACCAGTCTTCTGACTCAGGCTGCTCGCTTATTGATTTTCCCAAACGACCTCTATAAGCACTTTAGTTTCTGATCTTCATCTTGCATTCATGCATGAAAGTCTTTAAGATAAGGAAGCTGGAGATGAGATCGGGTATCTCTCCGATTCATTTCCCTTGCAGATTTGATATCAGTGCTCATCCTGAGGAAAGAGGAACTTTGTAGGTATATCAAAGACTTGGCAGTCAACAGTTTGAATTATGTTATATGGCTACCCAGGGAAAGATATTTTCACATCCTGAATGCATATTTTACCAGATAACTCACTCCATTTTTATTTTCATCTAGAGCAGAGGATCTCAACCTTAAATCCACATTAAAATCACTTGGAGAGCTTTCTTAAAAATATTTATGCCTATGTTTATTAACAAATTAATTAAATCAAAATTTTGGTAGTAGGTCCTAAGCATCAGAGCATCTTTAAAGCTCCCCAATTTGATTTAACATCCAGCCAGTATGGACACCCATTGATTTATATACCCTTTATATCTGAAATAAATGAAAACACGATCTTTTAGAAACTTTTCTGTTGCCCAGATCCACCACTGCTCCAAACAAGGCAGTTTTCTCATCTGCTGGCGAGGAGAGACCAGGAAGTCATTATAGCTACATCTACACTTCAGCATTTCACATCTTGTCCAGTGTCTTTATTCCTTTCTGCACAATAGTTTCAATATCTGCCCTTTTATTTTCCTATTCTTCAGGTCATACAGTCCATCTGCCATTCACACTGCAAACTACCCATGACCCCACTGAATCCTATTTCACTTCTGGATATGATGAACAATCCTAAATAATCCCATGGTCTATTTAATTTTCCTACCCCAATCCTTAAAGTGACCTGTGATTGTTCTCAGCATAAAAATGATGTGAGGCACAGACAACTTCTAAGTCCTACAGTAGGTTTCCCAGCACTAACATCTCTTATCAAAAACCTGACTTTCCTATCTACCCAAAAATTCCTATTCATCCTTTTACATTAACGTTTTGTAAAACTGTTTGCCTGTTGGCAAATGCTTGACTATTTTAAATATCTTTACAAATTTAATTATGTCAGCAACATCTCAGGGAAATACAATCAAATTTTTATAATTTTAAATTTTAATCTATTTTTAAAGGCAAGATTTGCTCTGAAATTTAGAAATTGGTAGAATAATATACTGTTTAATATCTCATTCAATTGCAAAACAGCTGCATTATGCCCCATGGTCCTCACTCTTTAAAACATGAATAGATCCTCTAAGCCTCTAGATTCCCCAGGATATATTATCTATCTCTGAAAGACATAGAATATCATTTTCCTTTCACTCCAAACAGTTGGAGAATTATAGGGTCTAGCATAGGATTAACACCTCTGGTGGAGGTCATGCATGAAAATTAAAATACCATTTTTCATTGTGCTGTATTATGCATTGCTACTGAAGCTGCAGAGACGTTCTCATTACCTCTCTTCAAAAACATTGTAAATTTTGTTAATGCTAGCACATCCTGCTATGAATGCCAATGCATTATGTGATATTTTTACACTGAATTTTTTCCCTTTCCTAGAATAAAGGGCAAATGAATCAAGGCTTGTCCTACATATTATGACCCTGATCTAAGTGTCCTTTCTTTAGAAAATGGTCTGTGTATGTGTAAGCATTAATCTGTAAAACATTTCTTTCCTCACTATTTTTAAAAATGCCACTGGTTCAGAAATGAAGCTGAGGACATTTATGTACATTTTAATTAGACTAAATCATGAATTGGTGAGTGGCCATCTGCTTTGTGCCCAAGGACGTTGTCTCAGTTGACAGTTTGTGTCCAAGGACGTTATCTTAGTTGATTATATTAATCTGAATCCAAAACTTTTACCTGCCAATTCTAAGAATATCAAATATTCTGGGTTAATACATTTATTTACTTATTTATTATTGAAAGATACAGTTTATTTGCATTAAAAATGAAAGATATGGTATGGGTCAAACGTATGAAATCAATATCCAAGGCCACATAAGGATGAATCTTCATTACTCCTGTAAATATGCTCAGTCTGCAGCAGTAGTATGAACTATTCAGGTTATTTATCTATTTTTCTAATTTTTATTTTAGATTCAGGGGGTACATGTGCAGGTTTCCATGATGCTGAGGATTGGGATATAATTGAACCCATCATCCAGGTAGTGAGCAAAGTACTCAAAGGTAGATCTTTGACACTTCACCTCCTCTTTTCCCTCCCCTTCTTGTAGTCCACAGTGTCTATTGTTCCCATCTTTATGTCAATGTGTACCCAGTGTTTAGCTACCACTTATAAGTGAGCACATGGAGTATTTGGTTTTTTGGTTCTGTGTTAGTTCACGTAGAATAATGGCCTTTAGCTGCATCCATGCTGCTGCAAAGGACATGATCTTGTTCTTTCTTATGGTTGCACAGTATTCCAAGGTATATATGTACTACATGTTCTTTAACCAATCCAACTATTTATGGGTACTTGGGTTGATTCTATGTCTTTGTTATCATGAATATTGCTGAGATGAATATATAGATCCACGTGCCTTTTTGGTAGAATGATTTATGTTCCCAAAGGGTCTATACTCAATAATGGGATTACTAGGTCAAAAGGTAGTTTGCTCTATTTTTAGTTCTTGAGAAAACTCCAACCTTCTTTCTATAGTGGCTGAACTACTTTACATTCTCATCAACAATGTATATGCATTCCATTTTCTCCATAGTATCGCCAACATCTGTTATTTTTTAACTTTTTAATAATAGTTATTATGATTCTTGCTAAAGTTATTTTAAACTTAATATGACTATACCAACTTTTGCGTAACAAATGGAATATATGGTATGGGTAAAGTGCCCACACAAAGATGAATCTTCATTATTCCTGTAAATATACTTAATTTGCAGCAGTAGCATGAACTATTCAGGTTTTTTATCTGTTTTTCCAATTTTTATTTTAGATTCGAGGGGGTACATATGCACCTGCTGAATCTAATATAAAAATAGCTACCCCTCTTTTAAAGCTGGTATGGTGATAACAAATTCCCCTAGTGTTTGCTTGTCTGGAAAATATTTTATTTCTCTTTTGCTTATAAAGCTTAGTTTGGTGGGATATGAAATTCTGAATTGGAATATCTTTCCTTTAAAGGTGCTGAAAATAGGCCCCTAATCTCTTTTGGTTTCTGCTGAGAAGTCCGCTATTAGCCTTATGGATTTCCCTTTGTCAGTTATCTAACCCTTTTCTCAAACTGCCCTTAATGTGTGTTTTTTTGTTGTTGTTGTTGTTTGTTTGTTTGTTTGTTTTTGCATTGATCTTAAAGTCTGTTGACTATGTGTCTTGAGGGTAGTCATCTTTTATAGTATCTCATAGAGATTCTCTGAATTTCTTTAATTTGCATGTCAACCTCTTAGATTGGGGAAATTTTCTTGGATTTTATCTTCAAATATGTTTTCCAAGTTGCTTACTCTCTCACACACACTCTGACCCTCTCTCTCAAGAATGCCAATGAGTCATTTGCTCTTTTTACACAATTCCATATTTTGGGAAGTTTTGTTCACTTTTTAAAAATTTGTCACTCTTTATTTTTGTCTAATTTGTTTTGAAGGATTTTCTATAAGCTCTGAAATTATTTCCCCAGCTTATTCTGCTCTTTTGTTAAGGCTTCCAACTGTATTTTAGAAATTCCTGTTGTCTACTTTTCAATTCCAGAAATTCAGTTTAGTTCTTTCTTAAAATGACTATATCATCTTTCAACTCTTGGATCATTTTACTGGCTTCCCGAATTGAGTTTCAACTTTCATCTGCATCTCATTGAACTTCCTTGTTATTCTGATTCTGAATTCCATATCTGTCATTTCAACTATTTCTTTTTTTTTTTTTTTTTTTTTTTAAATTTATTTATTATTATTATACTGTAAGTTGTAGGGTACATGTGCATAACGTGCAGGTTTGTTACATATGTATACTTGTGCCTTGTTGGTGTGCTGCACCCATCAACTCGTCATTTACATCAGGTATAACTCCCAATGCAATCCCTCCCCCCTCCCCCCTCCCCATGATAGGCCCCGGTGTGTGATGTTCCCCTTCCCAAGTCCAAGTGATCTCATTGTTCAGTTCCCACCTATGAGTGAGAACATGCGGTGTTTGGTTTTCTGTTCTTGTGATAGTTTGCTAAGAATGATGGATTCCAGCTGCATCCATGTCCCTACAAAGGACACAAACTCATCCTTTTTGATGGCTGCATAGTATTCCATGGTGTATATGTGCCACATTTTCTTAATCCAATCTGTCACTGATGGACATTTGGGTTGATTCCAAGTCTTTGCTATTGTGAATAGTGCTGCAATAAACATACGTGTGCATGTGTCTTTAGAGCAGCATAATTTATAATCCTTTGGGTATATACCCAGTAATGGGATGGCTGGGTCATATGGTACATCTAGTTCTAGATCCTTGAGGAATCGCCATACTGTTTTCCATAATGGTTGAACTAGTTTACAATCCCACCAACAGTGTAAAAGTGTTCCTATTTCTCCACATCCTCTCCAGCACCTGTTGTTTCCTGACTTTTTAATGATCGCCATTCTAACTGGTGTGAGATGGTATCTCATTGTGGTTTTGATTTGCATTTCTCTGATGGCCAGTGATGATGAGCATTTTTTCATGTGTTTGTTGGCTGTATGAATGTCTTCTTTTGAGAAATGTCTATTCATATCCTTTGCCCACTTTTTGATGGGGTTGTTTGTTTTTTTCTTGTAAATTTGTTTGAGTTCTTTGTAGGTTCTGGATATTAGCCCTTTGTCAGATGAGTAGATTGCAAAAATTTTCTCCCATTCTGTAGGTTGCCTGTTCACTCTGATGGTAGTTTCTTTTGCTGTGCAGAAGCTCTTTAGTTTAATGAGATCCCATTTGTCAATTTTGGCTTTTGCTGCCGTTGCTTTTGGTGTTTTAGACATGAAGTCTTTGCCCATGCCTATGTCCTGAATGGTACTACCTAGGTTTTCCTCTAGGATTTTTATGGTATTAGGTCTAACATTTAAGTCTCTAATCCATCTTGAATTAATTTTCGTATAAGGAGTAAGGAAAGGATCCAGTTTCAGCTTTCTACTTATGGCTAGCCAATTTTCCCAGCACCATTTATTAAATAGGGAATCCTTTCCCCATTTCTTGTTTCTCTCAGGTTTGTCAAAGATCAGATGGCTGTAGATGTGTGGTATTATTTCTGAGGACTCTGTTCTGTTCCATTGGTCTATATCTCTGTTTTGGTACCAGTACCATGCTGTTTTGGTTACTGTAGCCTTGTAGTATAGTTTGAAGTCAGGTAGCGTGATGCCTCCAGCTTTGTTCTTTTGACTTAGGATTGTCTTGGAGATGCGGGCTCTTTTTTGGTTCCATATGAACTTTAAAGCAGTTTTTTCCAATTCTGTGAAGAAACTCATTGGTAGCTTGATGGGGATGGCATTGAATCTATAAATTACCTTGGGCAGTATGGCCATTTTCACGATATTGATTCTTCCTATCCATGAGCATGGTATGTTCTTCCATTTGTTTGTGTCCTCTTTTATTTCACTGAGCAGTGGTTTGTAGTTCTCCTTGAAGAGGTCCTTTACATCCCTTGTAAGTTGGATTCCTAGGTATTTGATTCTCTTTGAAGCAATTGTGAATGGAAGTTCATTCATGATTTGGCTCTCTGTTTGTCTGTTACTGGTGTATAAGAATGCTTGTGATTTTTGCACATTAATTTTGTATCCTGAGACTTTGCTGAAGTTGCTTATCAGCTTAAGGAGATTTTGGGCTGAGACAATGGGGTTTTCTAAATATACAATCATGTCATCTGCAAACAGGGACAATTTGACTTCTTCTTTTCCTAACTGAATACCCCTGATTTCTTTCTCTTGCCTAATTGCCCTAGCCAGAACTTCCAACACTATGTTGAATAGGAGTGGTGAGAGAGGGCATCCCTGTCTTGTGCCAGTTTTCAAAGGGAATTTTTCCAGTTTTTGCCCATTCAGTATGATATTGGCTGTGGGTTTGTCATAAATAGCTCTTATTATTTTGAGGTACGTTCCATCAATACCGAATTTATTGAGCGTTTTTAGCATGAAGGGCTGTTGAATTTTGTCAAAAGCCTTTTCTGCATCTATTGAGATAATCATGTGGTTCTTGTCTTTGGTTCTGTTTATATGCTGGATTATGTTTATTGATTTGTGAATGTTGAACCAGCCTTGCATCCCAGGGATGAAGCCCACTTGATCATGGTGGATAAGCTTTTTGATGTGTTGCTGAATCCGGTTTGCCAGTATTTTATTGAGGATTTTTGCATCGATGTTCATCAGGGATATTGGTCTAAAATTCTCTTTGTTTTGTTGTGTCTCTGCCAGGCTTTGGTATCAGGATGATGTTGGCCTCATAAAATGAGTTAGGGTGGATTCCCTCTTTTTCTATTGATTGGAATAGTTTCAGGAGGAATGGTACCCGCTTCTCCTTGTACCTCTGGTAGAATTCAGCTGTGAATCCATCTGGTCCTGGACTTTTTTTGGTTGGTAGGCTATTAATTATTGCCTCAATTTCAGAGCCTGCTATTGGTCTATTCAGGGATTCAACTTCTTCCTGGTTTAGTCTTGGAAGAGTGTAGGTGTCCAGGAAATTATCCATTTCTTCTAGATTTTCCAGTTTATTTGCGTAGAGGTGTTTATAGTATTCTCTGATGGTAGTTTGTATTTCTGTGGGGTCGGTGGTGATATCCCCTTTATCATTTTTAATTGCGTCGATTTGATTCTTCTCTCTTTTCTTCTTTATTAGTCTTGCTAGTGGTCTGTCAATTTTGTTGATCTTTTCAAAAAACCAACTCCTGGATTCATTGATTTTTTGGAGGGTTTTTTGTGTCTCTATCTCCTTCAGTTCTGCTCTGATCTTAGTTATTTCTAGCCTTCTGCTAGCTTTCGAATGTGTTTGCTCTTGCTTCTCTAATTCTTTTAATTGCGATGTTAGAGTGTCAATTTTAGATCTTTCCTGCTTTCTCTTGTGGGCATTTAGTGCTATAAATTTCCCTCTACACACTGCTTTAAATGTGTCCCAGAGATTCTGGTATGTTGTATCTTTGTTCTCATTGGTTTCAAAGAACATCTTTATTTCTGCCTTCATTTCGTTATGTACCCAGTAGTCATTCAGGAGCAGGTTGTTCAGTTTCCATGTAGTTGAGCGGTTTTGATTGAGTTTCTTAGTCCTGAGTTCTAGTTTGATTGCACTGTGGTCTGAGAGACAGTTTGTTATAATTTCTGTTCTTGTACATTTGCTGAGGAGTGCTTTACTTCCAATTATATGGTCAATTTTGGAGTAAGTACGATGTGGTGCTGAGAAGAATGTATATTCTGTTGATTTGGGGTGGAGAGTTCTATAGATGTCTATTAGGTCTGCTTGCTGCAGAGATGAGTTCAATTCCTGGATATCCTTGTTCACTTTCTGTCTCGTTGATCTGTCTAATGTTGACAGTGGAGTGTTGAAGTCTCCCATTATTATTGTATGGGAGTCTAAGTCTCTTTGTAAGTCTCTAAGGACTTGCTTTATGAATCTGGGTGCTCCTGTATTGGGTGCATATATATTTAGGATAGTTAGCTCTTCCTGTTGAATTGATCCCTTGACCATTATGTAATGGCCTTCTTTGTCTCTTTTGATCTTTGATGGTTTAAAGTCTGTTTTATCAGAGACTAGGATTGCAACCCCTGCTTTTTTTTGTTCTCCATTTGCTTGGTAAATCTTCCTCCATCCCTTTATTTTGAGCCTATGTATGTCTCTGCGTGTGAGATGGGTCTCCTGAATACAGCAGACTGATGGGTCTTGACTCTTTATCCAGTTTGCCAGTCTGTGTCTTTTAATTGGAGCATTTAGTCCATTTACATTTAAGGTTAAGATTGTTATTTGTGAACTTGATCCTGCCATTATGATATTAACTGGTTATTTTGCTCATTAGTTGATGCAGTTTCTTCCTAGCCTCGATGGTCTTTACATTTTGGCATGTTTTTGAGATGGCTGGTACCGGTTGTTCCTTTCCATGTTTAGTACTTCCTTCAGGGTCTCTTGTAAGGCAGGCCTAGTGGTGACAAAATCTCTAAGCATTTGCTTATCTGTAAAGGATTTTATTTCTCCTTCACTTATGAAACTTAGTTTGGCTGGATATGAAATTCTGGGTTTAAAATTCTTTTCTTTAAGAATGTTGAATATTGGCCCCCACTCTCTTCTGGCTTGGAGAGTTTCTGCCGAGAGATCTGCTGTGAGTCTGATGGGCTTCCCTTTGTGGGTAACCCGACCTTTCTCTCTGGCTGCCCTTAAGATTTTTTCCTTCATTTCAACTTTGGTGAATCTGGCAATTATGTGTCTTGGAGTTGCTCTTCTCGAGGAGTATCTTTGTGGCGTTCTCTGTATTTCCTGGATTTGAATGTTGGCCTGCCCTACTAGGTTGGGGAAGTTCTCCTGGATGATATCCTGAAGAGTGTTTTCCAACTTGGTTCCATTTTCCCCCTCACTTTCAGGCACCCCAATCAGACGTAGATTTGGTCTTTTTACATAATCCCGTACTTCTTGCAGGCTTTGTTCATTTCTTTTTCTTCTTTTTTCTTTTGGTTTCTCTTCTCGCTTCATTTCATTCATTTGATCCTCAATCGCTGATACTCTTTCTTCCAGTTGATCGAGTCGGTTACTGAAGCTTGTGCATTTGTCACGTATTTCTCGTGTCATGCTTTTCATCTCTTTCATTTCGTTTATGACCTTCTCTGCATTAATTAGTCTAGCCGTCAATTCTTCCACTTTTTTTTCAAGATTTTTAGTTTCTTTGCGCTGGGTACGTAATTCCTCCTTTAGCTCTGAGAAATTTGATGGACTGAAGCCTTCTTCTCTCATCTCGTCAAAGTCATTCTCCGTCCAGCTTTGATCCGTTGCTGGCGATGAGCTGCGCTCCTTTGCCGGGGGAGATGCGCTCTTGTTTTTTGAATTTCCAGCTTTTCTGCCCTGCTTTTTCCCCATCTTTGTGGTTTTATCTGCCTCTGGTCTTTGATGATGGTGATGTACTGATGGGGTTTTGGTGTAGGTGTCCTTCCTGTTTGATAGTTTTCCTTCTAACAGTCAGGACCCCCAGCTGTAGGTCTGTTGGAGATTGCTTGAGGTCCACTCCAGACCCTGTTTGCCTGGGTATCAGCAGCAGAGACTGCAGAAGATAGAATATTTCTGAACAGCAAGTGTACCTGTCTGATTCTAGCTTTGGAAGCTTCCTCTCAGGGGTGTACTCCACCCTGTGAGGTGTGGGGTGTCAGACTGCCCCTAGTGGGGGATGTCTCCCAGTTAGGCTACTCAGGGGTCAGGGACCCGCTTGAGCAGGGAGTCTGTCCCTTCTCAGATCTCAACCTCCGTGTTGGGAGATCCACTGCTCTCTTCAAAGCTGTCAGACAGAGTCGTTTGGGTCTGCAGAGGTATCTGCTGCTTTGTTATTGTTTACTGTGCCCTGCCCCCAGAGGTGGAGTCTACAGAGACAGGCAGGTTTCCTTGAGCTGCTGTGAGCTCCACCCAGTTCGAGCTTCCCAGCAGCTTTGTTTACCTACTTAAGCCTCAGCAATGGCGGGCGCCCCTCCCCCAGCCTCGCTGCTGCCTTGCCGGTAGATCACAGACTGCTGTGATAGCAATGAGGGAGGCTCCGTGGGTGTGGGACCCTCCCAGCCAGGTGTGGGATATGATCTCCTGGTGTTCCTGTTTGCTCAAAGCGCAGTATTGGGGTGGGAGTTACCCGATTCTCCAGGTGTTGTGTGTCTCAGTTCCCCTGGCTAGGAAAAGGGATTCCCTTCCCCCTTGCACTTCCCAGGTGAGGCAATGCCTCGCCCTGCTTCAGCTCTCGCTGGTCGGGCTGCAGCAGCTGACCAGTACCGATCTTCCGGCACTCCCCAGTGAGATGAACCCAGTACCTCAGTTGAAAATGCCGAAATCACCGGTCTTCTGTGTCGCTGGCGCTGGGAGTTGAAGACTGGAGCTGCTCCTATTCGGCCATCTTGCTCCGCCCCCTCCCCATTTCAACTATTTCAATTTGGTTAGGATCCATTGCTAGGGAGCTAGTGTGGTTCTTTGGAGTTAAGAAACATTCTGACGTTTTTAATTGCTGAAGTTCTTGCACTGATTCCTTCTCATCTGAGAGAGCTGGTGTTTCTTTATCTTTTGAAGTTGCTGTAATTTGGATGGGGAATTTTGTTTTTACATTCATTTTTCCCTTAAGGATTTGACTGTGTTGTATGTTACGTATAGTTGATTGGCTTCCTTTCTGAATGCTTTCAGAGGTCCAAGGCTCTGTGCAAGTTCCTTAATTGTGGTTAGTTTCCTGCATTGAGTTGCACAGGTAATGCATGTCGAAGGAATTTATTTTTGTTTAGTGGTGTAATTCAGGCTGTGATCCTGTAGATGATGCTTAAGAGTGAGGGTTGGCAGATAGACTCTTAGCCATGCACCTCTTGCATTTCAGTGTATCAACAGCAGGCCTCTGGGGAGGCAGAAGATAGGAGTGAGGCAGGAATGATTCCCTCACCAAGTTCATTCCCAGGCCTTGGGGGAGTCTCTTTCAATTGCTGGTACCATGCCCATGTTTCCTTAGCTTCAAGGGGAGCCCTGACAGGCTACACTCCCCATCTCCCACTCTTAGAGGAAGCTCAATCCAAAGTTTAAGTCACCAGAAGACTTGCCACACCATGGGGACCCACTGATCCTCTGAGATTGGCAGAGTCAAAGCTGCCTGTTGGACTATATATCTATACATGGTCTGGTGATGCAGTGGGTCAAGGGCAAAGGATCCATGGACCGTGTTAGTAGCACCACAGGTGTGCAGCTGGTGTAGTGCTGCACAGCTCATGCTCCCCTGACTGGGTCTCTGTCCCTCCAGTCTCCCTCAGGAGCAGGCCCAACAAGCTAATTTTGTCCCAAGTCTTCTTAGTCCAGATCACTGGGCTGTTCCATGTTCTGGGCCCTGGGGTTCCTTCAGGCAGAATCTGTGGCTGGTCAACAAGCTGTATCCTTCCCATATCAGTCTTGTAGAGGGAGAGATGCCCATCTCCCATGCCAGCACATAAACCCATGCATAACTTTTCTCAGTGTTCTGAGAGTGGGTGTTCCTTCCCCACTCAAGCTGATGCCACAGATCCCAGCTCGATAACCCAGGATTCTGTGCTCAAACCCCGGGAATGGGGGATCGGAGGTGTGACTTGTCAAACAGTGGCTGTGCTGGAGGGGCTGAACTGTTCCCAGGCTAATGGCAAAACACTCAGGCGGAGTGGTTGTGCTGTGTGCCCCCTCCTATGGGAGCAGCCAGGCAGGGTCCTTGTCAGGGGTTGGCAAACAAGGGCACACACAGATCAAATGCACTCTTGTCCTATAGGAAGGGCAGTCCTGCTTTCTCCCAGCCTGGTAGTCCGTGGGGGTCAGAGTCACTCAGAGCAAGAGAAAGAGTCTTGGGGGATGGGCGCCTATGTTTGTGTATTGCTGTAACTGTCCTATGGACAAAACCTTCTGGGTTCCCTGTAGGTTCAAGTTCTGCTTCTGGCTACTCTCTGATCAGTTCCCACTGCCAAATTATATATACATGGGGGTCATGAGATCCTTTGTAGCTAGGACCCCAGATGCCCAAGGTGAGAATGTGGTGCTCTGGAATTCCTTCACTTACCCCTTCTTTAGCACTTGTTCAGGACTGGGAGCCAGTCCTGGTGCTCTGCAACTCCATGTAAGCTTCCCAGTTTCCTCCCTCTTCAACCCCCGTGTCTGTGTTGCCTGTCAACTTTCGGTGTTTTCTCTCAAAAGATCTGTCTGAAGTGTAATGATTTGCTGGATATAATTTGGTTTCTCTTGGTGGGAGAGACATTTTCTGGCTGTGTCTAGTCAGTCATCTTCCCCTCTCCCCCTTAAAGAGTGTGTTTAAATTGAATCGTTTTAGTTTTTGGTTTTAGTCTTAATTTCACCCAAAATTTCAAGAAAATAGAAGGCAACTCTCCATATCCTATGCAGGGTGCTAAATCGAGATTTGAAAATAACGTTTCTAAAATATTTTTGCAATTATTTTTTCTCATCCACATTAAGGGTTTAAAGATTTGGAATAAAAGGATAAGTACACTTTGAATCTCACCAGGCCAAAGGCAGGCTGGGGTGCCTTTTCCTCATCTCTAAGGGAAAGGATTCAATGAAACCACAGGAAGAGCTTATATTGTAATACCTGGAGCTGTGGCTGACAGTAGGCTAATACTGGCTCATGCATGAGAACCTAAAGGAAAATCACTGTAGCTACTCAGAGAGGCATATTAGGATTAGTTTTCACTTCAAACCTTTGTCAGGGATAAGAATATATGTGTTCTCCATGTACGAAATGTGCTTATAGTATGATAAAATTATGCTCATATACACTGCTCTCCAAAGGGACCACCTAGAACGGTAGAAAGAACTCAGCAGAAAATAGCTTGCAGTGGACCATGGTTTGCCTACTGCTGAAGAGGTAGGTATAGAAAACAATTCAACCTGTGGAGTCTCCCATTACTAGAGAAGACTAGAGTTTCAAGTTAGAAACTCATATCAAGAGACGAATTTCCAAAGTGTCTTTTAAGTGCCTTATTAAAATACTCATCAAGGCCAGAAGGTCCCAGCACAGATCATTATGTCCTGGAAAAACTCATATGTGTTTCATCCTTTACCTCCATTTCCTCTCCACTGCTCCCCTGCCACCATGTTCAAACAAACAAGCCAGAAACCGCCTTTTGCATGGGAAGGAGAAGAAGGCAAATGGAGGAGGAGTTTTCTGATCTTTTTTATCTCAGAAAGGTAGTCTTCAAAAGGCCTGCCCTAGAGAGAGAGAGGGGGGCCACAAATTAAAAAGCCATAGGCATTTGAGTCCAGGTCGAAAATGGCCTAGCTGCTGAGTCCCAGGTTTCTTGCTACTGGGTCGGTCCCACCCACAACTGGGACAGCCTATGTCTAGCAACATCCATGGCCAGGAGGGCTCAGCTCACATGTGGAAGGCCCTCACCTACTTCATTGTGCTCCCCAAGGTGGCAATAAGCTTGCTGAATGTGTTCCTGAAGTCGCACCACCACGGAGAGCACAAGACCCGAGGTCATCACCTACCCCCATCTCCACATCATGTCCAAGCCCTTTCCCTGGGGAGATGGTAAGCATACTCTATTCCATAACCCTGTGTGAATCCACTTCCAACTGGCTACCAAGATAAAGAGAATCTGGACCACTACTCGGGCACTGGGACCACAGCACCAGTTTGGACCATTACTCTGCTCACAGACCAGAAAAGTATACAGGACCTTAAGCTCACCTTCTTTACTTGTAACAAATGATGACTAGCATATTGATCTTCCATCCCTTTGCTTGTGGCAGGATGTGGCTTAAATAAATAACTTCAACTTAGAAAATGAAATAAAAGCTATAGGCATTTGATCATTATTCTAAAGTGTAAACAGTTATTACTAGACTGAAACTGCTTTTTAGTAAATAAACGTTATCCACAGTTTTATGATTACCTAAAAATATTAGAGATGTCATGGGACTGTTACCCTAGGTTTTACCTAAGTTGCTGAAAAACCAACTCCTTAATGTGAGTTTGAACCACCAGTGGGAAACTGAGTTAAGGTGTTTTCTGATTCTTGCCATCACTCCAAAATTCCTTCCATAGAACAGTGACAATCTTCATGTGAAACACCCTCCCCTGGGGCAAAGTAATTCATCAATATATGTCATGGTTGAGGTCTGCTGTTCTAAATTTAATTGTTACAATGGCCCAGCAGGTAGGGTTGCCAGATTTAGCAAATAAAATAGAGGACTCTCGATGAATTTGAATTTCAAAAGAGTAAGGAATACTTAATTTTAGTATAAGTATATTCCAACTATTGCACAGGCCGTACTGTTACTGAAAAAAAAAAAAAATCATTTGTTTATCGGAGACTCAAATTTATCTACTATCTTGTATTTTTATCTGGCACACTTAACAGGACCTCTTGCATTGCCTGAAGAAAGGCAGGGAACAGATTTCTGGAAGCCTATGAAAGGCTGGGAGTGACCAGGGTTATAGAAGGTGTTCAGCAAGGTAGACAGAGATATACATGGAAAGGAAAAACATATAAATGCAGGAACCATGAGAAATGGTTAAGGCTTATAGTACATTCCCAAGACGTAGGAGGTAAATATGGCATTATTTACGACTTAATGTTTCTTTACAATAAAGAAGTAGAGCAAATGATAGTAAAGGCCTGGAATTATAAACAATATTGTCCTACATTTTAAAAAAAAAATTTAGTTTTCCTACAGAAATGGTAACAAAGATTTTCACAGATCTTTGATCGATGGCACCTGTCAGTTTCTGGCTCTCACTGTCTCTCAATGTCCTGTTTACTCTTTCTTGTTTTTCCAACTGTGAATTTTGTGTGACTAGAGTTCAGTTTGTGATTAACTATAAACTCTGTTTTATGTTTTCCTGTAGGGTCTTATATAGACATTTATTCCCCCCAAGATTTTTTCAGCTCAGTTAAATTTTTGTTTCTATATACATCTATTTTAACTTATCTTTATTGAACTTTATAAAATCACAAGCACACTGTCATCTTGTAAATTACATGTTTCTATTAAATAAGTAAAGCTACCAGAAAACAAACTTGCAATCAAAAATGAAATTTAATGCTTAAATCGTGTGTTACTTTGATTTACATTCAGGCACATATTTCTTTATCAGTGCACCTGTAAATCAACATTATGGAGACAGCTATCCAAGTATAAGAACAACTGAATATGTATAAACCAAATTGTGTTCACAAATATGTAGATTGGGGCAGTAAACACCTTTAACACCAGTTAAAAATCTGTCACTGATTATACATAGGGGAAAATGCAAGCATCAACTTTTTAGCAAATAGCTTAAGAACCTTGATAATATCAGTGGTTCAAGTAAAGTGTGCATTGCATACCGATAGGCTAGATAAAGACATTGATTACTGATATAAAGACTCACATGCAGAATATAAATGCATATGTAGTCGTATAAACTATATGTTGTAAACTGATGAACTATTATTGACATTTAAAAGATTCCGACAAATCAGTGATACGTAATTGAGATTTTAGAATATCATCCAAGAGCATTGTTCTTTTTATTATTTCTCATTGGAAATTTTTAAAAATAGGGTTATCAGATAAAGTATATTTTTAGTATACCTTTCAGAGACAAATACAGTATATTTTTTTTCTTCCAGGATAGCATTATCGTGGCATAGCTGATTCTGAGTTGAAAGATTTTTGACAGAAAACAGGCTTAAGTTAAGCCCACATCTACCTCTTCTGCATCATGCTAAGCTCTATCTCAGGTACAGCCAGGTTCACCAGGCCACTTCTGCAAACCCAATGGTTCTTTTCACAAGGGACTTGGGCACCTCTGAGACAATGCCATGATTCCTCATCTCACAATGTTTAATCCCTTTATTTTCTCAAGGAAACATTCAGGAAACTTGTGTTTGTTTGTTTTAAGCCATTTTATTAGAAGACAACAATCATCTATAATAAAGAATATCAACATAAACTGAAGAATGCGCTTTTCCAAATTACAGAACATGTCGTATACTTGAGTAAAGACAATGGTATAGAGAGATATACCTCCATTAGCAGCAGTTACCTAAGGAAATGTGGAAGCATGAAGAGGGGGTTAGAAAGATTGATTGCTTCTTAATATATCATTTCATTGTTTTACTGGTTAAAATTAGCATATTTAAAATTTTGATTAAATAATTAGGGAAGTTGAATGAAAATAAGCACAGATAAAAGTAAAAGAAGTAGGAAATTTTCTCCAGTCTGTGAGTCTTCTATTACCAGAAAATTTTAAAAGAGTTGCAGAAACAAAGTGAAACACAAGTATTTCACAAACAAAATATAGAAATGACTTCTAAGGGACTTTGTTAAGGTAGCAAGGTTAAGATGACTGGCATCTTTTCCTTATATTGGTTATATTTCTAAATTGCAAAAATAATATATAAAATTCGAAATCACCCCTGCTAAAATAATAATTTTATGAAAGAAGACTAAAACCACACTCGACTTATCAATGTGAACTTGTCATTACCTCTTTGTTCTATTTTTCATTTGGAGATCTCAATCTATTCTAAAAGAAATATCTCTTACTAATTAGTATAACTACCTGGCTCCGATAACATCCATACATATTATTATCTAAAGGTACAATAGTGTTTTGTGTACTATTTCATAAATATGCTTTGAATATTATTATAAGTATATCAGAATTTTATATCTATGTATTTATATCTTTGGGGCCTGTTGCAATTGATGATGAGATTATTCTTTTCTCTTTTTTTGACCTTACCATCTCCAAACCAAAATGTTTCTGTATTAATTAACAATGAGGGTAGGAAGAAATTATTTTTGTTTCATGTATTGTACTCTTGTCTTGCCTTGGATCACATATAATATTTATTTATCTAATCATTCCTTCTTTTTTCTGTGCTTTGGCACAAACAAAAAGTTCCACAATTTTCTAAAAACACAATACAGTTTTCCTTTTATCCTGGTGCACAACTTCCTAGATTATCAAGTATCACGTATTGTATCTGAGCCTAATTGCATCTGAGCTCACTAATCTGAGCCTGATTCAATGTAAGCCAGTTAGTACTTGGCTTGTAGAAAATAAGCTTCAATACATAAAATACCCAATGGAAAGGAGGGAAGTTTTAATGTTAGTTTTTGATGGAAACCTTAAAGTTCAACTTCAATCAGCATCATGAGATTGACTGACTTTTTGGTCAATCAACCCAATTTACAAGGTAAAGGGCTAAGATGGAAATATAAGAATAAAATTAAATAATCTAGGATCTAGAGCACATAAGATGCCAGAAGCATCTTTTCAGAAGTTTTGGAAGCAACTGAAGACATGATTGTGTATCCAGGCATCACTGTACTTTGCACAGGTACAGAGACATAGATAATATCCTGAGGAAGCAGCCCCAAGATAACTTAATCTTATCATGATAAAGTAAATAGGCATCCTTGTGTGTGCAATGTGGTCTGAAAGAGTACAGATGTATTCTATTCCTAACATCTCACTTCCAAAGTATATCCACCTGGCAATTTAACTGTTGGCTCATTTCTTTTAATTAATCTTATTTGTTTTCAAATTATTTTGAAGAATTCCCTAAGAAACAATCGTAGACTGACAAAATAGCTACATGGTGAAATGGAAGGGACCTGGGACTAGTAACCAAATTGATGATGGTGACAGCCTGTCTGGAGTAGCTGCTGCAAGGATTCCAGCTACAGTGGAGGAGGTACAGTCAAGGCTGTGCCCTCCGTGCAGCAGGCGGGATCTGGGAACAGGTGAGAGCCCCACCCTCTAGTGAGTTGACAGGGCAGGGGTCCACACTTCCACGCACAGCCACAGCTGCCTAGCCACAGCTCCAGACCCCATCATCCCTGCACTCTCAGGGATGCAGGAAGCCCCGTGCCCCGCAGGCTTAAAAGTGCCTGCTCTCTCTCCCTGGCCTCTCCCTGCTCCCAGCACCCACTCTGCACTCTGCGGCGGAGCAAAGTTGTGGCCAAACATGGGCTCTGTTGCAACCTAACTGGGTGTGCACACACTCAAGGTAGTGCTGACACACCAGCCCCCTGCCAACTTGGTCCCATCTGGACTTTGGGCACTGACAAGCATGAGAGGAGGCTAGAGGCACTGAGGGTGGCTCAGTGAGGGCCTGTCGGCACCTCATGCCACAGACAGCCTGGGCATCATGGGTGACATATTAATGGCAGACAGGTTCCTGGGTGGGAAGGGGCAGGACCCCAGTGAAACTTCTCCTTCAAGCCAGGAACAGCCTGAAGCCTGGGGGCTGAGCTGCCAATTCGCATTGATGTCTGCAGCCCAGAGTGAAAACTTCAATGATGACTGTTCAGCCAATCTAATGGTGTTTTTTCCAGGCCTGCCCATGGCTACCTATAGACCATTCAGCAGGCACTTTCTGCCTTCTGAGCCCATAAACACCCCAGCCTCACAGACTTGTCTGGATGACCTGCCTGGGGACAGGAGGTACCCAGTCCAAGTCACCTCTCTATTAAGGGCTGCACTCATCAGGACTCCCTGCCTACAGATAGGAGCTACCTAGTCCAGGTCTCCTCTTGACAAGAACTGGACACTCATCCGGATAGCCAGCCTCTGGTAAGGAGCTACCCACTTCAGGTCTCCTGAGAGCTGTTATGTTGCTCAATAAAGCTCCTGTCTGCCTTGCTTTCCCTCCAGTTGTCCACATACCTCATTATTCCTTGATCTGGGACAAGAACTCGGGACCCACAAAATGGCAGGACTGAAACAGCTGTAACACAAACAGGCTAAAACATGTTCCCTCTACTCACCGCATTGCCAGTGATGAGAAGGAGAGAAGAGCTGCAGCCCTTCGGGGAACCCAGACCTAGGGGTTCCCCAAGCCAGGGCTGTGAAACCCTCTTTGGGGCTCTGAGATTCCTGGCATCTCCAACTTTCTGGGAACTGCTGACTTCCCTTCGTCCAGATGGGGGTGCCTGCAGCAGAAGCCATTTATGGTACATCTAATCCAGCTACAACCTTACATGGAGCCTGCAGGTGTTGGTGCGTGGAGCTGCCCGCCCCACTACAGTAGCTGGCATGCCTGGCTGTGCACAGTGACCAGAACCCATGCTCACTCGCCCACACATTCCTCGCCTCTCCGCACCTGCCTTGCCCTTGGCAGGCATGGGATCCGGCCAGTAGTGTGGCCTAGTGAAGCCTGCCAGGCTGAGTGGGTGGAATGAGAGCCCAGCAGGCCCAAGCAAAACTCAGGTAAAGGTGCCACTGGCCACAGAGGTTTTGGCTGGAAAAGCAACATCCTAAGGATCCTGTGACATAATGACCTAAGTTCTTCAGAGAAAAGTTATATTTGATTATTTTGATAAAATGTAAAAATTCCTAGAAATATAAGCCTATTAAAATAGACCCAAGTTGAAAGAAAAATGATAATATCCCTAATCATTTAAAAATACATTTAAGAACTTAAAAAACTACCTAATTGAAATTTGTCAACCACAATCTTTTTAAAAATGCATTCAAGAGATATTTAAGACTAAGAGTTTTCCTCTCGTATATAAATTCTTTGGATAATATAGAAAGAACTCTTCTTTATGCTTAAAATGGGTCCATGATAACCTTGACACATTGATGCAAAAAATTCTTACGCAAAATATTATGAAAACAAATCCATTAATCTTTAAAATGCAATAGATAGTGGTGAAGTTAGATTTATCTCAACTGTGTAAGTATCAAATTTAGTAAGAATGTGCCACAGTAATAAAGAGGAAATATCTCATCTTAAATATATGCATAGAAATATGACATACATTATTAGAGCACCAATAGCCAATAAACATAAAAGAAATTCCTTCAACTGACAGAGAATATTCTATGAAAAAAACAAACACTGTAGCAAACATGTTTATTAATGATAAAATATTGGTGGCATGTTACAATTTTTTCTTGTAAAACCAGAGACAGATAAGTGTATATGCTACCACATTTCCTTGAATACAGGTTTAGGAATCCTATTCAGCAAACAATAAAGAAAGAATGAAAAATAAAAGGTAAAAATTAGAAAAAAGAAACTTATTTATAAATATTGGCTTTATCCCATTCTGTTTTCTTCCAAAATTCACTTTTCATTTTATAGCATATCACAAATAATTAACTCCTAAAAATTAATAATGAAAAGTCAAACAATCTGATTTTAAAAAATGAACAGAAGACATTAATAGGTCTTTAACAAAAATGAATTCCCCCAAAATGAGCAACAGCCTTAACAATCAGATTAATGCAAGTTAAATTCATTTTATATACACCAAACTGACTAAAAATAAATTTTATCAAAACTGTAAATAAAAACATTGACAAAAAACATGTTTCAAAAATAATGCGCTTATGTTTCTGGTTGGGGTATGAATTCATAAAACTGCTTAGAAGGAAATTTGGTATGATTAAGAGGACCTGATAGAACGGACTGTATGTGCATCATATCTAAAAATCTCCTTGCTGTCATTTCCATAGCTCCCTTTCTCTTTCTTTGACCACATCTCATAGCATCTTGTTCTTACACTGGTCTTCATTTGGTTCCTGTGAAATTCTGTATTTATCACCTTAGATTATTTGTAGTTTCAGTTCCTTGCACCTTTGATTCCATTCCTTCAATCTGCTTAAGATTTATTTTAAAGAAATCAAGTGTCACTTCTTAGAGAAGTCTTCTCTAATAACCAAAATCAGAATAAAAGTCCAATAATCCACTATCTTTTTATCCTTTTTATTTTATGTTCTCTGAGTTTATACATTTTAGGTGCCTATTACCTACTCCCTTCCCTTGCCCACACACACATCCCTGCTGGAATTTTAGCTCCAAAGGTTTGTGCACATTTTCATTCACTGCTGCATCTCCAGGCCCCAGAAAATCACTTGGCATACAGCAGGCACTAAAAATAATTTTTTTGACTATTAAGTGAATTCACTCAGGTGGGAAATGAGAAATCTGCATTTTTCAAATGTCTCCAAGAGATTCTGGCAATGAGGATATTTAGAAACTAGTGACCAAAACAAAGTCATCTAATATCATCTGTCTCTTTGACTTTTAGAAAAGGTTCCCTGTTGGGATAGGCAGTGGCTGAGGAGGCCAATTAAACCTCCCTCAGCTGTCAATACCTCCTTGAGTCTTCCCCAGAGTGGTAGGTGAAAGAATCTTAGTCTAATTATAAGGAGGCAAGTCTCAAGACCAAGAATCATTTCTATGCTTTCGTGTAAAATAAATACTTATTGGGGATGGGCAGATGAATAATGAACAAAAGCAGAAATCAGTTAGCTCGAGAGATTAATTTCCTTCTTCCACTTTAACAAAATTCTGACTTGTAATTGACTCCTAAAAATAAAGTTATTTCTGCTTGTTGTATACCACCAAGTTCATTTTAATTACCTATACTCGTTGGATGTGCTCTTCCTATTCTGCTTTATATGTTTGAAAAACAAAGATATAACTGTAGGTAACTAAATAAAAATATACTACTGTATCATACTTTGTAACATAATTTTCAACATGTTTATAAAGTTTGAAGCAAAAGCTTTCTCTCTGAAGAAATACGCCATCCCCAGTCCACATATATCATTTATCATCACATTTCAGTCTGGTTTGTCCAACCATTTGTATGGTTTACCAAACTTCAATTAAAATGCTTCTCGTCTTAGCAAAATATTCTATATATTGCATATTTAATAAAGAAAAAAACAAAATTAGAAAATTGTCATTCTCTATGATATTATAATCAATAAGAAGGTTAAAAGATTAGGATGTTTAGTTTTTCTTGGTGATTATCAGATAATAATTATAAAGATAATATAAATATTAATAATACATAAAATTTGTATAGTAATGACATGGGACAAGTATCAAGGTTTACATGTTGAATTAACCTAAGTTTAACAACTACTGTATGGATAGGTATTATTATCTTCCCCATTTTACAAATGAGAATACTGAAGTACAGATTGGTTGAGCAATTTGCTTTACGTCATGAAGCTAGAAAGAGATAAAGTCAGAATTCAAACCCAATGTTGTACATCCAGGGCCTATGCTCATACAACTAGTTTATTTGTAGCAGATTATTACTTTTCACAAATACTCTCCTTTTAAATTGTAGAAATCAAAATACAATATCTGGTTTTAAATAAGGATACTGTTCTTAAAAGTTGACATAAACTTTATAAACAATACCTCTATAGACACAGACAAACATACATCATTTCCTAATTGTTTCAATAAAAAACTAACACTTATTAAGTGGAGTCTATGTTTACTAGAGCTTGTATTAGATAAACAGAATCACTGCCACAGCAGAGCTTAATATTCAAACAAGGTTACATCCTGTGAGGTGCATTGGAGAGAGAAGAAGTTTAAGAATATTTAAGACACTTTGATTTCTGCTTCTGAGATTACAGAAATTACCATCAGCTATGAAGTGTGACTCATATCTCAGCACTCCACACAGTATTTTTCATCTTTCAAACAAAATTCATTTATCAACACTGAATTAGAGTAGATAACTATTTAAAATATGGTTTTTTTTTTCATTTCTATTCATTTGCTCTCCGACCTTAGACTTAAGAATGATGGTTATTGTTAAGTAGAAGATAAAATTACAAAGTCATAGCAAAGCAAGGGGCCCTAAATTTAATTATATTTAATATGTTGTATACCTTTTTTCCTCATTTCTGTTAATACTTCCTATATGTATGTTTATTAATATATCTGTTCACATTATTCCCTCCCGTACACACTGTCTGTAGATGGCAAGTGGAAATATATATGTATGTGTGTGCACATTCTGGGATACATGTGCAGAATGTGCAGGTTTGTTACATAGCTATACATGTGCCATGGTGGTTTGCTGCACCTATCAACTCGTCATCTACATTAGGTATTTCTCTTAATGCTATCTCTCACCTTGACCCCCACCTCCTGACAAGCCCCAGTGTGTGATGTTCCTCTCCCTGTGCCCATATGTTCTCATTGTTCAACTCCCACTTATGAGTGAGAACAAGTAGTGTTTGGTTTTATGTTCCTGTGTTAGTTTGCTGAGAATGATGGTTTCCAGCTTCATCCATGTCCCTGAAAAGGACATGAACTCGTTCTTTTTCATGGCTGTATAGTATTCTGTGGTGTATATGTGCCACATTTTCTTTATCCAGTCTTTAATGGGCATTTACATTGGTTCCAAATCTCTGCTATTGTGAATAGTGTGCAATAAACATATGTGTGCCTGTGTCTTTATAGTAGAATTATTTATAATCCTTTGGGTATATACCTGGAAATGAGATTGCTAGGCCAAATGGTATTTTTAGTTCTAGAACCTTGAGGAATTGCCACTGTCTTCCACAATGGTTGAACTAATTTACACTCCCATCAACAGTGTAAAAGTGTTCCTATTTCTCCACATCCTCTCCAGCATTGGTTGTTTCCTGACTTTTTAACGATCGTCATTCTAATTGTTGTGAGATGGTATCTCATTGAGGTTTTGATTTGCATTTCTCTAATGAACAACAATGATCTTTTTTTCATGTTTGTTGGTCACACAAATGTCTTCTTTTGAAAAGTGTCTGTTCATTTCCTTTGCTGACTTTTTGATGGGGTCGTTTGCTTTTTTCTTGTAAATTTGTTTAAGTTCCTTGTAGATTCTGGATATTTATCAGATGGATAGATTGCAAAATTTCTCTACCATTCTGTGAATTGCTTTTTCACTCTGATGATAGTTTCTTTTGCTGTGCAGAAGCTCTTTAGTTTTATTGGATCCCATCTGTCAATTTTGGCTTTTGTTGCAATTGCTTTTGTTATTTTAGTTATGAAGTCTTTGCCCATGCCTGGGTCCTGAATGGTATTGCCTAGGTTTTCTTCTAGGGTTTCTATGGTTTTAGGTTTTATGTTTAAATCTTCAATCCATCTGGAGTTAATTTTTGTAAAAGGTGTAAGGAAGGGGTCTGGTTTCAGTTTTCTGCATATGGTTAGCCAGTTTCCCCAGCATCATTTATTAAATAAGGAATCCTTTCCCCATTTCTTGTTTTTGTCAGGTTTATCAAAGAGCTGATGGTTGCAGATGTGTGGTATTATTTCTGAGGCCTCTGTTTTGTTCCATTGGTCTATATCTCTGTTTTGGTACCAGAGTCATGCTGTTTTGGTTACTGTAGCCTTGTAGTATAGTTTGAAGTCAGGTAGCCTAATGCCTCCAGCTTTGTTCTTTTTGCTTAGGATTGTCTCGGCTATAAGGGCTCTTTTTTGGTTTCATATGAAATTTAAAGTAGTTTTTTTCTAATTCTGTGCAGAAAGTCAATGGTGGCTTGATGGGAATAGCATTGAATCTATAAATTACTTTTCATGGTATTGATTCTTCCTATCCATGAGCATAGGATGTTTTTCTATTTGTGTCCTCTTATTTCCTTGAGTAGTGGTTTGTAGTTCTCCTTGAAGAAGTCGTTCACATCCCTTGTAAGTTGTATTCCTAGGTATTTTATTCTCTTTTTAGCAATTGTGAATGAGAGTTCACTTATGATTTGGCTTTCTCTTTGTCTATTATTGGTGTATAAGAATGCATGTGGTATTTGCACATTGATTTTTATATTCTGATACTTTGTTGGAGTTGCCTATTAGCTTAAGGAGTTTTTTGGCTGAGATAGTGGGGTTTTTATAAATATATGTCACCTGCAAACAGAGATAATTTGACTTCCTTTCTTCCTATTTGAATACCCTTTATTTCTTTCTCTTGCCTGATTGTCCTGGCCACTACTACTGATCTTATAGTTGTCTAAGAGAGTTAATTTCATTAAGATTTTCATTTTGTTTTGTCACATCACTTCCACAGAAATGTGTAACTTAAGGACAAGAATCTTATCTACTTTCTCTCACTTTAAATGTCCATCACAATGTTTTGCATTGTGCTTCTAACAAGCACAAAGTAAGTGAATAAAGTCAGTATTAAAAGAATGAGTAGAAATTGTTTAAGCAATCTACAAAATTGTCATTTTAAAAGCACACTAAAACTTTCTGACATCTATCTTTGATTTATTTTCTGTGCAATTTTATCTTTCTATGTGATTTCTGCCTTTAGCAGAATCTCTATTCCCTATTTTAATTATCTGTTAAACTCAGATTCAAACTCCTTTTACTACTAACAAAATCTGCTAGGATTAATCAAATATATCCTTCCCCACTTGAGAAGTAAAAGACCAATAAGCATTAGAAAATAAAAATGAATGAAAATAATTAAGAAAGAGTATCAAGGTAGGATAGCACAGTAATTAAGAGTCAAAATGGCTTCTATGTCTTTTATAGCAAAGTACAAGCTAAGTAACTTTGGACATATTTGTTAATCTTTCTAATTATCAGTTTTTAAATATGAAAAAGAAATGTTAGTTATTTCATAAAATCATTTTGAGGGAAAAACACCAAATGTAACCACCACGAGGCTTGCCACATTGTAGGCATTCAGTTACTGGTATTTACTATTATTAATATTTTTGATTATTATATTAGTGATTGTAACATACAAATTACCAGTAGCTGTGGGTATTAATATACCACTAAGTTGATCAATACAATGATACATTGGTAACATAAATTTTAGTAATAGTTGTAATCTTTATCAAAAACAACAAGTATGTAATATGAATGGAAAGACAAAAGATAAATGAATCTTTCTTGAAATGTATGTACCTGAGCATTGCTAAATGGGTGGGAAGAAGGTATTTCTTCTGCCTGCCATCCATTATGAAACAACAGGAAATAACTGTGCTTTCATCCATGCAAATATTGTGAAAATTTAGACTTGATAACATTTATAGAAAGAAATTGAAATAAATAAAACTAAATTGGTTATAAAAATGATCTTGATCTTTAACATATTTTTTTTCACTTAATTAGCTCCAGTATTTGAGGAAGACCACACAGATTGCTTGCTGAGTTCTCTGTTACTTATATTTTTTATTATTATTGTAAGAACATTTAATATGAGATCTATTCTCTTAATGAATTTTTAATGTACCTTTAACTACAGGTACAAAGTTATACAACAAATCTCCAGAGAATGTACATCTTGCTGGATTGGAACTTTATGTCTGTTATTATCAGGGTTCTCCACACAAACAGAACCAATAGGATATATATGTCAGGAGATTTATTATGGAAATTGACTTGTGATTATGGAGAACAGGAAGTCCCACAATATGCTGTTTGAAAGCTATAGTCCTAAGAAAGCAAGTAATGTAATTATTCTGAGTCCTAAGCCCTAGGAATCAGGGTAGCCAATGGTATAACTCTCAGCCTAAGGTCAAAGGCCCAAGAAGCGGGCGGGGCACAGTTAAAAGCCAGAGAATCTGAAGTCCCTTGAACCAGGAGCAGAAACTTCAATGTCCAAGGACAGGAGGGGATGGATGTTCCATCCCAATGGAAGGTGAGAATTCACCCTTCCTCTGCCTTTCTGTCCTATGTGGGCCCTAAAATATTTGGATGATGCCTGCCCACAATGGTGACAATGGATCTTCTTTACTTAGTCTACTTATTCAGATGTTAAAGTCTCCAGAAACCTCTTCTCAGATTCAGCCAGAAATAATTTTTTACCAGCTATCTTAACATTCTTAACCCAGTCAAGTTGCACATGGAGTTAACCATCACGATTACTAACTCCCTATTTCCTCTTTCCTCAGCATCTGACAACTACCATTCTACCCTTTGATTCTATGAAATTAACTTGTTCAGATACCTCATATAAATAAAATCCTGAAGTATTGGTCTTTTTATGATTGGCTTATTTCACTTAGCATAATGTCCTCAAGGTTCCTCTATGTTGTCATATATTGCAGAATTCCCTTCTTTTGTAAGGCTGTATAGTATTCCATTGTGTATATACATATACATATATTATATATATATATATGAATATATTTATATATATAAATGTGAGATATATATATATATATATCACGTTTTCTTGAGCTGTTCATCTGTTGATGGACATTTTGTTTATTTCCATATCTTGGCTATTGTGAATAATGCTGCAACAAATATAGAAGTGCTAATATCTCTTTGATATCCTGATCTCAATATTTTCTCCACAAATACCCAGAAATAGAATTTCTGAATCATGTGACAGTTCTATTTTCAAGTTTCTGAGTAGCATCTATATTGTTTTCCACAGTAGTTTTTGCATTGCCACCAACAGTACACAAAGGTTCCAAATCTACCACTATCCTCACTGACGCTTGTCTTTTGTAAAAATGATAGTCATCCTAACAGTTGTGAGGTGATAGCTCATGATTTTCATTTCCGTTTACCTTATGATTTGTGATACTGAGCATGTTTCCATATATGTGTTGGCCATTTGTATGTCTTCTTTGGAGAAGTGTCTTTTCAGATGTTTAGCTCATTTTTTAGTTTGGTTATTAGGGTTTTGCTGGGTTTTCCTATGGAGTTGTAGAAGTTTCTTATATATTTTGGAAGTTAATATTTGAAAGATATATGGGTTGCAAATATTTTCTCTCATTCCACAGTTTGCCTTTTCACTTGGTTGATTGTTTTCCTTGCTCTGCATAAGCTTTGTATTTTGATGTAGTCTCACTTGTTTATTTTTGTTTTTGTTGCCTGTGCCTTTGATGTCATATACATAAAATCATTGTCAAGAACAATGTCATAGAGTTTCCCCCTATGTTTTCTTCTAGAAGTTTTATAGTTTGCAGTCTTTTGTTTAAGAGTTTAATCCATTTTGAGTTGCTTTTGTGTACGTGCTGTAATTAATTGTTCAATAAATTTATTTTAAAGCAACTAATAATCTAACTAGCAATTCGTGAGCATATGCTTAAAGTAGGCATGGTTCTCATACAACATTATTTAAAACAATTTTATGAAGGTTATTTTTTACCGCTTACCCAGTTGTTGTTTTTTTCCAAAGAATAAAGCATTTAGTGATGATTTCAGGTTTTCTTAGTTCAGGATTGTTCTGGAGATCTGAAGCAAAAATATTTTTAAATGATCATATAAATGTTGAGCCCTTTGAAACAGAGACTTTCATCTTTGTTGCTAATGTTTGCCCACCCTAAAGAAATAAAACTATTTTTGCCACCAAAGGAAAGAGATTCTAATTTCAAGTGTTAGCCATGTGTGCCGAAAATAAACAAAAAGTGTTAAGTATTTTTGTTTAATTAAAGCTCAAAATTATGTCCTGTGTACCTAATCAGTGATCATTTAGCTTGTTGCAGTACTTCTTATTTCTCTCTATACTAGTTCACATTTCCCAAATCTATTTCAGTTGTTTATTTGTCAATGACCTGTTGTCAGAATATTACCTTGCAAACTAAGGCAAGAAATAAAAGAACTTTCACTTTACCCAACTCCTTTCTTCCCACACACCTCCCTTACCCTTTAATCTTCTAAAGATTTAAGTAACTAATTGAACTAAATGAACTCTTGAATACTGGTTTTCTATTATATAATTTTATTTTCTTGGACCTAGATAAAATACCACTCAGGTACAAAATTGCGGCAAATCCTTGAGATTGGTTTGATACGCAATGACTAGAGGCAAAGTGAAAGGGCTGTCTTTCTCTAATGACAGACTGCAGATACTTCAAAAAGATGTTTATTTCCAAGAGGCAGCCTTCTGTGTGCAAGTTATTATCAGCCCAGAATTCAATTTATTGCAGGTTGAAATACAAGAACAGTTTGGTATTCTCATAATTATGTGACTTAAAAACTGACAAAGTTTGGTTTGAAGGGATCTCTTTTTTATTGAAAGCAATAGAAAGATTCTAAAGAAGCACGATGATAAAGCAAGTATTTTGGCCAATATTTTATGCAACTGGTATTATTGCTATACATTTTAATTTTTAGGTTAAGATAAATATTAAGATTCAAGAAGAAATTAATGATACCTTAATAATCACAAAATACATGATTTGGCTTTCCACTTGCCTACTGTCAGTGTAAAGGAATGCCTGTGATTTTCACACTTTGATTTTGTATCCTGAGACTGCTAAAGTTGCTCATCAGTTTGACTAGTTTTTGGGCTGAGATGATGGTGTTTTCTAAATATAAAATCATGTTGTCTGCAAACAGAGACAATTTGACCTCCTGTCTTCCTATTTGAATATGCTTTGTTTCCTTCTCTGGCCTGATTGCCCTGGCCAGAACTTCCAATATCATGTTGAATAGGAGTGGTGAGAGAGGGTACCCTTGTCTTGTACAGGTTTTCAGAGGGAATGCTTCCAGCTTTTGCCTATTCAATATGAGATTGGCTGTGAGTTTGTCGTCAGTAAATCTTATCATTTTTGGATATGCTCCATGAATACCTAGTTTATTGAGAGTTTTAAACATGAAGAGATATTGAATTTTATTTAAGGCCTTTTCTGCATCTATTGAGGTAATCATATGATTTTTGTCTTTGGTTCTGTTTCTGTGATGGATTACATTTATTGCCTTGCATATGTTGAACCAGCCTTGCATCCCAGGGATGAAGCTGACTTGATCGTGGTGGATAAGCTTTTCGATGTGCTGCTGGATTCGGTTTTGCCAGTATTTTATTGGGGATTTTCACATCAATGTTCATCAGGATATGGGCCTGAAGTGTTTTTTGTTGTTGTTGTGTTTCTTCTTAGTTTTGGTATCAGGATGGTGCAGGCTTCATAAAATGAGTTTTCAATTGTTTGGGTTTGGAATAGTTTCCAAAGGAATGATTCCAGTTCCTTTTTGTATTTCTGGTAAAAATCAGCTTTGAATCCGTCTGGTCCTGGGCTTTTTTTTTTTTTTTTTTCCCCTTGGTAGTCTATTTAATGCCTCAAATTTTAGAGCTTGTTATTGGTCTATTCAGGGATTCGACTTCTTCCTTGTTTAGTTTTGGGGTGGTGTATGTATCCAGGAATTTATCCGTTTCTTCTAGATTATCGAATTTATTTTCATAGAGGTGTTTACAGTATTCCCTGATGGTAGTTTGTATTTCTGTGGGGTCAGTGATGATCTCCCCTTCATCATTTTTTAATGTGTCTATTTGATTCATCTCTCTTTTCTTCTTTATCGGTCTAGCTAGTGGTCTATCTATCTTGTTAACATTTTCAAAAAGCCAGCTTCTGGACTCATTGATTTTTTGGCGGTTTTTTCATGTCTCTATCTCCTTCAGTTCTTCTGTCATCCTCAGCAAACACACACAGGAACAGAAAACCAAACACTGTATGTTTTCACTTATAACTGGGAGTTGAACAATGAGAACACATGGCTACCAACAGGGGAACAACACACACCAGACCTGTTGCGGGGTGAAGGGTGAGGGGAGGGAACTTAGAGGAAGGGTGAATAGGTGCAGCAAACTACCATGGCACATGTATACGTACGTAACAAACATCCACATTCTGCACATGTATCCTGCTTATTTTTGTTTGTTTTTTAGAAGAAATAAAGAAATAAAAAGAATCACAAAATATATAAAGCAATTGTAGATTGTACGAATGGCAGTACTGGAGAGAAATATCTGGGCCCCATGGTCGGTTGTGTCCAGGCCACTGTGTAGGTCTGAGTATTAAGATATGGTAGGTACTTAAATAATAGCCTTACTCAATAGGTCTGCAAGTTAGACTATATCTCCCGTCTACATTCTCCCAGGTCTTCTCTTACATGGGTATATCTGTCTAGAGAAATTTTCAAAAATGAAGGCAGTAAGCAGAGGTTGTAAGGATTAGAAAGTTTGTCGATAGAGAAGATAGGAGAGGGTCAGAAGTGATTTTCATAAGAGAAAGAAAATATGTTCTTTCCTAAAAGTAGAAGGATTTTGTATATAATCCTGCTTTTTCTGGGAGAAAGAGAGATAACTCCACAGAGCTCTGGCAATTGATAAATACAGAGTATCTTCAGATTTCCACAAAATGGAAAGAGATCAGATTTTATCAGAAACCAGTAGAAAACGCATCGTTCTAGGCAGAGGAACTTCTCACCTTCTCAGCCAGTCTCAGTAAAAACATGACTCACAAGACAACAATACGGTGGCACTTGGCAGAAAGAAGTAAAAGGAGATTGCCAGCTTGATAGGATCTACTAGGTTAATGTTAAACATTATTTTTATTAAATATAATTATTTAATACTCTGCCAGTGAAACTTATAAGAAATGTTCATGAATAAGATACTAACTTGTTTAGTGTAAAACAGTTTACTCAGATAAAAAATACACTGAGGAAATTAGTATACTTAAAAAATAGGGCTCACTTCCTTCAATTTTTCATTTAAGAAAAGTATTTTTAATTCAAATCAGAAACTTTTTTCCCAAAATGTTTTGAAATTTTTTTTTAATTGGTATTTCATGGAACCTCATCCGTAAGATGTTTTACCCAAATGCAGGGTCTGTGGCTAAATCAATTTTGAAAAGATGCACACTAGATTTCTTCACTTGGATATTTGGCACAATTATAACATATTGAGTTTCTATAATTAATAAATACAATTAATCTAACATTTTCCATGGCTCTTTAAACATGAAACTCTCTCCATCTTTTTTCTTTAATCATAAACATCTACTGGAATCTCTGAGAACCAGTGTACCACAGAATATATTTTGAAAAATACTGTTTCAGAATAGAATAAAAGTATTTTTAACCTAAGAAGTATGATGAGGTTACTTAATTTATGTTATTTTTAAGGTTGGATTATTAATTGGAAAATAAAATTAAACACTAGAATGCAATTTTTGTTTAGTTAATGATTTCTTGAGAAAAGAAAAATCTTCTATGGAAAATAATCACTCATGCTTTCCTTGAGATCAAGTTAAATTTGTGCTGATACACTCTTAATTTTCTTGCACCAAATACTGTCCTCATCTTTATTACTGTTTTATGACATCTTTGTATAATTATAGATTAGCTAAATTCTCATGCTTAGAATACCACTTGATTGAACTTAGTGAACAGTTTATATTGATTTCACTTAGAATAGTTTTTATTCTGTTCTCTCTTACTTCTCTTTGTATTCTTGATCTATTTCTGCACCTTAAGTACTTTGGTTGTAAGAGCTTAATTATCCACCCCGAGAAGAGAAATAACATGGGTCACTGAACCCCAAAATAATCATATTACTTTGATAAACCTCCTTCGATATGAATTGTTTCTTAGAAAAACTTCTAACAAGTAGACATGTATGAGTTTTACACCTCCCACCACCACTGGAAGAGCAATTTAATGAAAATAAGCAACATAAAATTGATTCCTGTGTAAGCCACAAATCCGATCATAGTTCAAGAACAGGAATGAACAAAATCTTTTAAATTGCTTGGGTCTCAATATTCAGAATTCTCTATTTATAGTGAGAAATTATGTCATTTTGCTTTCACTTTTAAGAACTGCAGGAGAAGAGTACTGAAAGAATATAAATTGATATTCACTTAACCTATCCATACAGCCAGCTCCTTTAATTTGAAATATTCACTTGATATGTGTGCAATAACCATGGGTAGCCTGAATGTATTTCAGGAGATACAGCTGCTTATTAAGTACATGGAGTTCTGCCAATCTACCCTGTTTGAAATGTAGGTTATAATTAAAATGTAATCATGAAGTTTCTTTGGAATTTCTACTTAAGCTTAAGAGTCAGAATTGAGCAAAATCACCTTAAGAGGTACTTGTATAACAGCAGGAAAGATCTGTCTTCCTTTTGAACTAGGCTTTTAGTTTACTTTTCAGTGTTACTTTTCCTTTGACTGATTTTTTTTATTAACCAAAAAGATGGTAGATGAAGATGAATGGACTATATCCACAAGGTTTCATGACTTATTTAAAGCATGTATGTTACTTATGTTCATTTTCAAGCACTTTGCTATGAGGGTTCTCCCTTGTTAAAATTAATGAATACCCTTTTAACATAATTTACATTAATTATGAAAGACATTTAGCCACTGAGAGTGCTAGAGTAATGCATTTGCAGTTCTCGGGAAATAGTCTGAGAAAAACTTAAAAAATATTTAAAATTTCAATTTCTTTGAGCAAGTCAACTTTTCAAAACATCTAAATAAAATAATATGGAAATGACTGTTAGGTTAATTTCTATAAGTATGTAAGCAGATACAAGATTAACTTTTAATCCAAGTAATAGCAATGTTGTGCATCCTGAATCTTGAGGAAAAAACTTTGTGAAGTTTCCTGTCTTAATTTCAGGAAATGTATTCACTAAGATAATATGATTCTATTTATTTTATATGAAAGGCCTTCTCTATATTACCAGCATTATTATATTTATCACCTTCAAATTCATAGTTATTGACCAAGATGCACTAACTGGAATTGGATTTTTCCTCCCACTTTTAAAAACTAGAAAAACAGAATATATATGTATAAAAAAAACACTGGCATATGTATTGTTGTAATATATAGTAATATATATTATAATAAAATATATTATAATATATAATAATAAAACAATATAATATATAGTATTATGATATATTATGTAATATGTTATATAAAATATTATAATATATTATAATAACATATATAAAAAACAATGTTTATCAGGCAGCATAGGGCTGTGATTCCTTGATAGAAGGATAATGAACAAGATGAGCCATATGATTGAACTAGTTTACTGCTAGTAATGAAGGCAATGTTTAGGCTGAAGCTCTGGGTGGTAAAAATACAATAGAGCCAAATGGTCAAGCTAAATTGAAAAGACAAAAACTATTATTACACAGTTAAGGAATCAAGCCAGTTGATTATCCCATATAAACAGCTCCCTTGGTAGCCTTTACCAAGATGGTTATTAGAATTAGTGATAAAATGGAAGTTTGTCAGCTTCCGTGTGCGGCTCAATAATTGGATTTGGGATTAACATAAGAGTCACAATTCGTAACTACTGTCACACAAATGGGAACTTCACAAGATAAACGAATGTTCAATCTTTGAAACTGGATTAAAGGAAGAGTACACCATATATACATACACACACACATATACATATATACACACACATATATATGGAAAAGGGGGGTTGTGTCACCTACTTTTCATCTGAAATGGGTGCTTCCGCTGAGGAAACAGAAATGTTGCCATTGCAAGTGATCTTAGATGTCTGGTATTTTCTTAAATGAGTGGACCAGCTGCAGGTCTGTTGTCATGCAACCATCAAGTAAAAGACCCTGAATTATAAAAAGTCTTCCTTTTATCTATTAGCTATTTAGAATACTAGCCAAATGAACTGCCCTCGCCAAATCCAATATTTTACTATCGAATCAGTGTGGGTAATATAGGCTTTAAAACTCCTGTAAGGATCACCATGTGGTTGGAGAATATAGAAAGATAAGAATGCTGCATGTAGGTCTTCCTTTCTGTCGTATTTGGAATACGTAGATGAGAATACAATCTTGAGTGACCTAGAGATGGTTATTTTTGATTTGGGTTAATTAGCATATTTGCAGAGGCTCTTAGATCTCATTCCAGTCAAATGAATTAAACTGGTGTTTATGGAATGACTATCATTCTAAGAAAAAAAATTAAAATGACTTAGCCAAAAGAAAAGATTGAGACAGAATGGAAGAGGACATGCAGGAATCAAAGGCTCTTTCTTTTCACAGAACCCTTGTCCTCCTTTCTTACTGTCCCTGCTCCCTCTCTTACCCCCCCCCCGCCCCCTGCTGCCATGTCTTTATTCTTCCTTACCTGAAACTGACTTTGGTGAAGGGAGAGGTGATGATCTTTCAAACAGGCCGTTCCCTTCAATAGTGAATTTCTCTATAAGGGTCGGGGGGAGGGCAGTGAAGCCACAACTCTTTTATCTGATATTGAATTACCTGCCCTGTTTGAAGATATAAGTTTGTGTGCCTTGTGGACCAGTCCTAGGGAGAGGTGAAGCCAACTGGGCTTCTGGGTTAGGTGGGGACTTGTCAAACTTTTCTGTCTAGCTAGAGGATTGTAGATGCAGCAGTCAGCACTCTCTGTCTAGCTAAAGGATTGTAAATGCACCAATTAGCACTCTGTAAAAATGCACCAATCAACACTCTGTGTCTAGTTAATCGAGTAGGAGCTTGGAGAACTTTTTTGTACAGCTAAAGGACTGTAAATACACCAATCAGTCCTCTGCGTCTAGCTAAAAGTTTGTAAATGCACCAATCAGCATGCTGTAAAAATGGACCAATCAGCTCTCTGTAAAATGGACCAATCAGCAGGATGTGGGTGAGGCCAAATAAGAGAATAAAAGCTGGCCACCAAGCCAGCAGCAGCAACCTTCTGGGGTCCCCTTCCACAATGTGGAAGCTTTGTTCTTTTGCTCTTTGCAATAAATCTTGCTGCTGCTCACTCTTTGGGTCTGCACTACCCTTACGAGCTGTAACACTTACCACAAAGGTCTGCAGTTTCACTCCTTCACTGGGAGGAATGGACAACTCTGGACGCACCACCTGTAAGAGCTGTAACACTCACTGTGAAGGTCTGAGGCTTCACTCCTAAAGTTAGTGAGACCGTGAACCCACCAGGAGGAACGAACAACTCTGGACGCTCCACCTTTAAGAGCTGTAACATTCACTGCAAAGGTCTGAGGCTTCACTCCTGAAGTCAGCAAGACCATGAACTCAACAGAAGGAAGAAACTCCAGACACATCTGAACATCTGAAGGAACAAACTCCAGACCCACCATCTTTAAGAACTGTAACACTCACCGTGAGGGTCTGCGGCTTCATTCTTGAAGTCATCGAGACCAAGAACCCACTGGAAGGAACCAATTCTGGACACACTGCTACACTTCATAACGTAGCCCAGATTCCACCTCCAAGAGCTCTTTTTGTCATTTTCACAGCCTTTAAGAAACCAGACATGTCCTTTGCTCACTTCTTAATGGGATTGTTTTCTTGTACATTTGTTTGAGTTCCTTGTAGAGTCTGTATATTAGATGTTTGTCAGATGGATACATTGCAAAAATTTTCTCCCACTCTGTGGCTTATCTGTTCATGCTGATGATAGTTTCTTTGGTTGTGCAGAAGCTTTTTCATCTAATTAGATCCCTTTTGTCCATTTTTGCTTTTGTTGCAATTGCTTTTGGTGTTTTCATCATGAAATCTTTGCCCATGCCTATGTCCTGAATGGTATTGCCTAGAATTTTCTTCTAGGGTTTTTATTGTTTTGGGTTTTACATTTAAGTCTTTAATCCATCTTGAGTTAATTTTTGTATAAGGTGTAAAGAAGAGGTCCAGTTTCAATTTTCTGCATATGGCTAGCCAGTTCTTCCAGCACCATTTATTAAATAGGAGATCTTATCCTCATTGTTTTTCTCAGGTTTGTCAAAGACCACTTGGTTGTATGTGTGTGGTCTTATTTCTGAGTTCTCTATTCTGTTCCGTTAGTCTATGTGTCACTTCTCAAAAGAGGACACTCATGCAGTCAATAAATACATGAAAAAAAGCTCAAAATCACTGATCATTAGAGAAATGCAAATCAAAACCATGAGATCCCATCTCACATAAGTCAGAATGGCAATTATTAAAGTCAAGAAACAACAGGTGCTGGAGAGGATGTGGAGAAATAGGAATACTTTTACACTGTTGGTGGAAGTGTAAACTAGTTCAACCATTGTGGAAAATAGTGTAGCAATTCCTCAAAGATCTAGAAGCAGAATAACCATTTGACCCAGCAATCCCATTACAGGTTATATACAAAAATGATTATAAATGATTCTGTTATAAAGATACAGGCACTCATATATTCATTGCAGCACTATTCATCATAGCAAAGACAGGGAAACAACCCAAATGCCCAACAATGATAGACTGGATAAAGAAAATGTAGTACATATACACTGTGGAATACTATGCAGCCATGAAAAGGAATGAGATCATGTACTTTGCAAGGGACATGGATGGAGCTGGAAGCCATTATCCTAAGCAAACTAATGCAGGAACAGAAACCCAAACACTGCATGTTCTCACCTGTAAGTGGAAGCTAAATAATGAGAACACGTGGACACATGGTGGGAAACAACACACATTGGGGCCTTGGAGCGGGTGGGGGAAGAGAGAGCATCAGGAAGAATAGCTAACAGGTGCTTGGCTTAATACCTAAGTGACGGGTTCATCTGTGCAGCAAACCACCATGGCACACGCTTACCCATGTAAAAAACCTGCACATTCTGCACATGTATCTAGGAACTTAAAAGTTGAAAAAACAAATAAACAAAAAGAAACCACACATAATAAAGAGACCTAACCAGAAAATAATTGAGAATTTAGAGGAAAGATTGTGTCTCTGTGTGAAGGCAACAGGATGGAGAGTAAATGCAGTAGTCACTTGGAAAAAGGCAAACAAAATGTTAAGCTGATGAATGTTAACAAGAGAAGAGAAACAAAGTGTAGCGTGATTTACCTTGTTCTGGTTTCAATGTGAGAAAAACTAGCCCTTCTTATTTGGATTGCCAGCAAAGCTAATGCCATAGAGAAGCTACCCAGGACTTAGTCATCCACATCCCCTCCTTGCTAGCTAGTATTACTCATTTAAAGTCTTCTTTTCCTGGCATTCCAGAAATTTGCAGAAGTATTCCAAAGTTTCCTTTTGCTTTACAGCCCCACACATGGAGATGCAGACAAGCTGTTACACAGATGTCAGTGACTAGCAGGCTTTGCTCCTTTGATCCAGCAAGCACATCAGGGTTCAGAAACTCATCACATCAAGGAAAACCATGGTCAAAAGAAGACAACTATCCTGTACCTTCCACAACTATGGAAGAACCCATATTCATTTTTTTATAATAACAAAGCAAAAATAACTAACATGCACCCAGAAATTCAAGCCCAAATTTAAAACAAAAAATGGTTAGAAAAAGGATATAAGAAATACATATAATTAAGAGACAAGCAGAAATCTGGTATCTACGGATAAGCAAACAAAAGTGTATGCTGATTGTTCACGAAGATTTTGTGTCCGGAATTGGTTCCTTCTGGCGGGTTGTCAGTCTCACTGACTTCAAGAATGAAGCCGCAGACCCTCGTGGTAATTGTTACAGTTCTTAAAGTTGGTGTGTCCAGAGTTTGTTCCTTCAGATGTTAGGATGTGTCCAGAGTTTCCTTCTTCTGGTGGGTTCGTGGTCTTGCTGACTTCAGGAGTGAAGCCACAGACCTTTGCAGTGAGTGTTACAGCTCATAAAGGCAGTGTGTCTGGCATTGTTCGTTCCTCCTAGTGGGTTTGTGGTCTCACTGACTTCAGGAGTGAAGTCGCAGACCTTCGCAGTGAGTGTTACAGCTCATAAAGGCGTTGTGTCGGGAGTTGTTTGTTCGTCCCAGTGGGTTTGTGGTCTCGCTGGCTTCAGGAGTGAAGCTGCAGACCTTTGCAGTGAGTGTTACAGCTCATAAAGGCAATAGGGACCCAAAGAGGGAACGGCAGCAAGATTTATTGCAAAGAGCTAAAGAACAAAGGTTCCACAGCATGAAAGGGGACCCGAGTAGGTTGCTGCTGCTGGCTCAGGTGGCCAGCTTTTATTTCCTTATTTGGCCCCACCCACATTCTGCTGATTGGTCCATTTTACAGGGAGCTGATTGGTCCCTTTTTACAGCGTGCTGGTTAGTGTGTTTACAAGACTTTAGTTAGACACAGAGCGCTAATTGGTGCGTTTTTACAAAGTACTGATTGGTGCATTTACAAGCCTTTAGCTAGACACAGAGTGGTGATTGGTGCATTGACAAACCTTTAGCTAGACAAAGAGTTCTGACTGGTGTGTTTATAATCCTTTGGCTAGACAGAAAAGTTCTCCAAGTCCCCACCCGACCCAGAAGCCCAGCTGGCTTCTCCTCTCAATTTAGTTGACTGTTATAATAGTGTTATTGTACAAATATTGATATATACCCAATGTGGAAAAAGGCTCCTAGAGTGTGTTTTTCTTCAAGACTTAAAATAATTAGTCATATAAATTAAACACTGGAAATTCAATTTGTAACTTTTAATGAAGGGCTCATTATCAAACTTTGATACTAAATGATGGCTATTATATTTTCCTAGTGTGAAACACATGGAAAAATTAATAGGATACGTAGGATACCCTATTGGAAAGATAGAATAATTACTAAAGGGCCTAAATGTTTATATAAATGTGATGGTACTTATTTGAGTGACTTAAAACTTAGGATAAATGTACTGGACTTGCAAAGAAAACTCAAATAAAAATTTAGATTATCAGGCTTTAGAGTTAAGCTACTCCTTAGGCTTGCATTGCATAAGGCTTTAAAAGGGACTAACAAGTAATATTTAAATAGTTAATAACTTTAAAATGTAAACCATAAAGACATCACAACAATTTGTAAAAATAATGTAAGACTAAGGAAAAGTTGAAGTATTGCTAATCAAGAATCTGATTCAACTATTCACCATTGGCATAATATAGTCAAAAGTTATTTATTCCCCCAAGACAAATAAAGTACTGACTTAAAAAAATGTAATTGTGTTATTCTGCAGTAATTCTAAAAATTGTTTAGCTATGAACTTTGCTTTGCTATGGACTTCCTGGATATTTTGACAGCTGCATCTTGCCCAGAGAAGGGTAAAACCAGCAACAGAAAAATTAGAAAATAGTAATATTACTATTTTATAGTAATGCATGGAAAAGATTGCAAGAGCAAATACAAATTGAAAATAAGAGGCTTAATCTTCCCTTTTGAAAATAGGAAAGAAACTCTCCCTCACCCCTTCCTTTTCTTAAAACATTACCTTTAGAAAATTCATAAGTTCTTTTTCTTTCTCTTAGAAATGTATGTAAGTCTTTTTTAAAACCAAAGAAGACTCTCCACAGTCCAAAAATTTAGTAGTCATCACTTTGAAATATATTCATGAAGGAAGATAAGCACCCTTATTTTCCAGTTTCTATGAATGGGTAGAAACTTAACTTCCGTGAAAGCCTAGCTCTAACTTTCAAAACTACCTCCTGTGATGAAGATATGAGAATACTATTTTTTCTTTTAGAAAAACCTTGTTAGCTAACATAAACGGTCACCCCAGCCATGGAGTGGAGTGAATTTAGGATGAACTACATCCGATTAAAGTTGTCAAGTCCTCTTAACTGTGGACTAGTTTTTGTTTATCCTGAAAATATGTACCCAATGGGTTGTATCTGTTCAGTTATATAAAAGGAGAAATCTATATCTTTGCAATTTCTGAACAAATCGCCTGTGACATCATTCAGATTGTAGCTTAATGGTTATCCAGTAGTAAAATTGCTTTCTTTCCATTCTACCTTTATGCTGATATTTTCTGGGTTGGACGGAGATTTTGTTTTTAATCATATTGTCCCAAACCTTCAAATATTTGGATATTAAATAAGTCATTTCTAAACAATCCATAAGTGAAAGATTAAATCATCAGGGAAATTAAAAAGGAATCCAATTTAATAATAAAATGTTATATAATAAAGTTTGTAACATACAGCTAAAATAGTGCTTAGAGTGAAATTTATACTTTAAATGCTTGTATCCTAACAGAAAAAAGTTTGAAGTTAATGATCTAAGTCATCACCTTAAGAAAAGGTTTAAAAAAGAAGTTAACTGGAAAGTGAGAGGAAGGAAAGAAGTAATGAAATGCGAAACGAAGAGGGAGAAAGAAAATCAATGAATTTGAAAACAGAATGTTAGCTAAAATTAATAAAGCTTAAAATCAGTTCTTTGTAAATGTGTAAACACCTGTCAAGACTGCTCAAGGTATAAGAAAGATAAAGCAAATTACTAACATAGGAATAAAAAGGAGATAGCATCAAAAATCCTGTATACATAAAAGAAGATAAAGAAACGTAAAGAGATCTTGTCAATGAATTTGACAATTTACGTGAAATGGACAAATTCCTTAAAAATCACACCTCAAAACTTACATAAAATAAAATAGAAAAATTAGAATTGTTCTCTATTTTAAAATTTCAATTTGTTATCAAAAATAAAATTACAAATAAAACTCTAGTTTCAAGTGGACTGATGAGTGAATCTTATCAAATTTTAAGACAGGATAAAATCAATATTAAACACTTTTCAGGCTGGGCACAATGGTTCACTCCTGCAATGCCAGCATTTTGGGAGGCTGACTCAGGTGGATCAACTGAAGTCAGTAGTTCAAAACCAGCCTGGCCAACATGGCACAACCTCATCTCTACTAAAAATACAAAAATTAGTAGGGCATGGTTGCAGGATACAAAAATTAGTAGGGCATGGTTGCAGGCACCTGTAATCCCAGCTACTTGGGAGGCTGAGGCAGGAGAATCGCTTGAATCCAGGAGGTGGAGGTTACAGTGAGCCAAGTTCGTGCCACTGTACTACAGCCTGGAGAACAGAGTGAGACTCTGGAAGAAAGAAAGAAAGAAAAGAATGAAAGAAAGGAAGAAAGAAAGGAAAGAAACTTTTCAGAAAATAGAGGAGGCCAGTATGATCCTGGCATCAAAAATGTTAGTCATTAAAAGAAAAATAAATTACAAATATCCTTTGAGAAAATAGATTTAAAATTCCTCTACAAATACCAGCATAATGGGAATATAAAAGACAATACAAGAAGATCGAATGCAGATTATCTCAGGAATGAAAGGTTAGTTTAATATATCAGAATCAGTCAATATAAACCACTATATTAACAACTAAAAAAATTATTCACTCCATAGATTCAGAAAAATCATTTTAACAAAATTCTCTGCATTGAGGGAAGTGAACGAAGCTTCCTCATTCAGATAAAGGGCAACTATAAAAGACTTCAATTAACATCTGAACGAATAAGGTATTTAACATGTCCATTCTGATATCTGGGAAAAGTCAAGGATGTCCATTCTTACCACTTATATTTAACACTTTACTGGAGGTTCTAGATGATGAAATAAAGCAAGAAAATAAATATAAAGCACAAAGACTTTAAAAAATAAAAATCTATTCATAGAAGAGATTAATAACCATGCAGAAATGACTAAGCTATTTATAAAGCAACTACTAGAATAAGAGAATTTGCAACGCCATAGAATACAAGGTCAAAAGGTCAATATACAAAGTCATTTGTCTCTATATCAAACAAATAACCAAGACAAACGAATGGAAAATAAAGTTTTAATGATTTAATTAGCAATTGTCTTCCACAGTGGTTGAACTAATTTACACTCCCACCAACAGTGTAAAAGTGTTCCTATTTCTCCACATCCTCTCCAGCATCTGTTGTTTCTTGACTTTTTAATGATTGCCATTCTAACTGGCATGAGATGGTATCTCATTGTGGTTTTGATTTGCATTTCTCTAATGACCAGTAATGATGAGCTTTTTTTCATATGTTTGTTGGTTGCATAAATGTCTTCTTTAGAAAAGTGTCTGTTCATATCCTTTGCCCACTTTTTGATGGGGTTGTTTGATTTTTTTTCTTGTAAATTTGTTTAAATTCTTTGTAGATTCCAGATATTAGCCCTTTGTCAGATGGATACATTGCAAAAATTTTTCTCCCATTCTGTAGATCCCCTGTTCACTCTGATAATAGTTACTTTGCTGTGCAGAAGCTCATTAGTTTAATTAGATCCCATTTGTCAATTTTGGCTTTTGTTGCAATTGCTTTTGATGTGTTTTAGTCATGAAGTCTTTGCCCATGCCTATGTCCTGAATGGTATTGTCTAGGTTTTCTTCTAGAGTTTCTATGGTTTTAGGTCTTACATTTAAATCTTTAGTGAATCTTGAGTTAATTTTTGTATGAGGTATAAGGAAGGAGTCCAGTTTGAGTTTCCACATATGGCTAGCCAATTTTCCCAACACCATTTATTAAACTGGGAATATTTTCCCCATTGCTTGTTTTTGTCAGGTTCGTCAAAGATCAGATGGTTGTAGATCTGTGGTATTATTTCTGAGGCCTCTCTTCTGTTCCATTGGTCTATATATCTTTTTTGGTACCAGTACCATACTGTTTTGGTTACTGTAGCCTTGTACTGTAGTTTGAAGTCAGATAGCTTAACTGCCTCCAGCTTTGTTCTTTTTGCTCAGGATTGTCTTTGCTATAAGGGCTCTTTTTTGGTTCTATGTGAACTTTAAAGGAGTTTTTTAGTTCTGTGAAGAAAGTCAAGGGTAGCTTGATGGGAATAGCATTTAATCTATAAATTACTTTGGGCAGTATGGCCATTTTCATGATATTAATTTTTTCTATCCATGAGCATGGCATGTTTTTGCATTTGTTTGTGTCCTCTCTGATTTTCTTGAGCAGTAGTTTGTAGCTCTTCTTGAAGAGATCCTTCACATCCCTCGTAAGTTGTATTCCCAGGCATTTCATTCTTTTTGTATCAATTGTGAATGGGAGTTTGCACATGATTTGGCTGTTTCTCTATTATTTGTGTATAGGAATGTTTGTGATTTTTGCACATTGATTCCGTATTCTAAGACTTTTCTGAAGTTTCTTATCAGCTTAAGGAGTTTCTGGACTGAGACAAAGGGGTTTTCTAAATATACAATTATGTCATCTGCAAACAGAGATAATTTGACTTCCTCTCCTCCTATTTGAATATGCTTTAATACTTTCTCTTGCCTGATTGCCCTGGCCAGAATTGCCAATACTATGTTAAATGGGAGTGGTGAGAGAAGGCATCCTTGTCTTATGCAGGTTTCCAAGGAGAATGCTTTTAGCTTTGGCCCATTCAATATGACATTGGCTGTGGGTTTGTCATAAATAGCACTTATTATTTTGAGATACTTTCCATCAATACCTAGTTTATTGGGTTTTTAGCATAAAGGGTGTTGAATTTTGTCAAAGGCCTTTTCTGCATCTATTGAGATAATCATGTGATTTTTTTGTCATTGTTTCTATTTATGTGATGAATTACGTTTATTGATTTGCATATGTTGAACCAGCCTTGCATCCCAGGGATGAAGCCAACTTGATAGTGGTGGATAAGCCTTTTGATGTGCTGCTGGAATCGGTTTTCCAGTATTTTATTGAAGATTTTCAAATCGATGTTCATCAGGGAGATTGGCTTGAAATTTTCTTTTATTGTTGTTTCTCTGCCAGGTTTTGGTATCAGGATGATGCTGATCTCACAAAATGAGTTAGGGAGGAGTCCCTCTTTTTCCATTGTTTAAACTAGTTTCCGAAGGAGTGGCACCAGCTCCTGTTTGTACCTCTGGTAGAATTTGACTGTGAATCCATCTGGTCCTGGTCTTCTACTAGCTTTTGAATTTGTTTGCTTTTGCTTCTCCAGTTCTTTTAATTGTGATGTTAGGGTGTCAATTTTAGATCTTTCCCACTTTCTTCCGTGGGTATTTAGTGCTATAAATTTCCCTCTACACACTGCTTTAAATGTGTCCCAGAAATTCTGGTGCATTATGTCTTTGTTCTCATTGGTTTCAAATAACTTATTTATGTCTTAATTTCATCATTTATGAAGTAGTCATTTAGGAGCAGGTTGTTCAGTTTCCATGTAGTTGTGTGGTTTTGAGTGAGTTTCTTCATCCTGAGTTCTAATTTAATTGCACTGTGGTCTGAGAGACTGTTTGTTATGATTTTCATTCTTTTGCATTTGCTGAGGAATGTTTTACTTCCAATTATGTGGTCTATTTTAGAATAAGTCCTATGTGGTGCTGAGATGAATGTATGTTCTGTTGATTTGGGGTGTCTGAATATCCTTGTTAACTTTCTGTCTCGTTGGTCTGTCTAATATTGACAGTTGGGTATTAAAGTCTCCCACTATTATTGTGTGGGAGTCTAAGTCTCTTTGTAGGTCTCTAAGAACTTGCTTTATGAATCTGGGTGCTCCTGTATTGGATACATATATATTTAGGATAGATAGTTCTTCTTGTTGCATTGATCCATTTACCATTATGTAATGGCCTTCTTTGTCTTTTTTTATCTTTGTTGGTTTAAAGTCTGTTTTACCAAAGACTAGAATTGTAACCCCTCCTTTTTTGTGCTTTCCATTTGCTTGGTAAATCTTCCTCCATGCCTTTATTTTGAGCCTGTGTGTGTCTTTTCACATGAGATGGGTCTCCTAAATACAGCACACTGATGGGTCTTGACTGTTTAACCAATTTGCCAGTCTATGTCTTTTAATTGGGGTATTTAGCCCATTTACATTTAAGGTTAATGTTGTTATGTGTGAATTTGATCCTGTTATTATGATGCTAGCTTGTTATTTTGCCCATTAGTTGATGCAGTTTCTTCATAGTGTCGATGGTCTTTACATTTTGGTATGTTTTTACAGTGGTTGGTACCAGTTTTTCCTTTTTATATTTAGTGCTTTTTTCAGGAGCTCTTGTAAGACAGGCCTGGTGGTGACAAAATCCCTCAGCATTTGCTTGTCTGTAAAGGAGTTTATTTCTCCTTCATCTATGAAGCATAATTTGGCTGGATGCAAAATTCTGGGTTAGAAATTCTTTTCTTTAAGACTGTTGAATATTGGTCTCCACTGTCTTCTGGCTTGGAGGGTTTCTGCAGAGAGATCTGCTGTTAGTCTGATGGGCTTCCCTTTGTGGATAGCCTGACCTTTCTCCCTGGCTGCCCTTAACATTTTTTCCTTCATTTCAACCTTGGTGAATCTGATGATTATATGTCTTGGGGTTACTCTTCTCGAGGAGTATCTTTGTGGTTTTCTCTGTATTTCTTGAATTTGAATGTTGGCCTGTCTTGCTAGGTTGGGGAAGTTCTCCTGGATAATACTGTGAAGTGTGTTTTCCAACTTGATTCCATTTTCCCCATCACTTTCAGGTACACCAATCAAATGTAGGTTTGGTCTTTTCACATAGTCCCATTTTTCTTGGAGGCTTCGTTCATTCCTTTTCATTATTTTTTCTCTAATCTTGTCTTCATGGTTGTTTTATTAAGTCGATCTTCAATCTCCGATATACTTTCTTCTGCTTGATCAATTTGGCTATTGATACTTGTGTATGCTTCACGAAGTTCTCATGCTGTGTTTTTCAGCTCATTTCAAAATCAGATCATTTATTTTCTTCTCTAAACTGTTTCTTCTAGTTAACAATTCCTGTAACATTTTATCAAGCTTCTTAGCTTCCTTGCATTGGGTTAGAACATATTCCTTTAGCTCAGAGGAGTTTGTTATTACTTACCTTCTGAAGCTGATTTCTGTCAACTCATCAAACTCATTTTCCATCCAGTTTTGTTTCCTTGCTGACAAGGAGTTGTGATCCTTTAGAGGAGAAGAGGCATTCTGGTTTTTGGAATTTTCAGCCTTTTTGCGCTGTTTTTTTTTTTTTTTTTTTCTCTCATCTTCACTAATTTATCTACCTTTGGTCTTTGCTATTAGTGGCCTTCAGATGGAGTTTTTGTGTGGTCATCCTTTTTGTTGATGTTGATGCTATTGCTTTCTGTTAGTTTTCCTTCTAACAGTCAGGCCTCTCTTCTGCAGGTCTGCTGGAGTTTGCCGGAGGTCCATTCCAGATCCTGTTTGCTTGGGTATCACCAGTGGAGGCTGCAGAATAGCAAAGATTACTGCCTCTTCCTTTCTCTGGAAGATTCATCCCAGAGGGACACCCGCCAGATGCCAGCTGGCGTTCTTCTGTATCAGGTGTCTGTTGACCCCTGCTGCAAGGTGTCTCCCCGTCAGGAGGCACAGGGTTCCACGACTCACTTGAGAAGGCAGTCTGTCCCTTAGCAGAGCTCGAGCATTGTGCTGGGAGATCTGCTGCTCTCTTCAGAGCCAGCAGGCAAGAAGGTTTAGGTCTGCTGAAACTGCATCCACAGCTGCCCCTTTCCCCATGTGCTCTGTCCCAGGGAGATAAGTGTTTTATCTATAAGCCCCTGACTGAGGCTGCTGCCTTTCTTTCAGAGATGCCCTGCCCAGAGAGGAGGAATCTAAAGAGGCAGTCTGGCTACTGTGGCTTTGCGGTGCTGTGGTGGGCTCCACCCAGTCCAAATTTCCTGTTGACTTTGTTTTTACTGTGAGGGCAAAACCACCTACTCAAAACCCAGTAATGGCAGACACCCCCTCTCACACCAAGTTCGAGCCTCCCAGGTCAACTTCAGACTGCTGTGCTGGCAGTGAGAATTTCAAGCCAGTGGATCTTAGCTTGCTGGGCTCCACCGGGGTGGGATCTTCTGAGCAAGACCACTTGGCTCCATCGCTTCAGCCCCCTCTCTAGGGGAGTGAACAGCTGTGTCTTGCTGGCATTCCAGGCACCACTGGGGTATGAAAAAAAAAAAAACCCTGAAGCTAGTTTGGTGTCTGCCCTACTGCCACCCAGTTTTGTACTTGAAACCCAGGGCCCTTGTGGTGTAGACACCCGAGGGAATCTCCTGGTCTGTGGGTTGTGAAGACCATGGTAAAAGTGTAGTATCTGAGCCAGATAGCACCATCCCTCACAGCATGGTCCCTCAAGGCTTCCCTTGGCTAGTGGAGGGAGTTCCCCAACCTATTTTGCCTCCCAGGTGAGGCGACACCTACCCTGTTTCTGCAAGCCCTCCATGGGCTGCATCCACTGTCTAATGAGTCCCAGTGAGATGAACCGGGTACCTCAGTTTGAAACGCAGAGATCACCCACCTTTTGCATTGGTCTCTCTGGGAGCTGCAGACCAGAGCTCTTCCTATTCGGCCATCTTGCCCAGGAACAAGGAAGAAAATATGTTAATTGGGCAAGACAGGCACTCAAAAAATAATATAAATAAAAGGAAAATGAAATGGTTAATAATAGTCTATTCTAAATGTTCATAATTTCTCCCATAAATTTATAAAGCTTTTATTCTACTCTCCTTTTGAGGAAAAATTGTTACAGTACTTGGAGAAGCAATTATGTTTTCCAAAATATTCTCTAGAGAGTGAGTAGGTTGCTCTTGGTCACAGAAGTGTGGAGCTATGGTTAATTTTCCAGGAGTGATGATGACACATCACTGCACTAGATTATGCTGGCCTGGCAGTCTCGGTTAAAGTAATTCACTGTGTGTCATTTCCATTCAGAAGAGTGACAGTGTTTCCTTTCTCTCAGCCAAAAGCCTTCTCAGGAGGGATCTACTTCTGACCTGCCAAAGGTTTCACAGCTTCAGGCACTCCCCAGGGAATTGTTTAATGAACTCATTGTGACAACTGATATTTAATGGTGACATAGTCATCGATCCAGAGCTGTGTTACAAGTCATATGCTTGATGGGTGGAGGTAAGGCAAACACATCTCTGTTGTTCAACATAACCTTAAATTTGGGTAACCAACTTTTCATGCCTGCATATGTGACAGTTTTTCATCATTAATTCCAGGAAGGAGATATATGGGCACTTTGGAGATCAGACCAGTTAATAATTTTCTCAAGGGTGCTAGTTATCTCTTTCCCAACAAGAGGAGCGGTTAACATTTATTGAGGGCCTAGGCCTATTGCTAAGTGCTTAACATAAATGACCTCATCAATTTCTCCCTTTAAATGAAACGAATACCCAAGAACTTAAAAGTTGTCCAAGGTCACAGAGCTAACAGCTATTGGAAACCAGGAATAAAACCCAGGACTATTTGATGTCCAAACTTTCTAACACCAACTATTATTCTTTCCTTCCTTTAAATTATGTAAAATAACAAAACCCCATAAATTAAGCCACCAATAGAACAAAAACCAAAAACAAACAAACAAAACACTCCACTACATTTAAAGAAAAAGTCTGTCAGGAGTCTATTTAGAAATTTTTACTGTCTTTATACAATTTCAGAAGAGTTTTGTTAACTACAAAAATAACAGCAAACAGAGGGCACACATATTCAGAGACTAACATGCATCTCTTCAAAATGGAAATGCTGCAGTAAAAACCATAAATGTACAAATAGCTCAAAGTTAGGAGCAGAAAACTTTGCACTATAAAAACTAAAAGGAAAGGACAACCTCTGAGAATCTGTAAACAATACTATAGAAGCATTAAAGATATTTAACTATAGTGTGCAGACTAGATCCAGTATTCCAGTGGTAAAGTTGTTTTTTAAAATCTATTAATTCATGTACAACTGTGGTATCAATCATCAAAGGAAATGAGCAAATCACAAGCAAAGGATATTTTCAAGACAGTCTAACGATATTAACAATTTGACTTTCTGACAGACTAGCAGAAAAATATAGTTATTTTTTCAAACACTGAATAAAATGTTAAAAATTCAGTTAATATTGAGCTTTCAGTCTACATGACACCCAGTAGACTGATATATTAGTTAAACTAAAAAGGTAAAGAAAAACAGGAGAGACTCTGTTTTGTTTGTGAGTGTGCTTGTATAAAGACGTGCTGCAAAGCAATGAAGAGCAAAAAGATAAATGTGGAGAAAGTATGGTTATAATAAATAAGTATGAAGATACTGAGTCTTAGGAGATAATTTGTATTCTAAATTTTAGTAACTTACCAAAGGCTGAGTGCCCTAGGTCTCGGGGTTTATTTCCACCAATTCTCATTGGTGAAGTTCTGCCTGAAGTGTTACTAAACCTAGTCTTGATTAAGAATTGTTCACAGTTTTTAACCTCAAAGTGGCTTGAATAACCATGAGTAACCTCAAGTAACCACGAGTATACCAGAAGATATTAGATACTAGATGAAGGTGTATGAGGTCTGTCCAAGCAAAAATTTCACTGCACATAGCTAAATAGGTAGAAAGACTTTATTCAAGGCAATTACAACAGAGGAAAGAAACTAAAGTTTGAACACAGTTCCACTGAAACAGATATCAGAAGGACATTTAATTACTGGGATGAGAGGGAGAACACAGGCCATCTGCATTTGCTAGTTAGCTTTGCCCAAAGGAAAAGTAAACTTGTTTGTATCTTCATAAAAAGAGGTAGTTTTACAACTTAGAGCAAGTGCCCTCAGAAGGTAGGCTCCTACCCTCTCACAGAAACTGGGAGATAGATAAAAGTGACAAGTGACTATTAAAAAGATTTACATAAGTAAATTCATGTCATGGGGATTTGCTGTACAGATTATTTCATCACCCAGGTATTAAGCCCAGTATTACCCATTAGTTATTTTTCCTGATTTACATACATATCAAAGGGGCAGAGAAAGAATTTGCAATTAAAAGTTTACTAAAGTAAATGCTCTAAGAAAATGGAGGTCAGGGCCTTGAGTTGGGAAGAAGACTGTCTAAAGTTTAGCCAGGCTAAGAGAAACACTTACACTGTCTTGGTAAGTCCTAGAGCTAGGGACTCTGGCATAAAATGTAAGACCTAAGGAGATAAATTTGTATCATTGGTCTTTGACCAGCGAGACACCTTAACAAACCCAAGTACTTTCCAAGAATAAGCCCTAATATCTCTAAGAAGGTAATGATAATACATTGTGGGCAACTATGACTCAAAGTTTCCCGAGTATGTTTTGAATTTGGGGTTTGCCCAACAGCTCAGAAACGCATTTTTCAAGAAGTGGTCAGTTACCAGTGGCACTACGTGTGCTTCATTTCTACATTTAACTTTCTTTCTGTTCTTTACCCTACTTTTGCCAGCCAGTTCCCCCATTCTTCATTATTACTGCTCTAGCTTTGGCATTTGCATTTTTGCATTTGGATCCCTTGACCTAGTATATGACTAATTAAAGAGCACTTTCTTTCTTCCTTTCCTTTCCCCACCCCCACAATAAACCATATGACTTAGTGAATTGTTTCTAAGGTTTGGCGATTACACCAAGGCTACAATCAGTGCAAATGATCTCCATAGAAATATGAAATTAGAAATTGGTTTTCTGGGTTGATGGACAAGTAAAGTTGGTGAACAGAAGGATAAGCAATTTGGGCTGACACTGCCAAATGCATTATGGCTATGGCTAGTTGTCCCAGAAATTAAAACATCAATTTGGAATTGATAACATTACTGCCAACTGAGAAAAAAAAGTAAAAAGCTCTTAGCAATGCATTGATGTTACATTGATATCAAAACGCATAGATACTACCCGGAAGGTTGATATAATTGTAATAACATTAAAAAATAAGCATATTTTCAAACTGAAATAGTTTTAGTTAAGTGACTAAAGTTGATGGCAAACACACAGCCTCATTATCCCCCTTATTGTGTTTCCCCATTTTCACTCTACTTTTATTTATGTCATCTAGTGTCAGAGACCATAATCTCATTCCACATATTTGAGGTAAATACCAAAATCTTTTCTGTCACACTGCTCCCATGTATTTACTCTTTAGTGACTTGTTCCAGTCTCTTTCCTTTCCATCTACCATTATATTCAGGATTCTTTTATGTTTAAAACCTTAGCTTAAGGTTGTTACCTACCCACAAACTAATATCCTGTTTATTTTCTTCATTTCACAACAAAAATTCTTAAAATGTACACCACCCTCACCACCCCACCACAAACCTATTTCCCACCCTGCACACTCTTTAATCTGCTATGTTAGAAATGTGTTCCCATTCCTCTACCAGATTGCTTTTTGTAGAGGTCACCAGTGACTTCCTGATCTTGAAATAAAATGAGCTTTTCTTATATCTTATCTCATTGAGCTCTCTGTAGCGTTTGGCATATCAGCCACCTCCTTCCTTATGAAAACTTCTATTAAAACAAAACATTTTCTTATGTAGAGTTTTATCACTTTGCAGTATTTAATTTCATCATATTTTTAATAGCAAGCTTGCAAAAACACAGGATTAATATGTGTGCCTGTTGATCCAGTGCTCTTGTCACAATTCCATGCTGTTGAGATAGTATGGTTCAGTATACAGGACACGAGCTTTATAATTAGACCAAATTTCTCATTCTAATATCTAATTTTACCTTAAGTTCTCTGCATTTTAATTTTCTTATGTGTGGAATGTGAGTGACTTTGCCCACATTCTGAGATTACGGTTGAGATTACAATATGATATAAGTAAAGCCCCTAGCTAAATTATTTAATATATGGCACGTAGTAGGCATGGCTATTTCCATCCCCAAACATTGGCTACATATTCAATAACTTAATAAGTAGTAACTAGGTGTCTCAATCCATAGAGAGGAAAAAAAAAAATAACAGAGATGAAGTAGAAATAGAGCTTTTAGAAGTTCGCACTCTGTCGACTCCTTCCTCGTCTCTTCACTTTTGTGCCACTATACCACGCATATTCTTTCCTACTGTTTAGTTAGTTCATTCCATTTATACTTTTCTCTTTTTTTCCTCCTTCTTATATTAGTCCATAGCCCAGAGTCAGTTCTCAGATATCTGTCATTCTTTATGCAATCTCTCCAATAGGGCTTAAAATTTCCTGTGGTTCAGCTGTAATTACAGCTTCGTACCCTTTCCTAAATTTCAATTTTATTGCACAAACTGCTTGCTGTAAATCTTTGCCAATCAAAAACAATCACCTTCACCTCTAACCAAACTCATCTTAAAAACTTGCTTATGTTTATGTTTCTACCAGGCCTGATGCCCTAGAGAAATTTCAAACTCAGCATTTATCAATCTGTCATCCTACCTTCTCATAAGCTTGAGTGTCTTTTTATATTCCCTAATTTATTAGTGAAAACACCATCCACCCAACTTCTAAAGCCAAAACCAAGTTGTTACTCACTGCCCCACCTGTCCTTGACTTACATGTTACTTTCTTAATATCAATTTCATCCATCCCCAAACCTTAATTCAGGTGTTCATTATCTTACACCTGAAATACCAAATAAACAAAAAGCAAAACAAACGAAAACCCCTAAAAACCTTCTTGTCTTATACTCATTCTAAACTTCTCTTGCTCCTGGTATGCACTCAAATGTACTCATTTCATGCCAAAAAAAAAAAAAAGAATCATGTTTGTATATTTTACAGCAGTATCCAGAAAAAAAAAAAAAACAAAAAACTCATAATTATCTCTCCCTTGCATCACAGATGGAGCAAGTCATTGAACACGTGCTTAAGAACACCCTTCTTGAGCACTGCCCCTTCTCCAAAATAAACTTCAGGCAACCAGATTCCCTTGCCATTTGTTTCCAGCCTTACCCTGTGCAGGCAGTGCCATACACCCTGCGTACCTTTCATATCTCTCTGTCTTCACACATACTGTTCCTCTGCTCAGCATGTTCTTCCTCACTGGTGTGCCTAGAAAAGTCCTACGATTCCTTCAAAATCCTGTTCGCTAAATATTTCTGTAAATATTCATCATATGTGTAAATAAATAATGTATTAAAAAATAAGTATTTACTAAATTGGATATCCTTGTTCAATGGCTCCCATTTTTTGAAGCACTCACTATGGGTTCAGTACTGTGAGCACTTACTAACCAGTTAGAGTCTCAGCAAAATCTGTTCAAATAGGAGTTGTTATTATTTCCATTTTATTGATATGGAAACTTTGGCAGGGAGAAGCTAAGTCACTCATTAAATATTGGTGGAGTTGAGATTTAAAACAAGTCTACTTCATCCCAAAGTTATAATAAGCTATGCTGACCCCACACTGTTTATTGCCTTCTTAATGAGGCCTTTCCTTTTCCTCCCTCCCATCATTGCCCAGTTCTAATCATTTATGATTTTCTTTTCTGCAGGCTTCTATACCTTGTCTGCACTCTCATTTTCTGTATTTTAACAAAAATAGAACAACACACACACACACACATATATGTGTGTGTGTGTGTGTATATATATATTTGCCACCGTACAAAGTGCTTTTGTGGTATAATTTATTTAATCTTTGCCATAATTCTGTGAGAAAGAGTTTTTCATCACCCTGATTTTGCTGATGGGGAAACTGAGGCATGGAGAAGTAATTTGTTCTGCGGGACACATAATTATAATTCCGCAAGCATTTTGAGAAGAAAGCTGTATGTTTCACGATCTTTTCTTTATGATTTAGAAAGAACAAGTCTCCTGGAGAGGACTTCACAAATATTTACTAAGTTGGCTTCCTCATTCATTCCCGGCCACTAATCCTTCCATGACATTTAGACAGTCTACAAACCTGAATTTGTCTTTGGTATTTGTTGCTCATTTCCCCAGCTTCCACTCTTGTCCATGTGCTCATCTCATTAGTATTGGTTACTTTAATCCAGCTAAACAACAGTATTGGTTCCTGATACCCATATTTTACATACCCACTCCTCAATCAAAAAATTGTCAGGGCATTCTATTTCCTAAAGAACATAATTGAAGCTCGAGAGTTTTGCTATCCCTAGTAAACTCCAAAATTCTCTCTATAACCTTTTTTATATTATAGAAAATAATCCATGTATTAAACACCTACTCAGTACTCAGTACTCTTAAGCACATCACATACATTATCTAATTTAACACTTTAAAGTCACTTTATTTTATAATAAGGAAGCACAAACTCAAAGGAGCTTTTTATATCAGCCGAAGTGGTTCTCGATCCCCCAAATTTCCATATGTGTTTCTGGGCTGGAATGTCCTTCAATGAATCTTTCAAGGATTATTTTCTAATTTCTCCCTTCTTGTGGCTTATTCTTCAATTTTCCACAACCAAAAGATTAATGCCTGTTAAAGTTATTTTAACATTTGTTATTTGTTCATCACCTATCATTTTACCATAGGAGATGTCCTTTATTGTTATTTTGCCTGTTTTATTTATGTTTTGCTTCTGGAACTCAAGTTTAAGCCTCCTTAATGCAGGAATCTTGTATAAACATCATTTCATCCATATAACTTGTACAATGTCTTACAAATATAATATTTATAAGACAAGACATCAGATATAGAGGGTCGTTCAAAGTTTTTATTCTCTGGTAATTACAATGTACATTGGGAATATGATATAATTTAAATATTCACATCAGGAAAGAAATTGTAAATAGATGTAATTAATTCACAAGTCTCTCATGAGAGGAAAAGTAAATAAGAATGTTTGACAGAGAACAAAGTTCAGTGGAGATGGGATGCCAATTTAAATAACTTATTTTTTTCTTTTTCTGATCTCACCCTATTGTAATCCCACAGATACTGTTGATAAGTTTTTTATTCTCTGAAATTTTTAGACGATTTTTCACATGTCAATTAGTACATAAGTTTTCAGTGAATACAGGTCTGGTAAATAAACATGTTCATTTTATTACATTTCAAATTTTCAATGAAAAAAGTGTTTTCTTTCTGTATCCTTTCTTAGTCATCATTTCAAGGGCAAGAGAGAGGAGTGGATTTTCTAATCCAACCTCAGCAATTTCCATCATCTGAGAAACAAAAAATAATAATCTTAACAAAATATAAGTGAATTAGAAGATATGCCATTGAAACTATCAAAACTTTATGTAGCCAAGTGATGTCAAGCCATATGTGCCTCATCTTATAACAGAAGATGAGGGCAGGATAAGAATAACCTTTCTTTTTTCTTAATTTTAAAATCAAGAAGAATAGGTCAATTATCACAAGAAACAAAAGGATTTCTAGCATGGATAGATTGGAAAAAGCCTCCTCTGGAAAACTAAAATCTCTTTAAGATTTCAATCAAAAAGAAAAACTGAATTGTAAGTAACCATGAATTTGCATTTATGTTTTTGATTCAAGAAAAAAACGTGGTCCATAAGAAATACTTCAATACTCCAAGTGATATAAAAGCAATCCACCTTTTTTCAAGTAGCATTGTCTTCTCATATAATTGTAAAAATGTATGCTGAATTAACCTAACTATAAGGTGGACTTTTAATTTTTTAAATTGAAATTAATAAATTTTAATCACTGACCAGAATACTTGCATTTGAAATATGACCATCTGAAACTATGAAGCACTATCTAATGAATAAATTATATTATTAAAGAACAATAGTTTGTATTTTCAACAAATAATATGAATCTTAGAATTTTAACCTGGGAAGAAGGCATAAAGAAAGTAGGTAGTCAGGCGGAGTGCGGTGGCTCATGCCTGTAAACCCAGTACTTTGGGAGGCCGAGGCAGGAAGACTGCTTGAACCCAGAAGTTTACGACCAGCCTCAGCAATATAGTCATACCGCATCTCTACAAAACCACACACAAAAAAACGTTTTAGAAAAAATTAGCCAAGCATAGCAGTATGCACCTGCAATCCCAGTGTGTTGGGAGGCTAAAGTGGGAGGATTGCTTGAGCCTGGGAAGCACAGGCTGCAGTGAGCTGAGATCATTCTACTGCACTCCAGCCTGAGATCACTCTACTGCACTCCAGCCTGGGTGATAAAGTGAGATTCTGTCAAGAAAAGGAAGAGGAGTGGAAGGGAGGAGAAGGGAGACAAGGGGAGGAGAAGGGAGGGGAAAGGAGGGAAAAGGAGGGGAGGGGATGGAAGGGAAGGGAAGGGAAGGGAAGGAAAGGGAAAAATGAAAGAAATAAAGGAAAGAAAGTAGAAAGAAAGAGAGAGAAAGAGGAAAGAAACAGAAAAAAGAAAGGAAAGTGAAAGAAAGAAAGAAGAAAGAAAGAAAGAAAGAGAAAAGAAGAAGGAAGGAAGGAAGGAAGTCACATAAACTCTATGATATCAAACTTTGGTCAGCTAGTACTTTGTGCACTTTTCACAAATATCTGAGATATCCTATTCAAACTTTTGTTATTTCAACTATATTTTATCTGGTTTTTATAATACCAATATACAAAAACAGGTAATTCTTTGAGAGTTCTTTACTTGTTATCTTGGGGAATTTGAGTTGCTTTTTAATCTAAAGTAAATAAAATATGTGATATTGATTGGATTGTAGGTAAGAGGGAAACACATTTATTTAATGATATATAGCATATGGAAAGGTGTTCTTCATTTGAAAATTTATTGAAGCTTGTCAGTAGCTTGCTTCCATTGTTTATAGCCTGCCTAACCTATTGGGAAAGGGGCTTAACGGCCAGTCTGAGCAGATAGAGAATACACAAAAGTTCAGCATGAGTGGAGCTTAGAGTTATAATACAGTTCCAGAACACCACAATGTGCTTATGACATTGGGAGTAAAAATTTATTTTCCATAGTAGACTAGAAAAAAAAAAATCTTCATCAATTTCTAGAACATTTTGAAATGCCATCAACATGTTCACTTGCGCTTTTTTGACCTTCTTTTTTTAGATACTGCTCCCTTAAGGGCTGACTCTTGGGCCTCCAAGCAAATTGTTCAATCTCCATACTTAACATTAAATGTTCAATACATATTTCAGATAGCAAGTCAATCAACTAAATGCTTTTTCAGGATGTTCATTTAAACCAATTAATATGTTTCTGTCACAATTTTTTAGGTCAGATATGATTTTCTTAACCCAAGTAATATTTTCTTAGCCTACATGAATGAAAAGAATAAATAGCAATATATTAAATAAAAACAGGATTGTTAATATTAAATAAGTTTGAATTTGCCTTTTAATTTTGACTTAGAAAAGAAATGTAGAAAACGTTTCGTGAGAGTTCAGAATAATGTATGAGAAAATTGAAAAAAAAGGTTGTGTTTCTTTAAACCTTCCACCATCTTTTCTGCAATTTAGAATATTGCTCATCTACAGTCCACTGTTGTCAAAGCATAGAATCTTTCTGAACCCATAATAACTTATCAAAACTTACAACTTAAAGTGTCACCTTTAAAATTACTATTTTAATGGCACATAAGATGAATGAATTCAAAGAACAGCATAAAAAGATAATATTTCTTTTAGTGGAACCTCATTTTTCGATCCTTGTTTTGCTATAAATTGTCTTTAAATCAAGAAAAATTTGCCTGTACCATAACACACTGCACATCTTTTTGTCCTCAAAATGTCCCATAGAAATTTCAAGTAAAACTTTCATTAAACATTTAGCTCCATATAAGTAAACTATGAGTAACAGATACATTTCGAATTAGTGATCCTCTGGGAAATTATAAAAATAAATTTTGGATGAAATTTATTTTCTTTCTCCTTGATAATTTACTAACACTGGTTTTTCAAAGGTTTGTCACACACTTCATTATATTCAGCTTGATGGCAATTCTTCCTTATAACAAAATAATTCTGTTGAATTGCCTTTATAGTTAATGACAGATACAATGGAATCTACATTCATATCTACTGTAGAAAAGTATGAATACAGTGACAAATATATTAACTTTAGAAACACAGGTTCTTCAACCTGAAAATACGTTGAGGGTTTAGCAGCACTTCCATGGACATAACAGCATGAGGGAGACTCTACACTGGAAGGATTTTAAACATTAATGATTTAATTTAAACAATGCCCAATCAACAAACTCTTTTATTAACTGTGAACACATCTGGATAATTTAGGTGCCACTTATAACTGGCTCAAAACTGAATGTGACTTATCTAAATCAGTTCCCTTTTGAGAAAAATGTTCTGGTAATTTTAGAGCATAGCCATCATCTAATAACTAGGCAGCAATTATTAGCAAGTTAAAATATAGTAATGCTGAACCAGGAGCACAGCTGTGCCTGTGCCTTGCATTGGGCACAGGGGTTAACAGAGACGTGGATGCAGAACAAGAGTTGGGAAGAAAGGAAATCAAACTTCATCTACGTGTTTTATTTCAAGATTTAATGGCATATATTTGTTTACCTTTATGCTGAGGTATTTGCCATGTTGTCTTTAAGAATTATGTTAAAGAATAATTAATTTTAATGATTTTATTACAATACAAAATATACATTCTTTACTAAATTTGGAGCAGCAAAGTAAATTATAAAGAAAAGTGGACATTAAAGAAATACCATTCTATACACCTCCTTATGCATATAAAGAGATAAAATAATTAAATATATAAGCCATAAAAATGTGTAAGTAGTATCATGTAATATAGGATATTGATTTTGTCTCAGTTTCATAGAATAAATATGTAAGAAAACTGCTAAACTTAAGAAAATAGTTTAGATAGCATTAATAATTCTTTCTTGATCAAAGAGTTTTCTCCTAAAAGATATTTGTTAAGCTTGTATAAAACACGAATATATGGAATCTTTGTTTTAACACTATTCATCAGTTTTAGACATTACTGGTTGGCCCTCTACTGAGAAAAAAAAATATGAAGAAATGCATCCACCACTCAAATATCTTCTATTTTTGTTTTTACTGTACTTGGTCTCCAACTGCTCTTCTTACATTTTTTTTCTTAAATTTACTCCAATTACACTTTTACTCTCATCAGTGCACTGAAACTACTTTATCAATAACCTTCGCGTTGCTAAATTCCTTAGTCAATTGTTTTTATTTTACATGAACCATCAGCAGCGTTTAATACAATTGATCCTTCCCTCCTCCTGGAAACACTTTCTTCACTTGGCTTCCAGGACACTAGATTTCAGCTACTTTTGTTTGTACCTTCGCTTTGAAATTTTAGTATTGTAGAGCTCCAAGACTTAAGTCTTTGGACCTCTCCTATAATTACATTCACGTCCATTTACATGGATTTAAAACCAAGTATGTGTTGAGAACGCCCTGACAACTTGTGCCCTATGGTCTTGCCTGAAATTCCAACTCACGTATCAAATTATATGTTGATATATAATACACACTTCCAATCTAATGTGCCCAAAATAAAACGTTTGATTGACTTCTAATCAGCCAAAAAACAAAACAATAAAACCACCTGCTCCATTTGCCGCCTTTTACATTTCAGATGATGATAACAACATCCATTCAGAAACTCAGGCAAGAAACAAACAAACAACAAAACAAAACCTGGGATTTGTTTAACCCCTTAACCCTTTTCTCTCATGATCAATATCCATTCCATGAGAAAAGTCACGCTAGCTCCACATTCGCAATATCGCTAGAATTTGACTTCTTCCATCATCTCCACTCTTACCACCTTGATCTAAATTACTGTCATTCCTTGCCTGGATTACTACAGACACTTCCAGTTATTTTGTCAAAAAGATGTCATGAATATTGTCTGATTCTTTCATAATTTGAATTGTCTGATATCTTTATAATTGAACAAGAAAGCAGCTCTATTTCCCTCAAAACTGAAATTGCTAGTTGTCTTCTGGTATTGGCTATGTTGTTACCTACGAATGTTCTAATTAATTGACTTGCTTTACTAAACCTGAATGCCTGAAGTGTTCTTTATCATTATGGTTCAATAACTTAAGAATTTGTCTTAATATCGATGATTTTATACCAAGATTTCATAGCATAATACAAGTTCCTTTGATTTTCAAGTTCAGTTCTCCTTTTACTTCAGGGAACTTTTAAATTACATTTCTGTTCATAGTTTTTCTTAATTTGGGGGGATTTTCTACCTTGGGGACTCTGATAATCATTATTTGGCTCCTCTATTTTCTTTCTAACTTCTTTAATCACTTCGCCCCTTTCTTTTTCATTTATTCTCAGTATTCATGGTTTTCTTGCAAATTGGGGATTCAGTTTTGAGCAATATGTAATCTATTCTATCATACGTCAAATGTGTTTGTCAGATCTATAATTAAAATATTCTATAATATTATTACATCATTGAGTTATCACATTAAGATGAATTTTGTAACTTTTTTTTTTTGTTTTTTAAGAAAGGGACTGGCTCTGTCACCCAGTCTAAAGTGCAGTGATGATCACGGCTCACTGCAGCCTTGACCTTCTGGGCTCAAGTGATCCTCTTGCCTCAGCCTCCCAAGTAGCTGGGACTACAGGCACACACCACCACACCCAGCTAATTTTTGTATTTTTTGTAGAGATGGGGTTTTGCCATATTGAGCAGGCTGGTCTTGAACTCCTGGGCTCAAGTCATCTGCCTGCGTTGGCCTCCCAAAGTGTTAGGATTACAGGCGTGAGCCACTGTACCCAACCAAGCTTTGTAAGTTCCAAGCAGAAATAACCTACACATATTTGTTTTACTTTTCTTTAGGTAATGCTCACTTGCACTCTGGGATCTCTGTCTTTTTCTTTTCTTTATTTTTCTATGGAAAGTTTGTTTAGTTGTTAGGTTACATATTTTCTTCTTCAATGCTTAATATTGGCAGCTTTATCCAGGATTTCTATTTCCCCCTACAAAATATGGTGAATTTTTCTTGTCATCACTCAGGCTTACATGATATCTAGTTGGCACTTTCTCTGAGCTACAGTTTGAGAACTGGGGTTTTGCTATTACATGTACTTTTTAGATTTTTTAGGTTGAGCAGTTTACAGAAAAAAAGCTCTATTTGTTTGAGTGCAGTCATTTTCAGATAGCCAGGTCTCTGCTCTCTCTGCTGAGACTGTGTTAAGTGTCTTTTAGTAGAATTGATTTCACTGAGTTCAGGTGTATATTATTCCTATGGAAGGTTCCATTTACGGTTTTGACTATTCTCCTGGAACACAGTGACCCCTGGTGGTTTCTCCTGCCTTGGCTGAGAACCCGAGACCTGCTGTTGGCATAGAGAACTGTCTCTTTTTAAGGGGCTTTTCAGAAATTTTCTCCAGGCTGCTTAATCGCCCTCTTAATCTGCATCTCTCTAAATTGAGAAATATTAATAAGAATTCTCAGAATGTTTTCAATTCATCCTCTTTCCACTTTATGGCATTGGAGAGGTACAGAAGGAAATGAGGATTAAACTGCAACATACAAGAACCAGTTACTTTTCCAAATGTATCTTATGCGTTTAAATATCTTTCCATGTTTGGATGCTGCCAGAGAGTTCACTGCTTGGCTGCATCAGAGAAGAGTGGTTGTCTACACTCATTATATCTTCTTACTTTCGTCCATAGAATATTTGTTCTATTGCTGTGTACATGACTGCTCAGAATAAAAATTCTACTTGCCAGTACCTGTTGTAAGCAGGTATGTGCATGTCACTAAGTTTGGCCATTAAAACACAGGCGGAAATATTTTCCGACATTTTCAACTAAATATCCTTAAAAGTTAGCAGGCATGTTCCATTTGTTCTTTTCTCCTCTTCATTCTGCTGCTGGCTTAACGTAAAAAGTTAATGGATAGAACTCCAACCACCATCTTGGAACACGAGAACAAAAGTTTCACTACAGGAATAAAGGAGTCAAAAGCCGGAATAAGCCTAGGTTACTGACAGCTACATGATGCTACCAGGATTATTTTATTTGGAAGAAAAAAAAGCAGCACATTCTTAAGCTTACTACTCTTTGGGGATTTTTATCACATGGAGTTAAACTTGACCCAAATGGATACTTTAGTTTTAATAATTTCTGCTCGTTGTATTAAGTATTGGATGAGGGAAGATTCTTTGATTCAAACTTTTCCCTGCATTATATCTAGTGCCTATTTTTAGCTAATATTTTTGTGGTGACTGGTCATTTAAAAAGTCTTTTCATCTTTTCATATATAAAGATGTAGTAAATTAGATATATGTAAATACAATTTTGGTACCTTTTCAAGAGATTTGTCATAAAGTTCGTCATAATATTCCTTTATTATGTTCCAATCTCTTCTTTATCTGTACATCTATCCCTTTTTTCATCTTTAATATTTTAGTTGCACCTAGCCTCTTTTTCTCTTGAGCAATATCACAAAATTTGTCTATTTTTGTTTTTCAAAGAAACAGCTTTTGGTTTTTTACAAGGTATTTTAGCTCTCTTTTATTTTATTAATTTTAGTTCTTGTCTATTCTCTTTCTTCTACTTCCTCTGCATTTATTTAACTTTTCACCTTTAATTTCTTAATTTAGATGCTTAGCACATTATTTTTAGCTCTTTCCCTTCTAATTTTACTACTTATGTTCAGAATTTTTCTCTAAGGTATTAACTTTGCTGTCTCCCACATATTTTGATATGTTCTATATTCTTTATTATTTAGTTATAATTGCTTTAAATTTTATTATAATTTCTTCTTTTACCTATGAGCAGTTTAAAAATGTGTTTTAAGACCCAATTTCCAAATAATCACTGTGCTCAGAAAACGTCATAGTCTAGTGTTATATAATAATGCTTTCTAAAAATACATTGATACTTGATTGTGGCCAAGTAAATGGTCATTTTTTAAAAAAAGATCTGTGTGTGTGTTTGAGAGGATTGTTTCTTCTATAATTATCAGAGAGCAAGTTCTATAAAGGTAAGGGTTTCCATGTGACTAGTTGCTCTACATTAATCCCCAGTTTATGCTTACTGTCCCAATGTAATAAATTGTGGCACCCACACGTCTTGCTCACAAAAGTATGCCATAAATTATTTTGCCTTAAGCTTTATATTATTAGTAAGTCAAATATTAACTCAAGCTTTTTAATTGCAAAACTCAGGTGTTCTCTATCTTAACTCATTTTATGGTCATTTGATCTCTGGATTAATGAGAAAAATCTGCTGAAATATTCCACTGTGATGGTACATTCATAAATTCCTTTCTGCAGTTTCATTAATTTAATTTATGCTAAAAGTATTTTATTAGTTATGTGTATATTTACAATTGCTATTGTTTCTAAGTGAATTGAATCTGGTCATTTTTTTTCCAGTGATTATTTATTTGTTTATTTTTTACCAATTCTTTGTCTTTATTAGCTATTTTAACTTAACCAAACAAACAAACAAAGAAACAAAAAACTAGTCACATAGCTTTCTTTAGGTTTGTATTTTCCTGGCCAACATTTTTGTTTTCCCTTTTACTTTTTAAACTTTTTGCTTTATGGCTTACACGAGAAAGTCAAGGCAAATCTGAAGGGGCACTTAACTGTCAAAGTCACCAAACTAGCAAGAGACAGAGCCAGAACTCAAAATCAGGTCACCTATTCAAAATCTCCTATTGTGAAGGATAAGCACAGACATCGACTCAATGCCTACCACATCTGTGCCAAGTACTGTGCCAAGAGCTTTATATGCCTTATCTCCGCTACTTCTATTAAACTGCAGTGTCTCTTCAGGTCATATATGACATAGTATGCCAGAAATGTTCTCATATATATTAAATAATAAAAAGAATAACAAGGGAATCATTTGAAGGTATTTTCTTTTTTGTACTAGATAAATGGTACACTATGAAAGCAGAACAGCTTTGAAATTGAAGGAAAAATTAATGGTTTTAAATCTAGGTTAGATATGCACATGATTTCTTCCCTTTCCAGCTGTTGTTAATGAACACTTCAGGTCAGCCTGTCTGTACTTTGGCTCCTCTTAGATAGAAGTAACATGTGTGTGTTGCTATTTTTGAAACCTCAGAGGGTGGTAGGCACAGTCCCCTGATGTGAAATTCATCAGAAATGAACTCCTTTATTTAACCTGCAATCTCAACCATTTATGAAACTGATGGTTTGATATCAGAGCCTCAAGTGATACTTCTCAGGAAGCTGTTCCAAAGGCCAGATCCCATGGAAGTAGAAGGGCTCTTTACTTTTTTCTTTCTTTCTTTCTTTTTTGAAATCTCTGTGTAGATTAAACCTGATTGTAATTGCAAGATGCCCAAGTCTCTTAGATTGACTCTTTTCAGCAGTTACGCAGAATACCACAGCTCAGGGTCCCCTTGAATAACCTTGACACTTATTTACCTTGACTTTCTGTTTGCAGCCTCTCAAGCCTAGTTTTGATGGGGCCTACCGTGAAACAAGAAAGGGGAAGAGTTCTGTGCTGCAGAACAGAATTGCATCCTTGCTTAGCTTGTTTCTCTCTGGAAAACAGTCATCACATTTACTTTTTAATGGCACAGCAAGTGTTACCTCACATAGCTACTGGGTGACAAGCTCCTAGTACAGGCCCATCGTACCCCAGACCCTGAGACTTCTCCTGCCCAAGGCAAGGAGGCCACAGGAGTTTTTCGCTAGCTTATCACTGAGGTTGTTTTGTGAGGATTCGACTTTGACCTTGCTAACTCATTCATTTATTCAATAGACTTTATTTATTGAGCACCTTCTATGGGCTAAGCACTGATCACAATCTACTAAGAAGACAAGGAATCGTAATGATTAAAAAAAAATGAGAAGCATAATATCACAGGCAACACTGGGAAATTTAAAACACACAGTGAATCCTCTAAGTAACTTTCTCCATAATATATCAGTTCCCCTGTTGCTGAGTTTCCTTCCTATTATTGCTCACGCTCATATCTGGTACCCCCATTGCAGAAATTGCACTACTAATTTTTGCATGTTCCTATTTGCCTTGCTGGACCTGAACTGACATTCTCCTTCACCCTGAATCTAAGATGTTCTTGACAGTAATCTCTATTAGGGGAACAACCATGTCTGTCTTTTTTTTAATACAATATCCTCAGCAGTTAGCAAAGTACCTAGGACATAGGTATATGTTTAATAAATATCTACCAAGTATATAAATTAAAGCACAATCTTACAACTGGTATGAACCATTGCTGGGTATCCAAAACCCATCTATTTCTCAGCCCACACCTCCATGTCTGCATGTCACAAATGTCCATTCTGGCTCACATACTCATGTAGCCACAGCTGCGACACCATTCCCTGACACGCTTTCTCCTTTCCACTCTCTGAATCAATGGTTACTCTGGGATTCCCATATCTCTGCTTCCTTGGTTTGCTCCATCCTGCTGTTATCCCATTTCTGACTCTCACAGCTTTACCTGACTCTGACATCTTCCTTAAAGATTCAAAGCTGTAAGAACACAAAGCCTGCTATGCAAGACAGCCAGATCTTCTGGGAAGAAAATAGCATACTTGTGGGTATTTGACAGTGATGCCTTTGTAAATAATAAGTTGTTTGACATTCAAGACTATTTAAGGAGGTGTGTGTGTGTGGAAGAAGAGTCAGCTGCCAGGGACGTTGAATTAGTACAAAGGTCAAGGTTGTGCTGTGCATATTTTTGTAAGATACCATATCTAATTGTAAGGCAGTTAAATTGTGTTTATTTCAGACTGTCGGGGTTTTTGGTTTAATGAGACAGTGCATTGCATCTTCACAGATCGCTGACCATTGTTTGAAGCGTTGTGATGATAGTTGCATTTAAAGTTATTGAGCTTGGGTTTAAATAAATTACACAGAGGTCAAAGAACACATATTTGGTGTTCCATAAAGAGGCAGAACCAGTGAATCACAGCTTCTGACAGAAAATAAAATCTTTGTTTTAAAAATCACACCCCACATCTCTCTACTAGGAGGTTTTTAGAGAATCCATATTCTGGAGTGTGTAAATGACTCCCTGAAATTTCTCTATAGGTTATATAACAAATTTGCAGATGTCTTATGCAACTAGATTAAAACTAAGTAACATGCACTAAAACTCAGCTGGTTGTGTAGTTTGAACTTATGGCTAAACAATAAGAGTTTTGAATTTATTTTAAAATTGATGGGGAGGGAAGCCTTTTTTTGAAACAAACACACATGTTGTTGGTTTCTGTGGATTTTATAAAAAATCTGTAGTTTTGTGAAAATCATTAGTGTCATTTTTGTAAATCTTGTTTTGGTACCTTCCCAATTTCGATAGTAAGCACTTTTAAAATAAATACAGATTTTATATTTAGATAATATATTAGATAATAAATTTAAATAAACAGTACTTTAATGAAAGAAAAATAGGTAAGCAGGTAAGTGAACTCAAGCTATTTGCCAGACTTTAAGGGCTTCCATATATTATCATATCTATTCTGTGCCACAAGTTTACTGTACATGGGCTACCATCCCTATTTCAAATATGATGGAACTGAAGTACAAAGAGATTAAGCAACATGCCTCAAATTATACAGCTAATAAAAGAGAGTTCCATGATTTAAATTACAAAATGTATACTACTACTTTATCCCATTGTCTAAATTTTCAAGTTTTACTTAACATTACATTTAGGAAATACTTAAATATATTCACTTAAACAAGATATAGTACAATTATTTACAGTAATACAAATACTGTAGTAATCAATGGCACATATAGTCTGTTATTTTACAGGATATTTATAAAGAATGTATAGGCTGGGCATGGTGGCCCACACCTGTAATCCCAGTATTTGGGGAGGCCAAAGTGAAAGAATCATTTGAACCCAGGAGTGTGAGACCAGCCTGGGCAACATGGCAAGACCCTGTCTGTACAAAAATTTAAAAATTAGTCAGGCGTAGTGCTGTGTGCCTGTGGTCTCAGCTGCTCAGGAGGCTGAGAGGAGAGGGTCGCTTGAGCCCAGAAGGTAAAGGTTACAGTGAGCTGTGTTAATACCACTGTACTCCAGCCTGGGTGATAGGATGAGACCTTGTCTCATAAATATATATATATATCAGGCTTAACAAAATGTTACGTACAAATTTGTGGCAGATTCTGTAAATTATTTCATTCAAAATCTGTTTCAATTCCTTTTCTCCATTTCCTCTATAATACAATGATCGACTGGATTAAGAAAATGTGGCACATATGCACCTTGGAATACTATGCACTCATAAAAAAAGGATGAGTTAATGTCCGTTGTAGCAACATGGATGAAGCTGGAAACCATCATTCTGAGAAAACTATCTCAAGGACAGAAAACCAAACACCACATGTTCTCACTCATAGGTGGGAATTGAACAATGAGAACACTTGGACACAGGGTGGGAAACATTACACACTGTGGCCTGTCGTGAAGTGGGGGGCTGGGGGAGGGATAGTATTAGGAGAAATACCTAATGGAAATGACGAGTTAATGGGTGCAGCAAACCAACATGGCACATGTATACATATGTAACAAACCTGCATGTTGTGCACATGTACCCTAGAATTTAAAGTGTGTATATATATATATAAAATACTTAACTTCATGGTGTCCTTTTCTGGTAGAAATAGTTATGTGATTCAGTTCTTGCCAAAGAAACATAAGCACAAGTGTGAGGGTCCTACAGTTTCTGCCCCCTTTACCTTCTTGCCTGGGAGAGAGGCAAGAGACAGAGTTGCAGCCATCACCACCAAGAACAGGAGCCCTGTGAGTGAGAAGGGGCTTACTTCCAAAATGGCACTGGTGAACTCCACTCACCATAAAGGGCTCCCCTACACCTCTAGATCCATAGTATAAATAAACTTCTATATCTTCAGAGGGATAGAACTGAAATAGTAAGACAAGTGTCATCTATTGTTTTATGTATTCTATATAGCATCTTAAGGGCATGGGTTAAAATATTTCTTTGTATGTAATGGGCAGAAACGTAAAAATTTCAAAATATAGTATGACCAAGTCTTTCAGTATGCATCTCATTTCAAGTGCCTGGACAGTTTTAAGTCTCTGAAGAATATTAGATTGCTAGGAAGACAGTTAAAAAAATCAGATATATTTCTACCTGGGGAATTAGAAATAAAAATATTTTTTGTATTTTTTCTAAGTGCTTTTTATAATAAAAAAGTAGTTACAATGACAGTAGATTACCTTTGATTATTAATTACAGCTTATATTTTAAAAATATGCATTACTACTAAAAAGTCTAGAAGATAACGCAGCTCTAACCACATTAATCAATAAGAGATTATTGGTTAAGGATTAATCTAATAATTTGGATAGCCAGATTTTAACTGAAAGATATAAGTAAAATATTAGGTCTACTGCTATCTACTTTGAATGTACTTTTAAAAATCTGTATGATTCAAGAACATTCTCTATTGCTGTTATTGATTATTAATAAGAGCCATATCACTAACTCCATATCTTATTATTCTTTTTCATTTCATAGTAAAAACAAACAAACAAAATAGCTAGAGTAGCAGCCTCTGTTCTTCTTGGCTTGCCTTTCCTGGAAAGGAACCTCCAACTATATAAGTGAATGAAGTGAGAGCAATAGGGCACCAGTGTTCTTGGCTCTCTGAGCCTGGAGTAGCACTTCAACCCTACATGTGGGAGCTAGATAGAGAAAGAAAGTCCTAAACCTCTCAGCCATTCATGAATGGAATAGAGTCTCTGAAACACAGAGATGAAAGCTTCAGAAATACTAATGGCCTGTCTGTCCTCAAGAGATACTGAATCATTCTACTGGGAACCAGAGTGAAGGGTAGCCTGTAGCCAGGGGGAGAGGGAGCCCTGTGTTCTTGTCTGCAACCTGAAGTGGAGTTCCTACTATGTAGAACTGAGATATGAAGGGGAGGAAATAGCTGTTGTGGCTCAAATGCCACAGATTTCTTGCTGTTCTTAATGAGATATAGTAGAGACTTTAAATGGTTGTTTATTTATGTATAATTTTCAGCAGTTATGGTTGTCTCACTGGGGAGAAGGTCCATGGAGTTCCTCACTTCATCATTCTGGACGTCCTATTCTTAGTCTTAAGTCGTGGGCCTGGTCCCTAGTTTTCTCTGCTTTCCAGATGTAAGAGATGAAAGCCTCTATATAACTGCTAAGGAAGCCATCTGGCTTTCATATTTGACTTATAATTGCCTTTTAATTGTTCTAAGCCTTTATATTTTTTGGGACTTCCATCAAACTCAGCAATAGACATCCAATTCCATATTCCTTTTTTCCCTATACTTTTTAAAACCCTGATAATATCACCAACAAATGCAACCTCTTCCATTGGAATATTATTCCAATTAATACCAGCGAAAGTTTTAATAATTGAACTGCCACTTCTTGTTAGGATCTATCTGTGCTTTACCAATTACCAGTGATGACGTTCACTTTGCTAGTTGAGTGATTAGAGATCTAACACAATGATCAAGATTCTATTATGAAAATCCTTGGGGATTATACCTGTGGAAAGGATATGATGGAGAAGAAAGAGGCAGAGGGAGAAACTCTGCTGAAATGGTCTCAGTCAACCCCAAGATGAGTTATGAAGCTGAAATGTCCATTAGAATTGCCTTTCAATGGGCTAAAATATCCAACCTTTATACTACTGCTTTGTTCATCAAGGCATGTGGGCCATGCCTGAAAGGGCATGACAATGGGTGAAGAGACTCCCTGCAGCTAAGGCAAACTCATAAAGGGGTTGGCATTTGGAGGTTTTCAACCAATAGGCCTTCCAGCAGCTGAGAAAACAAATCCTTCATTGAAGGTAAATCAGAGTGATACATCACCATGTCCAGTTCTAACCTAGTTCCAAAGATTTGGGAGCTTTAAGACTCTGTAGAATTTGGACTTAATATAAGCGCTGAACTAATTCATGAACTTACCTTTGAAGATTCTATCCCTCTATATTAGTCTCAGTATATTAAAGGGTTTGGGAGTAATATGCAAATAATTCTTGTGTACATCTTAGAAGTGGCAAGACTTCTCAAAAAAGTGTACTCTGTACACTGGCCAGGGAGCACTCTATTTCCCTTTGCCAACTCCAACCTGAGCTTTCATTCCAAATTCACTGTTGACACAGGTCTATGTTTTACTATAGGATTCAAAGTTTCAAGAAACCTCATGTACCTCAACCCCATATTCAAGATCTATCTTTTCCATCAATTGAATCCATTGCCACAATTATAACAAATTATTAGAGGGAAAAACAGAATCAAACACAGGTCTTCAAATATGTCCTGGATATTGAGCCCAAATATTAAGCACTTTAATAGAAATAGAGTTAGTTTCATAGGTTAGGTTTGAGGAAAAATAAAGAAATAGATATACTCTCTCTAAATTTATTATTGTTTCTGAATGATTTACATTTAATATGTAAGTTAGATAAAATTTTCTTTTTATTAATAATTTCACAATAATTTCAGAGAAGATGTCTCATTTTTTCTCAATATATTCTTTTAATCTACCTACATATTCACTAAATGAAAGTTGTGTCTTAGCCTGGCAAATACAGTCATCGTCTTTCGGATTCCTTGAGCACAATTTTGTACAAGCTGTAATGTTGGCATCATCTGGTTAACCTCTAGTTAACCTGCACTGGGGAATCTAAGGTTCCAAAGAGTTCACTTAGCAACTTGAAGGCAAAACAAAGACTGGAAACCAGGCATTTGGATTGCAGTTTCTGTAGACTTTTTGTTCACTTGCCTCATAAAGTCTAAAATTCTCACTTTCATCTTTAATCATAATTGTAGTTCCTTTTCAGACTTGTGTATAGTATCCCAGACTCCTATGTGAAGCAGTTTTATTATTTGTTTCTTGGAAAAATATATAAAAACTAAAATAACTATCTATCGAAAAATAAAATCCTCATTATTTCCCTTGAAGCTATTATTCTATTACAAAATAGTAGCTAAGTATTTACTCTAAATGAGGTTCTGTTCAAGAGATGGGAACAAAATATCCCTCACGGTCTAATTGCTGAAGCGAGTGCGTGAATGCATAATTATGGTATAGCATGTGAGATCCTTTGCAGGAGAAAATTTCAAAATGTTGCAGAGATCCGTAGGCTGAAGAACAAAAATTAGGAAAAAGCTTCCCACAAGAAACAACATTTAAGCTACAACTTATATGATGGAGAGAGGTTTACTTAGAGGGGTGGGAAGAGGGTTGTGCATGAAACTTAGCACAAATGTGAAACTGTGCTTGCTTTAAGAAGGAAGGTAGGAGATCACAAAGACAAGTCTTATGATTACTTACTAATTATCTAAGATGGACATCTTATTATACTTTATCAAAAAGGATATTGAAGGCTAAAAGATATAACACATTACCAATAGCTTCACAGTTTAGTATAAGCTAGAGATGGTACTAGAAGGGAATGGAGAAGATAGGAATGGTGCAACTGTGTAAAATGTGACCTGAAAGGAACCTAAAGACTCACTTGCCAAGGACTGTCTACCTCACTGAGCTGCCACAGGCTCCTGGATGCAACTTCAAAACAAAGCCCTAACAGGATAATGCATTTTCATCAATGAAGAAGGATGACTTTATTAGAGCAACAGAAACAAAGACTGTCTGAGCCCAGAGCAAAGGAACGGAGAGGATGTCTGAGGCTGAGTAGGGTGAGTCTCAGGGGATACCTGCAGAAGGACAGGAAAGTCCCTTGATCATTAGGGATGGGGGCACCAAAAAGGAAAAAAGGCTATCCAAGTTATTTGGCAGGGTTTAGTCCCTGTAAGCAATCATGGAAAGAAATGGATGCAACGTGGTTAGTTTTCACTTGTTAATAAAGAAAAATTTAAAGTCAGACAAGGATTTCCTATTTCCTTGGGTGATGCATTAAAGCATAAATAAAAATATCTATTTTCCAACAGATGGTGTTTTTTTAGGAAAAGAGCAAGATTAGGAGAATGCTAAAAGCAGCCATATCTTATTTTTGTGTAACATTTCTGGTTTTATGGCATAACATAAGATAGATCCCTACATTTTGAAATAAAGAAGGAAAAAATGTAATTTATACAGCTGACCCAGCAAAAATCACAAAAGAAAAAATGAGTCTTTAACTGAAAAAGGCTTGTTAAGGTTGGGAGTTGGCCAAACCATCTTCTCCTGGATGATTTACAGTCAGTAAAAGGTTATCTGCAATTCTAAAATTGCAGAGCTCTGTGTTCTAATCTGAATAAGAAGTAAACTTTGTCATAAGTTTTGGAAGAAAATCACTGTTTTAGATTAAGGCTTCTCATTTATATTCACAGTCCTGTGGTTGCTGAAGCTTAGTGGCTAGAAAACTGGAAGGGTAAGAATAATAAATGATAGCTCATTAAGCAATTTATCCATGCTAGGTGTTGTTCTAAATTCTTTAGTTATATATATTTTTTCACTGTATCCTCCTAACAAGACTATGAACTAGAATTATTATTATTCCAAACTTATAGATGAGATGCATTGGGCAGGTGTCTCCTACTCAACAACATACAGTAAGTGGCAGAACAGGACAAGAACCCAGAAGGCCGATGCAGCCTATTCTCCGACTGCCGGTTAGGTAGAGATTTCTTCTTCAGTTTGCTGCATTATGATGTCACAAGAAACACAGCAAAAGCTGTAACTGAGTTTAGAATATTTTAGCTAGGATATTTGGGTGGAACTAATCATCAGAAACCTGGGTACGTGACCTTGTTCTGACCCTGACGTGCTATATTCTCTCTGGACATGTTCTTCAAATCCTGTCATTAGGTTTCTCATCTGTGCTAAAAATCAAAGATGTAATAATCTTTACAATACTAATGGTTCAGAATTTTAGAATGATACTAGTTACACTTTAACTACTCACAAGACTCGTAGCTTTCAGAGTTCAAAGTCAAGTATGTGTCTGTCATTCATGATTTTCCCATTCTTTTCTGACATGCCTCAAGTAATCACGGAGAACCGTGTGTTATTGGCACTGAATTGCAGCTTGCCTTCAGTCTTTTTATTCCTTTACAACTGGGTCAGGTTTAGCTCAGTGTGATTGCATCTAGTGTCATAGCAGATACTGTGTTTTTTCTGATAGTGTTTTCTGAAGTAAGATGAATCCCCAACATACTAGATCCTCAATGAAAACATACTGAAGTGTACTGCCCTTTGACAACTTTAGTAGAATCATGGAATTAAAAACAAATCATTCAACCAAGGATTTCTAGGGGGTTTTCAGAGTATTCCAGGGCTATTCTTATGTTTGGGCTATAAATGCCACAGGAACAGGGAAATATTGGAGGACTCTTGAAGGAAAGTAGTTCTATATTCCTCAAAGGAAGCATATAGATTTCATAGGCTGGCCTTGAGCAGCTACTAACTAATCATGGCCCCAGCAAATACATATACATATCGTTAGAAAAGGTATCAGTGGATATACTATATACCATATCTATATCTATATACACACACACTATATACATATATAGTATATTTTGTGTATAAACCAAATATGTAGGACTGTTCATTGATGACCGTGTTTTAAATCTGCTATCCGATCACCAGCCTGAAGGTCTCCCTTTTTTCAATAGGAGGAGTTGTTTGTAAGATGTATAATTTGGTTATGGAAGTTGCAATTTTTTGTGTGTGTATTTTTTCTTGGAGTTCACGTCACCTGTCCTCTTTATAATATAGGCCACTTCCTGTGAGGATTTGTTGGTGCCTGAAGGGAAAGAACCCTTTATGCTTTTCTTTCTGAGCACTTCACACCAGGCTTCCCCTCAGAGTTTTCATGCACTTTGCTTTGAGCTTTGCCTCAGAACTAGTGACTCCCAGCTATAATCTCCAAATTCTTGTTCCAAATATACTGTTTGCATTCAGTAGCTGCCTGTGGTTATGTTTCTCCACATGTTGGTTGTTCTTGGACTGTCTGATTGTTGTTTGCTTTCAGGTACTCATCAGAACAGAAGTGTTACAGCTACTTCTGAGATGCTGCAGGAGGCATGGCTTGGGGCTAAAATGTGACAGACGTATGTTGACTTCCTGTCACCTAAGATTTCGTTTATAGCTAGCGGCAGCCTCCAAGGCCTCTGGCTTCCCTCTTGTATTCATATGAATTAATGCAATGGCAGCCCCCCAAATGTAAATACTAAAGTTGTGGAACCCAGGTTTAAGTTACTAGAAAAGCTTCTCCTTTAACATCATTACAGAAATTAATTGACAAATGATAGCATTTCCGTAGCAACAGAAGTAAAATTCTGGATATGTATGCAGTATGTTGGCAACACAAGTTCATTCGTTACTACCATTAGATATGCCTCTAAATGTTTAATGTCTCCTTCTCTACCTGTCCTAGATCCAGCTTACTTCTCACGATGATGACTACGACCTCTTACTAAACAAATTCAGCCATATTGATTGCTTTGCCTACTGGATTCTGAAAGTACTCAATATTTCAGTCCTACAGCTTTATCCTCAGTTATAATATTTTATATATATACATTCATTGTTTTATACTTAAACGGTGTTACATGTATGAATTCTTTCCCTAGTGAGAGTAAGAGTGTGAAAGTAAGTACTATATCTTTTACTTCTTCAGTATCTTCTATATTATCTTGCATGGATCTAGGAAGTGTAGAAAACACTCACTGTTCAGGAATTTTATCTGATTGGAACACTTTAATAATTTTTCACGCCCAGAATCAGTGAGAATGTAGAAAAAAAGAAAATCATAAACTTGGTGTGAATGTAAATTTTTGCAACTTTCATAAGGCGTTTTGTCATTAGCTATCAACATTTTTAAGTATGAATATATTTGAATCAGGAATTTCAGTTCAAGAAATCTAGTCTATGAAAATTATCACAAGCAAATAAAGATACATTAGGTAATTTGTACTAACATTATTTATATTAGCAATAAAAGGGGCGTCAAACATTGATCAGTATGAGATTGGTTAAATAATGGCATATCAATACCAGAGACCATGAAGCAATGCCACCTAAAAAAGTAGACCTCAATATCTAATCAAAAGAAAGTTTTTGCTATAACATTAATAATAACCAAAACCACAAATAGACAACAAACCAAAAACATAAAAAAAAACTATGTTGCAGAATATAATGTATAGAACAGCCCATTCTGGTAGCACAAACACACCACATGTGCCACACTGGGTATGCATACCAACTGGAGAAGGAAAAAGGAGTCATTTTCACTTTGATTAATATTTTGCATAAATTTACATAATTAATAACTTATTTGAATGCCTTTTATGTTCCAGATACTGTGCTACATGAGGACTTCATTTTAATACTTTCAACTGTATTTCTTTAGTCAATTGAAAATATGTTTTTTCTTTAAATACATATTTTTAACAATAAATATTATCATGGTTCATCACAAAATTTACTTTTTTAAGAGTAGTGAAATTTGTTTAGACAGGTGACTCAAGAAAAATGGCAAGATTATATTATAAACAAATCAGTGCTGCAACCATGCATAATTTAAGCTTATCAAAACTGCATTATGTGAAAATCTCTAAAACAAATGCCTGTATGTGCATACGGCATACATATAGCTTCATATCACGTTTTAAATAGGAAGTACTGAAAGAAATACTGTTGGTTTTTTAAAGAGACCATAATGAAAAGGAACTAACTGCCTTAAAACTTGTCTCACAGTTCTGAGCATTACATGAAACTACAGCACCTCCAATTGGACATTACTTGAGGCATCACCTCGTCATCTGTTCTCTAAAGGAGACTTTGAGAGACAATCTGTTTGTTTTTTGTTTGTTTGTTGTTGTTTTTTTTTTTTTTTTTGCATTTTCCAGGTTTTAGAGGACACCTACATTTCTTGGTTCATGACCCCTTCCTTCACTTTCAAAGTTAGTCATGACTAGTCAAATCTTTCTCATACTGCACCACTCCGATACAGTTTGTAGTCAAATGTTTGTAGTCAAATAGTCCCTCTCCTTTCCTCTAAGAACCATTGTGATTGCATTGGGCCTATCTGCATAATACAAGCTAATCTCCCTGTGATGGTTAATATCGAGTATCAACTTGATTGGCTTGAAGGATGCAAAGTATTGTTCCTGGGTGTGTCTGTGAGGGTGTGGCCAAAGGAGATTAACATTTGAGTCTGTGGACTGGGAGAGACAGACTCACCCTCAATCTGAAGGGCACCACCTAACCAGCTGCCAGACTGGCTAGAATAAAGCAGGCAGGAAAAGATGGAAGAGCAGACTTGCTGAGCCTTTCAGCCTTCATCTTTCTAGTATGCTGGATGACTCCTGCCCTTGAACATCAGACTTCAAGTTCTTCAGTTTTTGGACTTTCGGACTTACGCCAGTGGTTTGCCAGACACAGATTGAAGGCTTCACTGTTGCTTCCCTACTTTTGATGTTTTGGAACTCAAACTGATCCACCACTGGCTTCCTTGCTCCTCAACTTGCAGACTGCCTATCGTGGGACTTTACCTTGTGATCGTGTGAGTCAATTCTCCTTAACAAACTCCCTTCAATATGTACAGTTATCCTATTAGTTCTGACCCTCTAGAGAACCCTGACTAATACACTCCTCATCTCAAGATCCTAAATTTAGTCACATCTTCAAGGTCCTTTTCACTACATACAGTAACATATTCACAAGGTTCTGGAGATTTGGATGTTGACATCTTTGTGGGGCCATTATTCAGCTGGCTGCAACTAGTAAATAAATTCAGGCCAGTTTGAATAAATTCTCAAAATTTCTGTTTCAATAGCAATGAAATGGAAACAGGCTACCTCACTGAAAATGTGTAGCATAATTCATCTGTTACTGGGTGGGATGGTGTGCTAGCAGAAAAGAACATGGAGTGACAGGACATTTTCTTTGCCCTTAAAGAACTCCAGGAGACAGACAGACAAACAAATATTTACAGTATGATGTATTGCAGTGAAAAGCAAAAGAGATTTGATTGGGGAAAGCTTTGGAAAATAGACAACCCTTACAGGAGCAAGTATTAAAGTAATATAGAGTCG